>NW_027261140.1:0-338922 GCF_045791955.1 Oncorhynchus clarkii lewisi | reverse complement strand
TGGGCACTTGAATGAAAGGGTAACTACACTCAACAATCTCCTGAAGTGGTAATATGTGTTGTAATATACTTAGAACATCCTGTTGTTATCCAAAACAAAAAGTGTGATTTTGAGAGCGAAAACCTGAAACAACGTCAATACCCCACAATCCCCATGTGTTGCGAG
The DNA here is from genome assembly GCF_045791955.1 of Oncorhynchus clarkii lewisi. Taxonomy (NCBI): domain Eukaryota; kingdom Metazoa; phylum Chordata; class Actinopteri; order Salmoniformes; family Salmonidae; genus Oncorhynchus; species Oncorhynchus clarkii. Next base: position 338,757 of record NW_027261140.1, on the reverse strand, counting down.
TTACCTGATACAGTCAGTCACCCCGCTGTAGGTTTCCTCTGTACTCCCTCTGTTCATAGACTGGATTCTGGTCTTTATCACTGTCAATACACAACAACACCATGGTAATACTACAACACACACTGATGCAACTAAGAACCTATGATTGGTGTAAGATCCCGGCTAAATACAGACCATTTTAACTCAGAGAGACATAACGTAGTATAATAGTATAACATTGTAACACATTCTAGGTTCTTAATAACAAGTTATAACAAGTTTGAAAGAAAATCCCCATGTCTCACCATCTACAGGGTTGACAGCAGCCATACTGCCAGTCTATATAACTAGATACTGGATATTATAATATCATGTCTCACCATCTACAGGGTTAACAGCGGCCGTGCTGCCAGCCTATATTACTACAGTATTATTAACTATAATATTATGTCTCACCATCTACAGGGTTGACAGCGGCCGTGCTGCCAGTCTATATAACTAGATACTGGATATTATAATATCATGCCTCACCATCTACAGGGTTAACAGCGGCCGTGCTGCCAGCCTATATTACTACAGTATTATTAACTATAATATTATGTCTCACCATCTACAGGGTTGACAGCGGCCGTGCTGCCAGTCTATATAACTAGATACTGGATATTATAATATCATGTCTCACCGTCTACAGGGTTAACAGCGGCCGTGCTGCCAGTCTATATTACTACAGTATTATTAACTATAATATTATGTCTCACCATCTACAGGGTTAACAGCCACGGCGGCCGTGCTGCCAGTCTATATTACTACAGTATTATTAACTATATACTGGATATTATAATATCATGTCTCACCATCTACAGGGTTGACAGCCACGGTGGCCGTGCTGCCAGTCTATATAACTAGATACTGGATATTATAATATCATGTCTCACCGTCTACAGGGTTAACAGCCACGGCGGCCGTGCTGCCAGCCTATATTACTACAGTATTATTAACTATAATATTATGTCTCACCATCTACAGGGTTGACAGCGGCCGTGCTGCCAGTCTATATTACTACAGTATTATTAACTATAATATTATGTCTCACCATCTACAGGGTTGACAGCGGCCGTGCTGCCAGTCTATATTACTACAGTATTATTAACTAGATACTGGATATTATAATATCATGTCTCACCGTCTACAGGGTTGACAGCCACGGCGGCCGTGCTGCCAGTCTATATTACTACAGTATTATTAACTAGATACTGGATATTATAATATCATGTCTCACCGTCTACAGGGTTTACAGCGGCCGTGCTGCCAGTCTATATTACTACAGTATTATTAACTAGATACTGGATATTATAATATTATGTCTCACCATCTACAGGGTTGACAGCCACGGCGGCCGTGCTGCCAGCCAGACAGCCTGCCAGGAATGAGACATAGAACGGAGCGGGGCCCTCCGCTCCTCTCTTCCCCAGGTCGTTCAGGTTGGCAAACAGAGGGAAGTAGATGATGGAGAACGGAACATCCCTGAGAAGAGAGAAGAGAGGAAGGGAGAAACGAGAGACGAGCAGAGGAGAGTTTATCATATTGTCATACCTCAGTGTGTGTCGGTGTATCTATGAATGGGCTTTCATTGTATTTCTTTGATTCCTCGATTCCTCGCGTCCTCTTTCCTCGACTCCTCAAAACGTCTTGGAGGAGAAGATCCAAGGTCCCTTAGTCTCTGATCTTTTTCCTCCATACGTTTTGAGAAGGAGACGAGGACGGTAGGAATCCAGAAAATAAAATTGAGATAGAGCCAATGAGTCGAGGGTAGTTGGTGGTCAGAACAGTGTCCGTCTGTGGTGCTATGTTGTTTACCTGAGCAGTGTGGCCCCCAGGCCCTTGTACAGCCCAGCGATTCCCTTCTCCTTAAGCAGTTCCCTGGTCAGTTGCATGGCGGTGGGGGACTTGGTCGGCACGGTCCCCGGTACTACCGTCTCTGGCATCAGCTTCCTCTGGGCCTCTGATAGAAGGACAGACAGGTACAGCGTGGGGTTAGAGCTTTTCTGATAGTTGATTTGTTAAGGAAGAATTTTACTATTATTGTAATTAAGATGCACTAACTTTTCTGTTCTGTCTGTGGACAATATAGTATCCATCCACCCACCTACCCACCACCCACCCACCACCCACCCACAGACAGTAGAGATGGTAGGATCCTTATGTGGATCCAATATAGAATAGACAGTAGAGATGGTAGGATCCTTATGTGGATCCAATATAGAATAGACAGTAGAGATGGTAGGATCCTTATGTGGATCCAATATAGAATAGACAGTAGAGATGGTAGGATCCTTATGTGGATCCAATATAGAATAGACAGTGGAGACGGTAGGATCCTTATGTGGATCCAATATAGAATAGACAGTAGAGATGGTAGGATCCTTATGTGGATCCACTATTGACCACACGGGGGCAGAATTGATCCATATTTCAACACTAGGTCATAGTGACCCTTCCATTTTGCAGCTCTGTGTCTCTCTCTTACCAATCCTCCTCCATCTCTCTAAATATCTCACAGATTGTTTTTCCATCTTTCTAAATGGTTGTATTCGGTCTGGATCGCCGATAGAGAAATGTAACGGTCATGTGAATGCCGTCTCCACTAAAGCGAGAACAGTGCCTTTAAATTTAAATCACGCTGTAATACAGGACTTCATTCCACTCTCTCTAACTGATTCTCCTCTATCAATTCAATTCAAGGGCTTTATTGGCATGGGAAACATGTGTTAACATTGCCAAAGCAAGTGAGGTAGATAATATACAAAAGTGAAATAAAAAATAAAAATTAACAGTAAACATTACACATACAGAAATAATAATAACTATCTATCTCTCTTACTGAATCTCCTCTATCTATCTCTTACTGTTTGTCCTCTGTCTATCTCATACTGAATCTCCTCTATCTATCTCTTAATGTTTGTCCTCTGTCTATCTCATACTGAATCTCATCTATCTATCTCTTACTGTTTGTCCTCTGTCTATCTCATACTGAATCTCCTCTATCTATCTCTTACTGTTTGTCCTCTGTCTATCTCATACTGAATCTCATCTATCTATCTCTTACTGTTTGTCCTCTGTCTATCTCATACTGAATCTCCTCTATCTATCTCTTACTGTTTGTCCTCTGTCTATCTCATACTGAATCTCCTCTATCTATCTCTTAATGTTTGTCCTCTGTCTATCTCATACTGAATCTCATCTATCTATCTCTTACTGTTTGTCCTCTGTCTATCTCATACTGAATCTCCTCTATCTATCTCTTACTGTTTGTCCTCTGTCTATCTCATACTGATTCTCCTCCATCTCTTTAAATCTCTTACCAATTCTCCCAGCATCTTGAAGCTGAATCTTCAACATCTCCATAGGAGTCGTGACGATAACCTGTGACGATAAACACAAATACAAGATGAAAAACCTCTATATCTGACAGGAACATTTGGTCAAGTGTGATAACCAGGGGTTTATATAACCAGAACCAGAACACTATAACAATATAGAACACGATAACAATATGGAACACTATAACAATATAGAACATTATAACAATATAGAACACTATAGAACACTACAACAATATAGAACACTATAACAATATGGAACACTATAACAATATAGAACATTATAACAATATAGAACACTATAGAACACTACAACAATATAGAACACTATAACACTTTAGAACACTATAGAACACGATAACAATATGGAACACTATAACAATATAGAATATTATAACAATATAGAACATTATAACAATATGGAACACTATAACAATATAGAACATTATAACAATATAGAACACTATAGAACACTACAACAATATAGAACACTATAACACTATAGAACACTATAGAACACTACAACAATATAGAACACTATAACACTATAGAACACTATAGAACACTACAACAATATAGAACACTATAACACTATAGAACACTATAACACTATAGAACACAATAGAACACTACAACAATATAGAACACTATAACACTATAGAACACTATAGAACACTACAACAATATAGAACACTATAACACTATAGAACACTATAGAACACTATAACACTATAACAATATAGAACACTATAACAATATAGAACATTATAACAATATAGAACATTATAACAATATAGAACACTATAACACTATAACACTATAGAACACTATAACAATATAGAACACTATAACAATATAGAACACTATAACAATTTGGAACACTATAACACTATGGAACACTATAACACTATGGAACACTATAACACTATAACAATATAGAACACTATAACAATATAGAACACTATAACAATATGGAACACTATAACACTATGGAACACTATAACACTATAACAATATAGAACACTATAACAATATAGAACATTATAACAATGTAGAACATTATAACAATATATAACACTATAACACTATAACAATATAGAACACTATAACAATATAGAACACTATAACACTATAGAACACTATAACACTATAACAATATAGAACACTATAACAATATAGAACATTATAACAATATAGAACATTATAACAATATAGAACACTATAACACTATAACAATATAGAACACTATAACAATATAGAACACTATAACACTATAACAATATAGAACACTATAACAATATAGAACATTATAACAATATAGAACATCATAACAATATAGAACACTATAGAACACTATAACAATATGGAACACTATAACAATATAGAACATTATAACAATATAGAACACTATAGAACACTATAACAATATGGAACACTATAACAATATAGAACACTATAACACTATAACAATATAGAACACTATAACACTATAGAACACTATAACAATATAGAACACTATAACAATATAGAACACTATAACACTATAGAACACTATAACACTATAGAACACTATAACACTATAGAACACTATAACACTATCTAACACTATAACACTATAGAACACTATAACACTATAGAACACTACAACAATATAGGACACTATAACAATATAGAACACTATAACACTACAACAATATAGAACACTATAGAACACTATAACAATATAGAACACTATAGAACACTATAACACTATAGAACACTATAACACTATAGAACACTATAACACTATAGAACACTATAACACTATAGAACACTATAACAATATAGAACACTGCAACAATATAGGACACTATAACACTATAGAACACTATAACACTATAGAACACTATAACACTATAGAACACTATAACACTATAGAACACTATAACACTATCTAACACTATAACAATATAGAACACTATAACACTATAGAACACTATAACACTATAGAACACTATAACACTATAGAACACTATAACACTATAGAACACTATAACACTATCTAACACTATAACAATATAGAACACTATAACACTATAGAACACTATAACACTATAGAACACTATAACACTATAGAACACTATAACACTATAGAACACTATAACAATATAGGACACTATAACAATATAGAACACTATAACACTACAACAATATAGAACACTATAACAATATAGAACACTACAACAATATAGGACACTATAACAACATAGAACACTATAACACTATAGAACACTATAACACTATAGAACACTATAACACTATAGAACACTATAACACTATAGAACACTATAACACTATAGAACACTATAACACTATCTAACACTATAACAATATAGAACACTATAACACTATAGAACACTATAACACTATAGAACACTATAACACTATAGAACACTATAACACTATAGAACACTATAACACTATCTAACACTATAACAATATAGAACACTATAACACTATAGAACACTATAACACTATAGAACACTATAACACTATAGAACACTATAACACTATAGAACACTATAACAATATAGGACACTATAACAATATAGAACACTATAACACTACAACAATATAGAACACTATAACAATATAGAACACTACAACAATATAGGACACTATAACAACATAGAACACTATAACACTATAGAACACTATAACAATATAACAACATATACAATATAACAATATAACAACATATACAATTAACTAATAGCTAGCATAAGCAACTCTACAGTGTAACCAATAGGTCCAGGAGCTAGGCTAGGCTACGGCCTAACATATACAATACCATTAACTAATAGCTAGCATTAGCAACTCTACAGTGTAACCAATAGGTCCAGGAGCTAGGCTAGGCTACGGCCTAACATATACAATACCATTAACTAATAGCTAGCATTAGCAACTCTACAGTGTAACCAATAGGTCCAGGAGCTAGGCTAGGCTACGACCTACCGGACATCAATGTGTTAATAGCTAACAACTCACTAGCTCCTATTTGTGTTACAAAGAGCTAGACAACACAACGGATACCATTAACTAATACACACTTGTTTCTCCTGTGTAATCCGGGCTGTAGTAACTGGTTAACAGGATTAAAGGTGAGATGGCCAGTTGGGTTAATACTACTCCTAATCTAATCTAATCTAATCTAGAGTTCCCTGGGAAGTATTGAGCTAGCTGGCTTCGGCCTAATGGACTACAGGTAGGCTATTACACTATGACACAAATACACACAAAACACACACGCACGCACACAGTCACACACACACACACACACACGCGCACACACACAATCACACACACAGTAGTGATGCGTGGGTCAACTGTTTGTTCATCCGCACTCGCACACAATTGCTAATAACTCATCTGCAACCGACTTTAGCCGTTGTGATAATCCCGCACCCAACCCTAACCTGCCATATGTCACGATCGTCCTCTTCTTCTGACGAGGGGTAGCAAGGATCGGAACCAAAGCGCAGCGTGGTACGTGTTCATGACGATATTTATTCAACTCAGAACACTAAAACAAAACTAAACAAAGAGAATGACACGAAACGAAACAGTCCTGTCTGGTGACAAACACAAAGACAGAAAATAATCACCCACGAAACACAATTCGAAAACAGGCTCCGTAAATATTGGTTCTCAATCAGGGACAACGATTGACAGCTGCCTCTGATTGAGAACCATACCAGGCCAAACACAGAAATAGCAAATCATAGAAAAACTAACATAGACAACCCACCCCAACTCACGCCCTGACCATACTAAAACTAACATAGACAACCCACCCCAACTCACGCCCTGACCATACTAAAACTAACATAGACAACCCACCCCAACTCACGCCCTGACCATACTAAAACTAACATAGACAACCCACCCCAACTCACGCCCTGACCATACTAAAACTAACATAGACAACCCACCCCAACTCACGGCCTGACCATACTAAAACTAACATAGACAACCCACCCCAACTCACGCCCTGACCATACTAAAACTAACATAGACAACCCACCCCAACTCACGCCCTGACCATACTAAAACTAACATAGACAACCCACCCAACTCACGCCCTGACCATACTAAAAAACAAGGACATAACAACAGAACTAAGGTCAGAACGTGACAATATAGGCCTGTAGAAAATGTGCTTTACAGTCAGACACCAAAACAAATACTTTTGACAGGTGGGTGCAGGAATTCTTTTTTTAAAGCCTAATTTAAATATGTTTCTGCTTACAATTTCAGATATTTTGGTAGGCTATTTGTTAATAATCCACATGTCTGTAATTAGATACAAGCCGTTTATCTTCTGTCCCAGAAGACTAAATAACCGCAGAATAGTGTTATAAATGGATCAATGCTTCAATCTAAGGGACATCTACAGAGTTCTCAGTCATCTCTGCTTCCCTCGCACAGCACACATTTAATGCAATAACCCAAAGAGAGAAAAAAAAAGAAAAACAGGAAAGAATTTCTGTGCAAAATTTACAAATGGCATCAGTTTGACTGGTTTTATGGAAATTGAAAGCAGTGAAAACAACCCAACATGTTTCTGATAAGATTTCAGTTCGACTTGGATGCATATTATATACTATCAGCTGTTATGATGCTGATAGAGATACCGCAGCATCTTTACAGACAGTCCCTAACTACGCATTCTTTCTATCAAGATGCTGAAAGACATAAATCATAATTCTACACTTGTGTTCCCGAGTCAAAATGTACATTTGGTATATAATTTTACTGCCAGAAATGCTTCATTTTGAAGGAGTTAATATTATATGAGGCTATGTGAGAGATTATAGGCCTACAGTTATTATATGAGAGGTTATAAACTACAGTTAATAGTATATTATATGAGAGGTTATAAACCTACAGTTAATATTATATGAGAGGTTATAAACCTACAGTTAATATTATATGAGAGGTTATAAACTACAGTTATTAGTATATTATATGAGAGGTTATGAATTTACAGTTAATATTATATTAGACTATGTTATATTATATTATATGAGAGGTTATAAACTACAGTTAATAGTATATTATATGAGAGGTTATAAACTACAGTTAATATTATATTATATGAGAGGTTATAAACTACAGTTCATATTATATTATATGAGAGGTTATAAACTACAGTTAATATTATATTATATGAGAGGTTATAAACTACAGTTCATATTATATTATATGAGAGGTTATAAACTACAGTTAATATTATATTATATGAGAGGTTATAAACTACAGTTCATATTATATTATATGAGAGGTTATAAACTACAGTTAATATTATATTATATGAGAGGTTATAAACTACAGTTAATATTATATTATATGAGAGGTTATAAACTACAGTTCATATTATATTATATGAGAGGTTATAAACTACAGTTAATAGTATATTAGACTATGTTATATTATATTATATGAGAGGTTATAAACTACAGTTAATAGTATATTATATGAGAGGTTATAAACCTACAGTTCATATTATATTAGACTATGTTATATTATATTATATGAGAGGTTATAAACTACAGTTAATAGTATATTATATGAGAGGTTATAAACTACAGTTCATATTATATTATATGAGAGGTTATAAACTACAGTTCATATTATATGAGAGGTTATAAACCTACAGTTAATATTATATTAGACTATGTTATATTATATTATATGAGAGGTTATAAACTACAGTTCATATTATATTAGACTATGTTATATTATATTATATGAGAGGTTATAAACTACAGTTCATATTATATGAGAGGTTATAAACCTACAGTTAATATTATATTATATGAGAGGTTATAAACCTACAGTTAATATTATATGAGAGGTTATAAACTACAGTTAATAGTATATTATATGAGAGGTTATAAACCTACAGTTAATATTATATGAGAGGTTATAAACTACAGTTCATATTATATTATATGAGAGGTTATAAACTACAGTTAATATTATATTAGACTATGTTATATTATATTATATGAGAGGTTATAAACTACAGTTCATATTATATTAGACTATGTTATATTATATTATATGAGAGGTTATAAACCTACAGTTAATAGTATATTAGAATATGTTATATTAGACTATGTTATATTATATTATATGCGAGGTTATAAACCTACAGTCAGGGTCCAGAGTTCAGATAGGTTGCTATTCAAATCAAATCAAATTTTATTTGTCACATACACATGGTTAGCTAAACTATTCCATCTGAACAGTACAGTACCTTTGATGTGCCATAGGCCTGTTTGAAGTCCTGACTGTCCAATTGTAATCGCGCCTCACAATCATCACACATCATCATAACAACACAGCCACACTGCTGTCATCCTCTTGTACCACTTCACCAAACATTATTCTGCTCCTCCCTTTTCAAGTCTCCCATTGGGCAGCTTTTCTCTTCCTGAATTCAACTCCGCCCCCTTTTTTTTTGTTATGCCTCAGTGGAGCGACATGAACTTTTTCTGCCCTAGTTCCCGAAAGCGTTTGGTGATTGGCGTGTAAACATGTGTGTGTCGAGTACAGTTAGGCTCTAACGCTTAAGCTTCTGCACTAAAGGAAAACCTCAATGTAACATATAGATATTAACTGAACAAGAAAAATGATATATCATTATACGCATTGTTTTCTCTTTATTAAAACAAACCCGCCCTTCATCCACACAATATTTCATGACTCTAAACCCGCCTGCATGTGGATATAACCGCAGGGACAGCAGGTTATGAGTCAACCCGTGCATCATTAACACACACACACACACACACACACACACACACACACACACACACACACACACACACACACACACACACACACACACACATACACACACACACACACACACACACGCACACACACACACACACACACACACACACACGGTGCTCAGGGTCCAATGACCTGCAAGTCCTTATCTCACTGTTACCACCAGTCCAGAACAGCTGAGCTAATGAATAATTTATTGTCCCACTGTCTCTGTCTGCGTCTGGCCAGCAGGACTTGTGAATACTAGATCACCTGCTGAGTTGTGTAGTACCTACTGTAGACTAGACATAGTGGTTATGCTGTGTAGTACCCACTGTAGACTAGACAAAGTGGTTATGTAGACCTACTGTAGACTAGACATAGTGGTTATATAGACCTACTGTAGACTAGACATAGTGGTTATGTAGACCTACTGTAGACTAGACAGAGTGGTTATGTAGTACCGACTGTAGACTAGACATAGTGGTTCTGCTGTGTAGTACCCACTATAGACTAGACATAGTGGTTATGCTGTGTAGTACCTACTGTAGACTAGACATAGTGGTTATGTAGTACCTACTGTAGACTAGACATAGTGGTTATGCTGTGTAGTACCTACTGTACACTAGACATAGTGGTTATGTAGTACCTACTGTAGACTAGACATAGTGTTTATGTAGACCTACTGTAGACTAGACATAGTGGTTATGTAGTACCTACTGTAGACTAGACATAGTGGTTATGTAGACCTACTGTAGACTAGACAGAGTGGTTATGTAGTACCGACTGTAGACTAGACATAGTGGTTATGCTGTGTAGTACCCACTGTAGACTAGACATAGTGGTTATACTGTGTAGTACCTACTGTAGACTAGACATAGTGGTTATATAGACCTACTGTAGACTAGACATAGTGGTTATGTAGTACCGACTGTAGACTAGACATAGTGGTTATGCTGTGTAGTACCCACTGTAGACTAGACATAGTGGTTATACTGTGTAGTACCTACTGTAGACTAGACATAGTGGTTATATAGACCTACTGTAGACTAGACATAGTGGTTATGTAGACCTACTGTAGACTAGACATAGTGGTTATGTAGACCTACTGTAGACTAGACATAGTGTTTGTACTGTGTAGACCTACTGTAGACTAGACATAGTGGTTATGTCGTGCCTACTGTAGACTAGACATAGTGGTTATATAGACCTACTGTAGACTAGACATAGTGGTTATGTGGTACCTACTGTAGACTAGACATAGTGGTTATGCTGTGTAGACCTACTGTAGACTAGACATAGTGGTTATGTAGACCTACTGTAGACTAGACATAGTGCTTGTACTGTGTAGACCTACTATAGACTAGACATAGTGGTTATGCTGTGTAGTACCTACTGTAGACTAGACATAGTGGTTATATAGACCTACTGTAGACTAGACATAGTGGTTATGTGGTACCTACTGTAGACTAGACATAGTGGTTATGCTGTGTAGACCTACTGTAGACTAGACATAGTGGTTATGCTGTGTAGACCTACTGTAGACTAGACATAGTGGTTATGCTGTGTAGTACCTACTGTAGACTAGACATAGTGGTTATATAGACCTACTGTAGACTAGACATAGTGGTTATATAGACCTACTGTAGACTAGACATAGTGGTTATATAGACCTACTGTAGACTAGACATAGTGGTTATGTAGACCTACTGTAGACTAGACATAGTGGTTATATAGACCTACTGTAGACTAGACATAGTGGTTATGTAGACCTACTGTAGACTAGACAGAGTGGTTATGTAGTACCGACTGTAGACTAGACATAGTGGTTATGCTGTGTAGTACCTACTGTAGACTAGACATAGTGGTTATGTAGTACCTACTATAGACTAGACATAGTGGTTATGCTGTGTAGTACCTACTGTAGACTAGACATAGTGGTTATGTAGTACCTACTGTAGACTAGACATAGTGGTTATGTAGACCTACTGTAGACTAGACATAGTGGTTATGTAGTACCTACTGTAGACTAGACAGAGTGGTTATGTAGTACCGACTGTAGACTAGACATAGTGGTTATGCTGTGTAGACCTACTGTAGACTAGACATAGTGGTTATGCTGTGTAGACATACTGTAGACTAGATATAGTGGTTATGTAGTACCTACTGTAGACTAGACATAGTGGTTATGTAGTACCTACTGTAGACTAGACATAGTGTTTATGTAGACCCACTGTAGACTAGACATAGTGGTTATGTAGACCTACTGTAGACTAGACATAGTGGTTATGCTGTGTAGTACCTACTGTAGACTAGACATAGTGGTTATGTAGACCTACTGTAGACTAGACATAGTGGTTGTACTGTGTAGACCTACTATAGACTAGACATAGTGGTTATGCTGTGTAGTACCTACTGTAGACTAGACATAGTGGTTATCCTGTGTAGACATACTGTAGACTAGATATAGTGGTTATGTAGTACCTACTGTAGACTAGACATAGTGGTTATGTAGTACCTACTGTAGACTAGACATAGTGTTTATGTAGACCCACTGTAGACTAGACATAGTGGTTATGTAGACCTACTGTAGACTAGACATAGTGGTTATGCTGTGTAGACCTACTGTAGACTAGACATAGTGGTTATGCAGTACCTACTGTAGACTAGACATAGTGTTTATGTAGACCCACTGTAGACTAGATATAGTGTTTATGTAGACCTACTGTAGACCAGACATAGTGGTTATGCTGTGTAGTACCTACTGTAGACTAGACATAGTGGTTATGCTGTGTAGTACCTACTGTAGACTAGACATAGTGGTTATGTAGACCTACTGTAGACTAGACATAGTGGTTATGTAGACCTACTGTAGACTAGACATAGCGGTTATGTAGACCTACTGTAGACTAGACATAGTGGTTATGCTGTGTAGTGCCTACTGTAGACTAGACATTGTGGTTATGTAGAACTACTGTAGACTAGACACAGTGATTATGTAGACCTACTGTAGACTAGACATAGTGGTTAAGTAGACTTACTGTAGACTAGACATAGTGGTTATGTAGACCTACTGTAGACTAGACATAGTGGTTATGTAGACCTACTGTAGACTAGACATAGTGGTTATGCTGTGTAGTACCTACTGTAGACTAGACATAGTGGTTATATAGACCTACTGTAGACTAGACATAGTGGTTATGTAGACCTACTGTAGACTAGACAGAGTGGTTATGTAGTACCGACTGTAGACTAGACATAGTGGTTATGCTGTGTAGACCTACTGTAGACTAGACATAGTGGTTATGCTGTGTAGTACCTACTGTAGACTAGACATAGTGGTTATGTAGACCTACTGTAGACTAGACATAGTGGTTATACTGTGTAGACCTACTGTAGACTAGACATAGTGGTTATCCTGTGTAGACCTAATGTAGACTAGACATAGTGGTTATGTAGTACCTACATTAGACTAGACACAGTGGTTATGTAGACCTACTGTAGACTAGACATAGTGGTTATGCTGTGTAGACCTACTGTAGACTAGACATAGTGGTTATGCTGTGTAGTACCTACTGTAGACTAGACATAGTGGTTTGGTAGACCTACTGTAGACTAGACATAGTGGTTATGCTGTGTAGACCTACTGTAGACTAGACATAGTGGTTATGCTGTGTAGTACCCACTGTAGACTAGACATAGTGGTTATACTGTGTAGTACCTACTGTAGACTAGACATAGTGGTTATATAGACCTACTGTAGACTAGACATAGTGGTTATGTAGACCTACTGTAGACTAGACATAGTGGTTATGTAGACCTACTGTAGACTAGACATAGTGTTTGTACTGTGTAGACCTACTGTAGACTAGACATAGTGGTTATGTCGTGCCTACTGTAGACTAGACATAGTGGTTATGTAGACCTACTGTAGACTAGACATAGTGGTTGTACTGTGTAGACCTACTATAGACTAGACATAGTGGTTATGCTGTGTAGTACCTACTGTAGACTAGACATAGTGGTTATATAGACCTACTGTAGACTAGAAATAGTGGTTATGTGGTACCTACTGTAGACTAGACATAGTGGTTATGCTGTGTAGACCTACTGTAGACTAGACATAGTGGTTATGCTGTGTAAACCTACTGTAGACTAGACATAGTGGTTATGCTGTGTAGTACCTACTGTAGACTAGACATAGTGGTTATATAGACCTACTGTAGACTAGACATAGTGGTTATATAGACCTACTGTAGACTAGACATAGTGGTTATATAGACCTACTGTAGACTAGACATAGTGGTTATGTAGACCTACTGTAGACTAGACATAGTGGTTATATAGACCTACTGTAGACTAGACATAGTGGTTATGTAGACCTACTGTAGACTAGACAGAGTGGTTATGTAGTACCGACTGTAGACTAGACATAGTGGTTATGCTGTGTAGTACCCACTGTAGACTAGACATAGTGGTTATGCTGTGTAGTACCTACTGTAGACTAGACATAGTGGTTATGTAGTACCTACTGTAGACTAGACATAGTGGTTATGTAGACCTACTGTAGACTAGACATAGTGGTTATGTAGTACCTACTGTAGACTAGACAGAGTGGTTATGTAGTACCGACTGTAGACTAGACATAGTGGTTATGCTGTGTAGACCTACTGTAGACTAGACATAGTGGTTATGCTGTGTAGACATACTGTAGACTAGATATAGTGGTTATGTAGTACCTACTGTAGACTAGACATAGTGGTTATGTAGTACCTACTGTAGACTAGACATAGTGTTTATGTAGACCCACTGTAGTCTAGACATAGTGGTTATGTAGACCTACTGTAGACTAGACATAGTGGTTATGCTGTGTAGTACCTACTGTAGACTAGACATAGTGGTTATGTAGACCTACTGTAGACTAGACATAGTGGTTGTACTGTGTAGACCTACTATAGACTAGACATAGTGGTTATGCTGTGTAGTACCTACTGTAGACTAGAAATAGTGGTTATCCTGTGTAGACATACTGTAGACTAGATATAGTGGTTATGTAGTACCTACTGTAGACTAGACATAGTGGTTATGTAGTACCTACTGTAGACTAGACATAGTGTTTATGTAGACCCACTGTAGACTAGACATAGTGGTTATGTAGACCTACTGTAGACTAGACATAGTGGTTATGCTGTGTAGACCTACTGTAGACTAGACATAGTGGTTATGTAGTACCTACTGTAGACTAGACATAGTGTTTATGTAGACCCACTGTAGACTAGACATAGTGGTTATGTAGACCTACTGTAGACCAGACATAGTGGTTATGCTGTGTAGTACCTACTGTAGACTAGACATAGTGGTTATGCTGTGTAGTACCTACTGTAGACTAGACATAGTGGTTATGTAGACCTACTGTAGACTAGACATAGTGGTTATGTAGACCTACTGTAGACTAGACATAGCGGTTATGTAGACCTACTGTAGACTAGACATAGTGGTTATGCTGTGTAGTGCCTACTGTAGACTAGACATTGTGGTTATGTAGACCTACTGTAGACTAGACATAGTGATTATGTAGACCTACTGTAGACTAGACATAGTGGTTAAGTAGACTTACTGTAGACTAGACATAGTGGTTATGTAGACCTACTGTAGACTAGACATAGTGGTTATGTAGACCTACTGTAGACTAGACATAGTGGTTATGCTGTGTAGTACCTACTGTAGACTAGACATAGTGGTTATATAGACCTACTGTAGACTAGACATAGTGGTTATGTAGACCTACTGTAGACTAGACAGAGTGGTTATGTAGTACCGACTGTAGACTAGACATAGTGGTTATGCTGTGTAGACCTACTGTAGACTAGACATAGTGGTTATGCTGTGTAGTATCTACTGTAGACTAGACAAAGTGGTTATGTAGACCTACTGTAGACTAGACATAGTGGTTATACTGTGTAGACCTACTGTAGACTAGACATAGTGGTTATCCTGTGTAGACCTAATGTAGACTAGACATAGTGGTTATGTAGTACCTACTGTAGACTAGACACAGTGGTTATGTAGACCTACTGTAGACTAGACATAGTGGTTATGCTGTGTAGACCTACTGTAGACTAGACATAGTGGTTATGCTGTGTAGTACCTACTGTAGACTAGACATAGTGGTTTGGTAGACCTACTGTAGACTAGACATAGTGGTTATGCTGTGTAGACCTACTGTAGACAAGACATAGTGGTTATGCTGTGTAGTACCTACTGTAGACTAGACATAGTGGTTATGTAGTACCTACTGTAAACTAGACATAGTGGTTATGTAGACCTACTGTCGACTAGACATAGTGGTTATGCTGTATAGTACCTACTCTAGACTAGACATAGTGGTTATGCTGTGTAGACCTACTGTAGACAAGACATAGTGGTTATGCTGTGTAGTACCTACTGTAGACTAGACATAGTGGTTATGTAGACCTACTGTAGACTAGACATAGTGTTTATGTAGACCTACTGTAGACTAGACATAGTGGTTATGCTGTGGAGACCTGTTACATTATCATGAATCAAAACCTTTTGCGACCATTAGACAATGTCTAAGAATGCTGTGTTAATTTTCATCTCAGTCCATTAGCTTAGTTCTTTAGAGAAATAGAGAGGTCAACAGAGAGGTCAACAGAGAGGTCAACAGCTGATGCCTAGTGGTGTCTGGGTTCACACTGAGACTGGTCCAAAATACCACCCTATTCCCTAGATAGTGCACTACCTTTTCACTACATAGTGCACTGTTTAGGGAATAGGGTGTCCGTTGCAACTCAGATTGAGACAGACGGTGGGGGGAAGATGGCACTTCTGCTGATAGCTGAGGAAGTGTGTGTGTGTGTGTGTGTGTGTGTGTGTGTGTGTGTGTGTGTGTGTGTGTGTGCGTGCGTGCGTGCGTGCGCGCGCTGTAGGCTGTATCTCCAGATGGGGAACAGGATGTATCATTAAGAGAGAACCTATCTTCACTCCCCTGGCATGTACAGTTGAAGTCAGAAGTTTACATACACTAAGTTGACTGTGCCTTTTAAACAGCTTGGAAAATTCCAGAAAATGTTGTCATGGCTTTAGAAGCTTCTGATAGGCTAATTGACATCATTTGAGTCAATTGGAGGTGTACATGTTGATGTATTTCAAGGCCTACCTTCAAACTCAGTGCCTCTTTGCTTGACATCATGGGAAAATCTAAAGAAATCAGCCAAGACCTCAGAAAACAAATTGTAGACCTCCACAAGCCTGGTTCATCCTTGGGAGCAATTTCCAAACGCCTGAAGGTACCACGTTCATCTGTACAAACAATAGTACGCAAGTATAAACACCATGGGCCGTCATACCGCTCAGGAAGGAGACACGTTCTGTCTCCTAGAGATGAACGTACTTTGGTGTGAAAAGTGCAAATCAATCCCAGAACAGCAGCAAAGGAGCTTGTGAAGATGCTGGAGGAAACCGGTACAAAATAATCTATATCCACAGTAAAACAAGTCCTATATCGACATAACCTGAAAGGCCGCTCAGCAAGGAAGAAGCCACTGCTCCAAAACTGCCATAAAAAAGCCAGACTACGGTTTGCCACTGCACATGGGAACAAAGATCATACTTATTGGAGAAATGTCCTCTGGACTGATGAAACAAAATAGAACTGTTTGGCCATAATGACCATCGTTATGTTTGGAGGAAAAAGGGGGGGGCTTGCAAGCCGAAGAATACCATCCCAACCGTGAAGCACGGGGGTGGCAGCATCATGTTGTGGGTTGCTTTGCTGCAGGAGGGACTGGTGCACTTCACAAAATGGATGGCATCATGAGGATGGAAAATTATGTGGATATATGGAAGCAACACCTAGACAGTCAGGAAGTTAAAGCTTGGTGGCAAATGGGTCTTCCAAATGGACAACGACCCCAAGCATACTTCCAAAGTCGTGGCAAAATGGCTTAAGGAGAACAAAGTCAAGGTATTGGATTGGCCATCACAAAGCAGAAGCAGAAGTGAAAAAGTGTGTGCGAGCAAGGAGACCTACAAACCTGACTCAGTTACACCAGTACTGTAAGGAGGAATGGGCCAAAATTCACCCAACTTATTGTGGGAAGCTTGTGGAAGGCTACCCGAAACTTTTGACCCAAGTTTAAAAAATGTAAAGGCAATGTTACCAAACACTAATTGATTGTATGTAAACTTCTGACCCACTGGGAATGTGATGAAAGAAATAAAAGCTGAAATAATTAATTCTCTCTTAATATTATTCTGACATTTCACATTCTTAAAATAAAGTGGTGATCCTAACTGACCTAAAACAGGGAATTTTTACTAGGATTAAATGTCAGGAATTGTGAAAAACTGAGTTTAAATGTATTTGGCTAAGGTGTATGTAAACTTCCGACTTCAACTGTACCTTCGCACCTCACCAGCCACTCACCTGACATGTACCTGCCCCACACCCCGCCAGCATCTCTTTGACCAGGGTGAGCTTCTGACTGGAGAGAGAGAGAGAGAGATGGATCGACAGAGAAAGAGGGGGGGAGAGAGAGATAGAGGGGGGGGCAAGGGAGAGAGAGCATGAGAGCATGAGAGCATGAGAGAGAGAGCATGAGAGAGAGAGAGAGAGAGAGAGAGAGAGAGAGAGAGAGAGAGAGAGAGAGAGAGAGAGAGACAGAGGGGGGGCAAGGGAGCGAGAGAGAGAGAGAGAGAGAGAGAGAGAGAGAGAGAGAGAAAGAAAGGAGAGACAAAGAGAGATGCAAAGGGAGGGAGAGAAAAAGACAAATGAAGAGCAAGTCAATACGTGTTTGAGTCATACAGCTAGTGACTGAGTCGTGTATGAGTCATACAGCTAGTGACTGAGTTGTGTATGAGTCATACAGCTAGTGACTGCGTCGTGTACGAGTCATACAGCTAGTGACTGAGTCGTGTATGAGTCATAGAGCTAGTGACTGAGTCGTGTATGAGTCATACAGCTAGTGACTGAGTCGTGTATGAGTCATACAGCTAGTGACTGAGTCGTGTATGAGTCATACAGCTAGTGACTGAGTCGTGTATGAGTCATACAGCTAGTGACTGAGTCGTGTATGAGTCATACAGCTAGTGACTGAGTCGTGTATGAGTCATAGAGCTAGTGACTGAGTCGTGTATGAGTCCTAGAGCTAGTGACTGAGTCGTGTATGAGTCATACAGCTAGTGACTGAATCGTGTATGAGTCATACAGCTAGTGAATGAGTCGTGAATGAGTCATACAGCTAGTGAATGAGTCGTGTACGAGTCATACAGCTAGTGAATGAGTCGTGTACGAGTCATACAGCTAGTGAATGAGTCGTGTACGAGTCATACAGCTAGTGAATGAGTCGTGTACGAGTCATACAGCTAGTGACTGAGTTGTGTATGAGTCATACAGCTAGTGACTGAGTCGTGTATGAGTCATACAGCTAGTGACTGAGTCATGTACGAGTCATACAGCTAGTGACTGAGTCGTGTATGAGTCATACAGCTAGTGACTGAGTCGTGTATGAGTCATAGAGCTAGTGACTGAGTCGTGTATGAGTCATACAGCTAGTGACTGAGTCGTGTATGAGTCATACAGCTAGTGACTGAGTCGTGTATGAGTCATAGAGCTAGTGACTGAGTCGTGTATGAGTCATACAGCTAGTGACTGAGTCGTGTATGAGTCATACAGCTAGAGACTGAGTCGTGTATGAGTCATACAGCTAGTGACTGAATCGTGTATGAGTCACAACAGCTAGTGAATGAGTCGTGTATGAGTCATACAGCTTGTGACTGAATCGTGTATGAGTCATACAGCTAGTGACTGAGTCGTGTATGAGTCATACAGCTAGTGACTGAATCGTGTATGAGTCATACAGCTAGAGACTGAGTCGTGTATGAGTCATACAGCTAGTGACTGAGTCGTGTACGAGTCATACAGCTAGTGACTGAGTCGTGTATGAGTCATACAGCTAGTGACTGAGTTGTGTATGAGTCATAGAGCTAGTGACTGAGTCGTGGATGAGTGATACAGCTAGTGACTGAGTCGTGTATGAGTCATACAGCTAGTGACTGAGTCGTGTATGAGTCATACAGCTAGAGACTGAGTCGTGTATGAGTCATACAGCTAGTGACTGAATCGTGTATGAGTCACAACAGCTAGTGAATGAGTTGTGTATGAGTCATACAGCTAGTGACTGAATCGCGTATGAGTCATACAGCTAGTGACTGAGTCGTGTATGAGTCATACAGCTAGTGACTGAATCGTGTATGAGTCATACAGCTAGTGACTGAATCGTGTATGAGTCATACAGCTAGTGACTGAGTCGTGTTTGAGTCATAGAGCTAGTGACTGAGTCGTGTATGAGTCCTAGAGCTAGTGACTGAATCGTGTATGAGTCATACAGCTAGTGACTGAATCGTGTATGAGTCATACAGCTAGTGAATGAGTCGTGAATGAGTCATACAGCTAGTGAATGAGTCGTGTACGAGTCATACAGCTAGTGAATGAGTCGTGTACGAGTCATACAGCTAGTGAATGAGTCGTGTATGAGTCATACAGCTAGTGACTGAGTCGTGTATGAGTCATACAGCTAGTGACTGAGTCGTGTATGAGTCATACAGCTAGTGACTGAGTCGTGTATGAGTCATACAGCTAGTGACTGAGTCGTGCATGAGTCATACAGCTACTGACTGAGTTGTGTATGAGTCATACAGCTAGAGACTGAGTCGTGTATGAGTCATACAGCTAGTGACTGAATCGTGTATGAGTCACAACAGCTAGTGAATGAGTCATGTATGAGTCATACAGCTAGTGACTGAGTCGTGTATGAGTCCTAGAGCTAGTGAATGAGTCGTGTATGAGTCATACAGCTAGTGACTGAGTCGTGTATGAGTCATACAGCTAGTGACTGAGTCGTGTATGAGTCATACAGCTAGTGACTGAGTCGTGTATGAGTCATACAGCTAGTGACTGAGTCGTGTATGAGTCATACAGCTAGTGACTGAGTCGTGTATGAGTCATACAGCTAGTGACTGAGTCGTGTATGAGTCATAGAGCTAGTGACTGAGTCGTGTATGAGTCCTAGAGCTAGTGACTGAGTCGTGTATGAGTCATACAGCTAGTGACTGAATCGTGTATGAGTCATACAGCTAGTGAATGAGTCGTGAATGAGTCATACAGCTAGTGAATGAGTCGTGTACGAGTCATACAGCTAGTGAATGAGTCGTGTACGAGTCATACAGCTAGTGAATGAGTCGTGTACGAGTCATACAGCTAGTGACTGAGTCGTGTATGAGTCATACAGCTAGTGACTGAGTCGTGTATGAGTCATACAGCTAGTGACTGAGTCATGTACGAGTCATACAGCTAGTGACTGAGTCGTGTATGAGTCATACAGCTAGTGACTGAGTCGTGTATGAGTCATAGAGCTAGTGACTGAGTCGTGTATGAGTCATACAGCTAGTGACTGAGTCGTGTATGAGTCATACAGCTAGTGACTGAGTCGTGTATGAGTCATAGAGCTAGTGACTGAGTCGTGTATGAGTCATACAGCTAGTGACTGAGTCGTGTATGAGTCATACAGCTAGAGACTGAGTCGTGTATGAGTCATACAGCTAGTGACTGAATCGTGTATGAGTCACAACAGCTAGTGAATGAGTCGTGTATGAGTCATACAGCTTGTGACTGAATCGTGTATGAGTCATACAGCTAGTGACTGAGTCGTGTATGAGTCATACAGCTAGTGACTGAATCGTGTATGAGTCATACAGCTAGAGACTGAGTCGTGTATGAGTCATACAGCTAGTGACTGAGTCGTGTACGAGTCATACAGCTAGTGACTGAGTCGTGTATGAGTCATACAGCTAGTGACTGAGTTGTGTATGAGTCATAGAGCTAGTGACTGAGTCGTGGATGAGTGATACAGCTAGTGACTGAGTCGTGTATGAGTCATACAGCTAGTCACTGAGTCGTGTATGAGTCATACAGCTAGAGACTGAGTCGTGTATGAGTCATACAGCTAGTGACTGAATCGTGTATGAGTCACAACAGCTAGTGAATGAGTTGTGTATGAGTCATACAGCTAGTGACTGAATCGCGTATGAGTCATACAGCTAGTGACTGAGTCGTGTATGAGTCATACAGCTAGTGACTGAGTCGTGTATGAGTCATACAGCTAGTGACTGAGTCGTGTATGAGTCATACAGCTAGTGACTGAGTCGTGTATGAGTCATACAGCTAGTGACTGAGTCGTGTATGAGTCATACAGCTACTGACTGAGTTGTGTATGAGTCATACAGCTAGAGACTGAGTCGTGTATGAGTCATACAGCTAGTGACTGAATCGTGTATGAGTCACAACAGCTAGTGAATGAGTCATGTATGAGTCATACAGCTAGTGACTGAGTCGTGTATGAGTCCTAGAGCTAGTGAATGAGTCGTGTACGAGTCATACAGCTAGTGAATGAGTCGTGTACGAGTCATACAGCTAGTGAATGAGTCGTGTATGAGTCATACAGCTAGTGACTGAATCGTGTATGAGTCATACAGCTAGTGACTGAGTCGTGTATGAGTCATACAGCTAGTGACTGAGTCGTGTATGAGTCATAGAGCTAGTGACTGAGTCGTGCATGAGTCATACAGCTAGTGAATGAGTCGTGTATGAGTCATACAGCTAGTGAATGAGTCGTGTATGAGTCATACAGCTAGTGACTGAGTCGTGTATGAGTCATACAGCTAGTGACGTCACATGCCCCTGTGTGTCTCGTGTTGTTACTAATCTCCCTGTCACATTGGAACACAGACAGAGAAAGAGACACATTAATAATTTACAAGATGGCCAACCTGCAAGTTAGATAACCATTCACAGTCAATCATTCACCGACCCAGCTCTAGAGACAGACATAGATAGATGCTCTAGAAACATACTCAAGATTCATCCATACACACACACACAAACAAGAAACTGGACAGAGCAGCAGGACACAGTGGTCTCAGTAACACCACTGGACAGAGCAGCAGGGGACAGTGGTCTCAGTAACACCACTGGACAGAGCAGCAGGACACAGTGGTCTCAGTAACACCACTGGACAGAGCAGCAGGGGGCAGTGGTCTCAGTAACACCACTGGACAGAGCAGCAGGACACAGTGGTCTCAGTAACACCACTGGACAGAGCAGCAGGACACAGTGGTCTCAGTAACACCAGCTGTTCAGTCTGCTCTACTTTCCCTTATTTGGACAATTTATTGATTTTCATGAGATAGTTTACAGTAGTTTTCCTGTGATAGTTTACAGTAGTTTTCCTGTGATAGTTTACAGTAGTTTTCCTGTGATAGTTTACAGTAGTTTTCCTGTGATAGTTTACAGTAGTTTTCCTGTGATAGTTTACAGTAGTTTTCCTGTGATAGTTTACAGTAGTTTTCCTGTGATAGTTTACAGTAGTTTTCCAGAGATTGTACAAAATACTGATCCTCTCAGACTGCTACATAGAAAAGTCAGGAAATGTGATTTTGTCCACCGGGAAAGTAGAAATATTAAGAATGCAGATTAATATCAGACGAATATCAGATATTTTGTGTAAGAACTGCAGATGACAATTCAAATCAAATCAAAAATCAATATCTATTTGTAACATGCACTGAATACAACAGGTGTAGACCTTGCTGTGAAATGCTTACTTACAAGCCCTATTTAACCAACAATACAGTTTTAAGAAAATAGAGTTACGAAAATATTTACTAAATAAACTAAAGTACTGAGTCAATGTGCGGGGGTACAGGTTAGTCGAGGTCATTTGTACATGTTCAGTGGCTTGCAAAAGTATTCACCCCTCTTCGGCATTTTTCATATTTTGTTGCTTTACAACCTGGAAATAAAATAGATTTTTTTTTGGGGGGGTGGGGTTTGTATCATTTGATTTACACAACATGCCTACCACTTTGAAGATGCAAGATACGTTTTTATTGTGAAACAAACAAGAAATAAGACAAAAAAAATGAAAACTTGAGCATGCATAACTATTCACCCCCCCAAAGTCAATACTTTGTAGAGACACCTTATGCAGCAATTACAGCTGCAAGTCTCTTGGGGTATGTCTCTATAAGCTTGGCACATCTAGTCACTGGGGTTTTTGTCCATTCTTCAAGACAAAACTCCTCCAGCTCCTTCAAGTTGGATGGGTTCTGCGAACACCAAACATGTTTGCTTATTTTTTTTCTTTGAGCAATGGCTTTTTTGTCTGGCCACTCTTCCGTAATGCCCAGCTCTGTGGAGTGTACGGCTTAAAATGGTCCTATGGACAGATACTCCAATCTCCGCTGTGGAGCTTTGCAGCTCCTTCAGGGTTATCTTTGGTCTCTTTGTTGCCTCTGTGATTAATGCCCTCCTTGCCTGGTCTGTGAGTTTTGGTGGGAAGTCCTCTCTTGGCAGGTTTGTTGTGGTGCGATATTATTTACATTTTTTAATAATGGTGCTCCGTGGGATGTTTTGGATATATTTTTTTAGAACCCAACTCTGATCTTCTTCTTCTCCACAACTTTGTCCCTGACCTGCTTGGAGAGCTCCTTGGTCGTCATGGTGCCGCTTGCTTGGTGGTGCCCCTTGATGAGTGGTGTTGTGGACTGGGGCCTTTCAGAACAGGTGTATATATACTGAGATCATGTGACAGATCATGTGACAGATCATGTGACAGATCATGTGACAGATCATGACCACACCACTTTTCGTTTGGACTTTTTTAGACATTTTTAAAATAAGTTATTTTTTTTATTTCACTTCACCAATGTGGACCAATGTCCATTACATGAAATCCAAATACAAATCCATTTAAATTACAGGTTGTAATGCAACAAAATAGGAAAAACGCCAAGGGGGATGAGTACTTTTGCAAGGCATTGTAGGTAGGGGTAATGGATGCTCTCAATTGTGCAGCTATAGAAATATTTGGAGGATCTGAGGACCCATGTCAAATCTTTTCAGTCTCCTGAAGGCCCTCTTCACGACTTTATTGGTGTGTTTGGACCATAATAGTTTGTTGGTGATGTGGACATCAAGGAACTTGAAACTCTCAACCCGCTCCACTACAGCCCTGTCAATGAGAATGGGGGCATGTTTGGCCCTCCTTTTCCACGTTGAGGGAGAGGTTGTTGTCCTGGCACACCAATGGCAGGTCTTTGACCTCCTCCCTATAGGCTGTCTCATCGTTGTCGGTGATCAAGCCTACCACTGTTGTGGCGTCAGCAAACTTAATTATGGTGTTGTAGACGTGCAGGAGGGGACTGAGCACACACCCCTGAGGGGCCCCATGTTGAGGATCAGCGTGGCAGATGTGTTGTTACCTACCCTTACCACCTGGGGGTGGCCATTCAGGAAGTCCAGGATCCAGTTGCAGAGGGAGGTGTTCAGTTCCAGAGTCCTTAGCTTAGTGATGAGCTTTGAGGGCACTATGGTGTTGGACACTGAGCTGTAGTCAATGAACAGCATCCTCACATAGGTGTTCCTTTCGTCCAGTTAGGAAAGGGCAGTGTGGAGTGCAATAGAGACTGCAATCATCTGTGAATCTTTTGGGGCGGTATGAGAATTGGAGTGGGGTCTAGGGTTTCCGGGATGATGGTGTTGATGTGAGCCATGACCAGCCTTTCAAAGTAATTCATGGCTACAGACGTGAGTGTTACGGGGCGGTAGTCATTTAGGCAGGTTACCTTCGCTGTCTTGGGCACAGGGACTATGGTAGTCTGCTTGAAACATGTAGGAATTACAGACTCGGTCAGGGAGAGACTGAAAATGTCAGTTGGTCCGCGCATGCTCTGAGTACGCAAACTGGTAATCCATATGGCCCCACGGAATGTTGACCAGTTTAAAGTCTTACTCACATCGGCTGTGGAGAGCATGATCACACAGTCTTCCGGAACAGCTGGTGCTCTCATGCATGCTTCAGTGTTGCTTTCCTCGAAGCGAGCATAGAAGTAGTTTAGCTCATCCGGTAGGCTTGTGTCACTGGGCAGCTCTCGGCTGTGCTTCCCTTTGTAGTCCATAATAGTTTGCAAGCCCTGCCACATCCGACGAGCGTCAGAGCCGGTGTAGGATTCAATCTTAGTTCTGTATTTATGCTTTGCCTGTTTGATGGTTTGTCTGAGGGCATAGCAGGATTTATTACGTCCGGATTCGTGTCCCGCTCCTTGAAAGCGGCAGCTCTAGCCTTTAGCTCGGTGCGGATGTTGCCTGTAATCCATGGCTTCTGGTTGGGATATGTACGTACGGTCACTGTGGTGACGACGTCGTCGATGCACTTATTGATGAAGTCAGTGACTGAGGTGGTATACTCTTTCATGCCATTGGATGAATCCCGGAATATATTCCAGTCTGTGCTATTAAAAAAACAATCCTGTCGTGTGGCATCCGCTTCATCAGACCACTTCCTTATTGAGCGAGTCACTGGTACTTCCTGATTTAGTTTTCGCTTGTAAGCAGGAATCAGGAGGATAGCATTATGGGAGAGCTATGTCAGAACCAATTTGCTATGGAGCTAAAAATCTGGGCCAACGTTTGTTCTACACGGTCTCGGTGAACAGTTAAATGAAATAATCCTGTGTCGTAGAAACAACTGCAGTGTGTTTCTGATCTTTCAGTATAGTGAAAGCACCTTACTAAAGCATTGGTAGAAAACTAATCAGAGAAACAGTCAAACATTCATACAGAGAAATAGTCAAACAGTGAGACAGAGACACAGTGAGACAGAGACACAGTGAAACGGAGACACAGTGAGACAGAGACAAACAGTGAGACAGAGACAAACAGTGAGACAGAGTCAAACAGTGAGACAGAGACACAGTGAGACAGAGACACAGTGAGACGGAGACACAGTGAGACAGAGACAAACAGTGAGACAGTCAAACAGTGAAACAGTGAGACAGAGAAACAGTCAAACAGTGAGACAGAGAAACAGTCAAACAGTGAGACAGAGACACAGTGAGACAGAGACACAGTGAGACAGAGACACAGTAAGACAGAGATACAGTGAGACAGACACAGTGAGATAGAGACACAGTGAGACAGAGACACAGTGAGACAGAGACACAGTGAGACAGAGACACAGTGAGACAGAGATACAGTGAGACAGACACAGTGAGATAGAGACACAGTGAGACAGAGACACAGTGAGACAGAGACACAGTGAGACAGAGAAACAGTGAGACAGACACAGTGAGATAGAGACACAGTGAGACAGAGACACAGTGAGACAGAGAAACAGTCAAACAGTGAGACAGAGACACAGTGAGACAGAGAAACAGTCAAACAGTGAGACAGAGAAACAGTCAAACAGTGAGACAGAGACACAGTGAGACAGAGAAACAGTCAAACAGTGAGACAGAGACACAGTGTGACAGAGACACAGTGTGACAGAGACACAGTGAGACAGAGACACAGTGAGACAGAGACACAGTGAGACAGAGACAAAGTGAGACAGAGACACAGTGAGACAGAGAAACAGTCAAACAGTGAGACAGAGACACAGTGAGACAGAGAAATAGTGAGACAGAGAAACAGTCAAACAGTGAGACAGAGACACAGTGAGACAGAGACACAGTGAGACAGAGACACAGTGAGACAGAGACACAGTGGGACAGAGACACAGTGAGACAGAGAAACAGTCAAACAGTGAGACAGAGACACAGTGAGACAGAGAAACAGTCAAACAGTGAGATAGAGACACAGTGAGACAGAGACACAGTGAGACAGAGACACAGTGAGACAGAGACACAGTGGGACAGAGACACAGTGAGACAGAGAAACAGTCAAACAGTGAGATAGAGACACAGTGAGACAGAGACACAGTGAGACAGAGACACAGTGAGACAGAGACACAGGCCGCATAATGTGATGTGTCAAGGAGTGTGTGTGTGTGTGTGTGTGTGTGTGTGTGTGTGTGTGTGTGTGTGTGTGTGTGTGTGTGTGTGTGTGTGTGTGTGTGTGTGTTAGTCTTAGTCATCACATCTTACCCATCCTTGGAGAGGTATTGTCTGAAGAAGTCATTTGCTGCTAGCTTGATGGCTTTCTCTGGAGTGACCAGGGTTAAGTTCACCGCAGACCCTGTAACAATGAGAGGAAGTGAGAGACAGAGAGAAAGAGAGAGGGGGAGAGAGGTGTGAGAGAGAGAGAGAGAGAGAGGGGGGGGTGTGAGAGAGCGGAAGTGAGAGAGAGAGAGGGAGAGAGAGAGAGGGAGAGGGAGAAAGAGCGAGAGAGAGGAAGTGAGAGAGAGAGAGAGAGAGAGAGAGAGAGAGAGAGAGAGGGGGAGAGAGAGAGAGGGGTTTGAGATAGAGGAAGTGACAGAGAGAGAGAGAGAAGGGGAGAGAGAGAGGGTTGAGAGAGAGGAAGTGAGAGAGAGAGAGAAAGAGAGGGAGAGATGTGAGAGAGAATTATGAGGATTTACCAATTCCCAGGCACTCAGGCTACTACTAATATTCTGTATACTGGTGTGTGTGTGTGTGTGTGTGTGTGTGTGTGTGTGTGTGTGTGTGTGTGTGTGTGTGTGTGTGTGTGTGTGTGTGTGTGTGTGTGTGTGTGTGTGTGTGTATCAGGGTATCAGTGGTCAGCATATGGCACTATGACCTCACTGTGCTGCTTGGCTTCAGTGTGACCTGTCACCTCCGCGTCCTCACCCAAACCTACCTCTGTACATCCCGAAGTATCCCTCTGAGCGGATGGTCTTGATAAGACAGTCGGACCTAAAACACACAACCAACCAATCAATAACGGACCTAGAACACAGAATCAACCAGTCAATAACGGACCTAGAACATAGAACCAACCAGTCAATAACGGACCTAGAACATAGAACCAACCAGTCAATAACGGACCTAGAACACAGAATC
The DNA here is from genome assembly GCF_045791955.1 of Oncorhynchus clarkii lewisi. Lineage (NCBI taxonomy): Eukaryota > Metazoa > Chordata > Actinopteri > Salmoniformes > Salmonidae > Oncorhynchus > Oncorhynchus clarkii. The sequence continues at coordinate 309,703 of NW_027261140.1, read as the reverse complement.
AACCAGTCAATAACGGACCTAGAACACAGAATCAACCAGTCAATAACGGACCTAGAACATAGAACCAACCAGTCAATAACGGACCTAGAACACAGAACCAACCAGTCAATAACGGACCTAGAACATAGAACCAACCAGTCAAAAACGGACCTAGAACACAGAATCAACCAGTCAATAACGGACCTAGAACACAGAATCAACCAGTCAATAACGGACCTAGAACATAGAACCAACCAGTCAATAACAGACCTAGAACACAGAACCAACCAGTCAATAACGGACCTAGAACATAGAACCAACCAGTCAATAACGGACCTAGAACACAGAATCAACCAGTCAATAACGGACCTAGAACATAGAACCAACCAGTCAATAACGGACCTAGAACATAGAACCAACCAGTCAATAACGGACCTAGAACATAGAACCAACCAGTCAATAACGGACCTAGAACACAGAACCAACCAGTCAATAACGGACCTAGAACATAGAACCATCCAGTCAATAACGGACCTAGAACACAGAATCAACCAGTCAATAACGGACCTAGAACATAGAACCAACCAGTCAATAACGGACCTAGAACATAGAACCAACCAGTCAATAACGGACAGAGAACACAGAATCAACCAGTCAATAACGGACCTAGAACATAGAACCAACCAGTCAATAACGGACCTAGAACATAGAACCAGCAGATCTGTTATTGGCTGGCTGGTTGTGTGATGTAGATCTGTTAATTGGCTGTTTGGTTGTGTGTTGTAGATCTGTTATTGGCTGGCTGGTTGTGTGATGCAGATCTGTTATTGGCTGTTTGGTTGTGTGTTGTAGATCTGTTATTGGCTGTCTGGTTGTGTGATTCAGATCTGTTATTGGCTGTTTGGTTGTGTGTTGTAGATCTGTTATTGGCTGGTTGGTTGTGTGTTGTAGATCTGTTATTGGCTGGTTGGTTGTGTATTCCAAATAGATAGAGATTTAACTGGTGAAATGTGAGTTGTAGAAGCATTAAGTCCTGAGTTTGGTAGAGCGATTACAATACAGTCTTGGGTGGACAGTGTTGCTGTGTGCAGGTGGGCATTGGTTCGCACCCATGTCGGGAAACTATACTGTGATACATACATGCTGGTGTAGAGTCGTGATCCATTTTGCTGGTTCTGCAGGCGGGTCTTGGCCAGGTCAATGGGAAACACACAGCTCACGCCGATCAGCCCTGCGATCCCACCATTTATCAATTTGGCAGGCAAACTGGGGAGGAGGAGAGGATCATGGGAGAGAAGAGATGAAGAGGAGATGGAGAGGAGAGGAGAGGAGAGGAGAGGAGAGGAGAGGAGAGGAGAGGAGAGGAGAGGAGATGAAGTGAAGACAGAAGCACAATTTGAGAGAGGAGACAAACCAGTAACTTTAAAATAACGCTGACATTTTATTTAACTTTTCTAGTGTTACATCATCCCACCGCGGACACCAAATATCACAATATGTTCATTTCATCAGCTAATATACAGAAGCAACATAAAACACACTGAGAATGTGATTGTTGACTACAGGGATAAGAAGGTCGCTGAGGAGGAGGAGAACAGTAGCAACGGTCATCAAAATTGTTAAAAACAATTAGAATAAATGTAGTAATTGGACAATGAATACATTTCCTCCAAAAGTTTAGATCCGACATATTGACTGAATTAGAGCACATAAAACACTTTACAGGTTCGGACAAATAACAAATGGAGTTCAGGAATTTGGTTGAAATTCCGGTATTTAATTTATTGTCAAATTTCACATTTATTTTCTTAGAATACACTCATATGTTCTATTGGTGTCAGATATTTTATAGGTATTTTGTGTTAAAATAAATAATATTATATATGTCCATTTGCATAAACACAAGGATGTATTTGCATATATGCAAATAGATTAACATAAAGGGGTGGAAGAGGGCTGCAACGACCCAAAACATGCTAGGCCCACCTGCACTCACCTGGCTGTCTAGACGGACTCATTAATTACTGGTGTTGTCACATTCTGTTGCATAATTCAACAAGTATATCACTAGCATGATTACCCTCAGATTAAAAATGTAAGATTTCACCTCTAAACAGACTTGACATTGTTTGTGAGATCAGACATAATCTCACTATAATCTGAGTGTTCATTTTCATAAATTGCTTTCCGAAAGGTTGCTGAATCGCATCCCCGAGCTGACAAGGTATAAATCTGTCTTTCTGACCCTAAGCAAGGCAGTTAACGCTGTTCCCCGAGCTGACAAGGTATAAATCTGTCTTTCTGACCGTGAGCAAGGCAGTTAACGCTTTTCCCCGAGCTGACAAGGTATAAATCTGTCTTTCTGACCCTGAGCAAGGCAGTTAACACTGTTCCCCGAGCTGACAAGGTATAAATCTGTCTTTCTGACCCTGAGCAAGGCAGTTAACACTGTTCCCCGAGCTGACAAGGTATAAATCTGTCTTTCTGACCCTGAGCAAGGCAGTTAACACTGTTCCCCGAGCTGACAAGGTATAAATCTGTCTTTCTGACCCTGAGCAAGGCAGTTAACACTGTTCCCCGAGCTGACAAGGTAAAAATCTGTCTTTCTGACCCTGAGCAAGGCAGTTAACACTGTTCCCCGAGCTGACAAGGTAAAAATCTGTCTTTCTGACCCTGAGCAAGGCAGTTAACACTGTTCCCCGAGCTGACAAGGTATAAATCTGTCTTTCTGACCCTGAGCAAGGCAGTTAACACTGTTCCCCGAGCTGACAAGGTATAAATCTGTCTTTCTGACCCTGAGCAAGGCAGTTAACACTGTTCCCCGAGCTGACAAGGTATAAATCTGTCTTTCTGACCCTGAGCAAGGCAGTTAACACTGTTCCCCGAGCTGACAAGGTATAAATCTGTCTTTCTGACCCTGAGCAAGGCAGTTAACACTGTTCCCCGAGCTGACAAGGTAAACATCTGTCTTTCTGACCCTGAGCAAGGCAGTTAACACTGTTCCCCGAGCTGACAAGGTAAACATCTGTCTTTCTGACCCTGAGCAAGGCAGTTAACACTGTTCCCCGAGCTGACAAGGTAAAAATCTGTCTTTCTGACCCTGAGCAAGGCAGTTAACACTGTTCCCCGAGCTGACAAGGTATAAATCTGTCTTTCTGACCCTGAGCAAGGCAGTTAACACTGTTCCCCGAGCTGACAAGGTATAAATCTGTCTTTCTGACCCTGAGCAAGGCAGTTAACACTGTTCCCTGGGCGTGTCGATTAAAGCAGCCCCCCCACCTCTCTGATTCAGAGGAGTTGGCTTAAATACAGAAGACACATTTCAGTTGAAGGCCTTCAGTTGTACAACTGACTAGGTTGTACTTTCCCTTTACAACTGACTAGGTTGTACTTTCCCTTTACAACTGACTAGGTTGTACTTTACAACTGACTAGGTTGTACTTTACAACTGACTAGGTTGTACTTTACAACTGACTAGGTTGTACTTTACAACTGACTAGGTTGTACTTTACAACTGACTAGGTTGTACTTTCCCTGTACAACTGACTAGGTTGTACTTTCCCTTTACAACTGACTAGGTTGTACTTTCCCTGTACAACTGACTAGGTTGTACTTTCCCTGTACAACTGACTAGGTTGTACTTTCCCTTTACAACTGACTAGGTTGTACTTTCCCTGTACAACTGACTAGGTTGTACTTTCCCTGTACAACTGACTAGGTTGTACTTTCCCTGTACAACTGACTAGGTTGTACTTTCCCTGTACAACTGACTAGGTTGTACTTTCCGTTTCATTTCACCGCATCTCATTTGTAAACATTTCAACTGTATTAAATGATAACCTTTTTCAATTCCACCCATCAAAAAGAAGGTCTCTTTCTTCTTTTTCTTGTAAATGTCGAGACGGTAAATCCCAGACGAAGCTTTGGCGTTCTGATACGGAAAGACAACGTACTGCTTTTGAGCCCATTTCAGACATTACCGGGGTGAAAGGTCATTACAAACATTTCTGCAGTCGTAACGTTAACGGGACAAAACGACAGGCACAAGAAAGAGGATGAAAGAGTCCCAGGAGTACAATTAAAAACAAACCAATAAAGTGACATTTAAGTGACAAGAAGATTAAGCACCTCTTAAACACAGGAAATACTGAAAAATACCTCTCAAGCATAGGAAATACTGAAAAATACCTCTCAAACATAGGAAATACTGAAAAATACCTCTCAAACACAGGAAATACTGAAGAATACCTCTCAAACACAGGAAATACTGGAAAAACACCTCTTAAACACAGGAAATACTGAAAAATACCTCTCAAACACAGGAAATACTGAAAAACACCTCTTAAACACAGGAAATACTGAAAAACACCTCTTAAACACAGGAAATACTGAAAAATACCTCTCAAACACAGGAAATACTGAAGAATACCTCTCAAACACAGGAAATACTGGAAAAACACCTCTTAAACACAGTAAATACTGAAAAATACCTCTCAAACACAGGAAATACTGGAAAAACACCTCTTAAACACAGGAAATACTGAAAAACACCTCTTAAACACAGGAAATACTGAAAAATACCTCTCAAACACAGGAAATACTGAAAACACCTCTTAAACACAGGAAATACTGAAAAACACCTCTTAAACACAGGAAATACTGAAAAATACCTCTCAAACACAGGAAATACTGAAGAATACCTCTCAAACACAGGAAATACTGGAAAAACACCTCTTAAACACAGTAAATACTGAAAAATACCTCTCAAACACAGGAAATACTGGAAAAACACCTCTTAAACACAGGAAATTCTGAAAAATACCTCTCTAACACAGGAAATACTGAAAAACACCTCTTAAACACAGGAAATACTGAAAAACACCTCTTAAACACAGGAAATACTGAAAAATACCTCTCAAACACAGGAAATACTGAAGAATACCTCTCAAACACAGGAAATACTGGAAAAACACCTCTTAAACACAGTGAATACTGAAAAATACCTCTCAAACACAGGAAATACTGGAAAAACACCTCTTAAACACAGGAAATACTGAAAAACACCTCTTAAACACAGGAAATACTGAAAAATACCTCTCAAACATAGGAAATACTGAAAAATACCTCTCAAACATAGGAAATACTGAAAAATACCTCTCAAACACAGGAAATACTGAAGAATACCTCTCAAACACAGGAAATACTGGAAAAACACCTCTTAAACACAGGAAATACTGAAAAATACCTCTCAAACACAGGAAATACTGAAAAACACCTCTTAAACACAGGAAATACTGAAAAACACCTCTTAAACACAGGAAATACTGAAAAATACCTCTCAAACACAGGAAATACTGAAGAATACCTCTCAAACACAGGAAATACTGGAAAAACACCTCTTAAACACAGTAAATACTGAAAAATACCTCTCAAACACAGGAAATACTGGAAAAACACCTCTTAAACACAGGAAATACTGAAAAACACCTCTTAAACACAGGAAATACTGAAAAATACCTCTCAAACACAGGAAATACTGGAAAAACACCTCTTAAACACAGGAAATACTGAAAAACACCTCTTAAACACAGGAAATACTGAAAAATACCTCTCAAACACAGGAAATACTGAAAAATACCTCTCAAACATAGGAAATACTGGAAAAACACCTCTTAAACACAGGAAATACTGAAAACACATCTTAAACACAGGAAATACTGAAAAATACCTCTCAAACACAGGAAATAGATGGCTGAAAAACACCTCTTAAACACAGGAAATACTGAAAAATACCTCTCAAACACAGGAAATACTGGAAAAACACCTCTTAAACACAGGAAATACTGAAAAATACCTCTCAAACACAGGAAATACTGAAAAATACCTCTCAAACACAGGAAATACTGAAAAACACCTCTCAAACACAGGAAATAGATGGCTGAAAAACACCTCTCAAACACAGGAAATAGATGGCTGAAAAACACCTCTCAAACACAGGAAATACTGAAAAATACCTCTCAAACATAGGAAATACTGAAGAATACCTCTCAAACATAGGAAATACTGAAAAATACCTCTCAAACACAGGAAATACTGAAGAATACCTCTCAAACACAGGAAATACTGGAAAAACACCTCTTAAACACAGGAAATACTGAAAAATACCTCTCAAACACAGGAAATACTGAAAAACACCTCTTAAACACAGGAAATACTGAAAAACACCTCTTAAACACAGGAAATACTGAAAAATACCTCTCAAACACAGGAAATACTGAAGAATACCTCTCAAACACAGGAAATACTGGAAAAACACCTCTTAAACACAGTCAATACTGAAAAATACCTCTCAAACACAGGAAATACTGGAAAAACACCTCTTAAACACAGGAAATACTGAAAAACACCTCTTAAACACAGGAAATACTGAAAAATACATCTCAAACACAGGAAATACTGGAAAAACACCTCTTAAACACAGGAAATACTGAAAAACACCTCTTAAACACAGGAAATACTGAAAAATACCTCTCAAACACAGGAAATACTGAAAAATACCTCTCAAACATAGGAAATACTGGAAAAACACCTCTTAAACCCAGGAAATACTGAAAACACATCTTAAACACAGGAAATACTGAAAAATACCTCTCAAACACAGGAAATAGATGGCTGAAAAACACCTCTTAAACACAGGAAATACTGAAAAATACCTCTCAAACACAGGAAATACTGGAAAAATACCTCTCAAACACAGGAAATACTGAAAAATACCTCTCAAACACAGGAAATACTGAAAAACACCTCTCAAACACAGGAAATAGATGGCTGAAAAACACCTCTCAAACACAGGAAATAGATGGCTGAAAAACACCTCTCAAACACAGGAAATAGATGGCTGAAAAACACCTCTCAAACACAGGAAATAGATGGCTGAAAAACACCTCTTAAACACAGGAAATAGATGGCTGAAAAACACCCCTCAAACACAGGAAATGCTGAAAAACACCCCTCAAACAGGAAATAGACGGCTGAAAAACACCTCTCAAACACAGGAAATACTGAAAAACACCTCTCAAACACAGGAAATACTGAAAAATACCTCTCAAACACAGGAAATAGATGGCTGAAAAGACAGGGTTCTATAGGGCTCTGGTCTAAAGTAGTGTACTATATAGGGAATAGGGTTCTATTTCACAGTGTAGTCTTTGTAGCCATTAGCTCACCTGATCTGCTTGTCAGCCATTTATGTGAGGCGCCGGCTGGTCGTCAGAGAGTTGATATGTGTCTGTCTGATGTGCCAGTCAGTCCATCTGCTGCTGTTGTTATTGTTGTTGTGTGTTTCTTTCTTTAGTCTATAATGCAGTACGTTTGCTTGGTTAGCTCTTCCTTAGTTTCTGTGTCTTTAAAACTTTGAATCCAAACGTTATTATTATTATTATTATTTTCGATCAGTCAGTTGTCTTGTCTGTCAGCTGGCCTCTGAAGCGCAAGAAGTTGAGGTCCGATAGGGAGGGATATCTGGTCTCTGAAGGGCCGGCTGGTCAGTAGAAGTTGAGGTCCGATAGGGAGGGATATCTGGTCTCTGAAGGGTCGGCTGGTCAGTAGAAGTTGAGGTCCGATAGGGAGGGATATCTGGTCTCTGAAGGGCCGGCTGGTCAGTAGAAGTTGAGGTCCGATAGGGAGGGATATCTGAAACAGGTGAAAGATAGAAGCTGTTAGCTAACAACATCAACGCTCGGGACAAAGGAGTTGTTGCCCTGAAATACGTCAACAACACACACAGACACACACACACACACACACACACACACACACACACACACACACACACACACACACACACACACACACACACACACACACACACACACAGTCACCATACAACATTGTTTCCTAAGACTTGTCCTACATTGTCAAAGTGGCCTTATCGTGGGCTGCTATACTCATTCAGTTAGCAGTATCCTCACACCAAAGGCTTATATATTGCAATGCTTCACTGGATCAATAAGAAACTTTGCTGGCACACTACTGTCATCTAGTGGCCAAAATCTAAATTGCGCCTAAACTCCAATATGATATTATGGCCTTTCTCCTGCATTTCAAAGATGATGGAACATATAAAATCATAGAACACACATATTTTTTTGTTTGTATTATCTTTTACCAGATCTAATGTGTTATATTCTCCTACATTAATTTCACATTTCCACAACCGTCAAAGTGTTTCCATTCAAATGGTACCAAGAATATGCATATCCTTGCTTCAGGGCCTGAGCTACAGGCAGTTAGATTTTAGGCGAAAAATGCACAAAAAAAATAAAAATGGATCCGATCCATAATAATGATGGGTGGCCATCAGAATACTGTACTGACATTACACTGGTGTTGCCCTATAGCAGAGTATATCTGTTTGCATGTACGTTGCCTGGTGTTGCCCTATAGCAGAGTATATCTGTTTGCATGTACGTTGCCTGGTGTTGCCCTATAGCAGAGTATATCTGTTTGCATGTACGTTGCCTGGTGTTGCCCTATAGCAGAGTATATCTGTTTGCATGTACGTTGCCTGGTGTTGCCCTATAGCAGAGTATATCTGTTTGCATGTACGTTGCCTGGTGTTGCCCTATAGCAGAGTATATCTGTTTGCATGTACGTTGCCTGGTGTTGCCCTATAGCAGAGTATATCTGTTTGCATGTACGTTGCCTGGTGTTGCCCTATAGCAGAGTATATCTGTTTGCATGTACGTTGCCTGGTGTTGCCCTATAGCAGAGTATATCTGTTTGCATGTACGTTGCCTGGTGTTGCCCTATAGCAGAGTATATCTGTTTGCATGTACGTTGCCTGGTGTTGCCCTATAGCAGAGTATATCTGTTTGCATGTACGTTGCCTGGTGTTGCCCTATAGCAGAGTATATCTGTTTGCATGTACGTTGCCTGGTGTTGCCCTATAGCAGAGTATATCTGTTTGCATGTACGTTGCCTGGTGTTGCCCTATAGCAGAGTATATCTGTTTGCATGTACGTTGCCTGGTGTTGCCCTATAGCAGAGTATATCTGTTTGCATGTACGTTGCCTGGTGTTGCCCTATAGCAGAGTATATCTGTTTGCATGTACGTTGCCTGGTGTTGCCCTATAGCAGAGTATATCTGTTTGCATGTACGTTGCCTGGTGTTGCCCTATAGCAGAGTATATCTGTTTGCATGTACGTTGCCTGGTGTTGCCCTATAGCAGAGTATATCTGTTTGCATGTACGTTGCCTGGTGTTGCCCTATAGCAGAGTATATCTGTTTGCATGTACGTTGCCTGGTGTTGCCCTATAGCAGAGTATATCTGTTTGCATGTACGTTGCCTGGTGTTGCCCTATAGCAGAGTATATCTGTTGCCTGGTGTTGCCCTATAGCAGAGTATATCTGTTGCCTGGTGTTGCCCTATAGCAGAGTATATCTGTTGCCTGGTGTTGCCCTATAGCAGAGTATATCTGTTGCCTGGTGTTGCCCTATAGCAGAGTATATCTGTTGCCTGGTGTTGCCCTATAGCAGAGTATATCTGTTGCCTGGTGTTGCCCTATAGCAGAGTATATCTGTTGCCTGGTGTTGCCCTATAGCAGAGTATATCTGTTGCCTGGTGTTGCCCTATAGCAGAGTATATCTGTTGCCTGGTGTTGCCCTATAGCAGAGTATATCTGTTGCCTGGTGTTGCCCTATAGCAGAGTATATCTGTTTGCATGTACGTTGCCTGGTGTTGCCCTATAGCAGAGTATATCTGTTTGCATGTACGTTGCCTGGTGTTGCCCTATAGCAGAGTATATCTGTTTGCATGTACGTTGCCTGGTGTTGCCCTATAGCAGAGTATATCTGTTGCCTGGTGTTGCCCTATAGCAGAGTATATCTGTTGCCTGGTGTTGCCCTATAGCAGAGTATATCTGTTGCCTGGTGTTGCCCTATAGCAGAGTATATCTGTTGCCTGGTGTTGCCCTATAGCAGAGTATATCTGTTGCCTGGTGTTGCCCTATAGCAGAGTATATCTGTTGCCTGGTGTTGCCCTATAGCAGAGTATATCTGTTGCCTGGTGTTGCCCTATAGCAGAGTATATCTGTTGCCTGGTGTTGCCCTATAGCAGAGTATATCTGTTTGCATGTACGTTGCCTGGTGTTGCCCTATAGCAGAGTATATCTGTTTGCATGTACGTTGCCTGGTGTTGCCCTATAGCAGAGTATATCTGTTTGCATGTACGTTGCCTGGTGTTGCCCTATAGCAGAGTATATCTGTTTGCATGTACGTTGCCTGGTGTTGCCCTATAGCAGAGTATATCTGTTTGCATGTACGTTGCCTGGTGTTGCCCTATAGCAGAGTATATCTGTTTGCATGTACGTTGCCTGGTGTTGCCCTATAGCAGAGTATATCTGTTTGCATGTACGTTGCCTGGTGTTGCCCTATAGCAGAGTATATCTGTTTGCATGTACGTTGCCTGGTGTTGCCCTATAGCAGAGTATATCTGTTTGCATGTACGTTGCCTGGTGTTGCCCTATAGCAGAGTATATCTGTTTGCATGTACGTTGCCTGGTGTTGCCCTATAGCAGAGTATATCTGTTTGCATGTACGTTGCCTGGTGTTGCCCTATAGCAGAGTATATCTGTTTGCATGTACGTTGCCTGGTGTTGCCCTATAGCAGAGTATATCTGTTTGCATGTACGTTGCCTGGTGTTGCCCTATAGCAGAGTATATCTGTTTGCATGTACGTTGCCTGGTGTTGCCCTATAGCAGAGTATATCTGTCTGCATGTACGTTGCCTGGTGTTGCCCTATAGCAGAGTATATCTGTTGCCTGGTGTTGCCCTATAGCAGAGTATATCTGTTTGCATGTACGTTGCCTGGTGTTGCCCTATAGCAGAGTATATCTGTTGCCTGGTGTTGCCCTATAGCAGAGTATATCTGTTTGCATGTACGTTGCCTGGTGTTGCCCTATAGCAGAGTATATCTGTTGCCTGGTGTTGCCCTATAGCAGAGTATATCTGTTGCCTGGTGTTGCTTGGTTTGCGTTTACACGGTCTACATTATGTTCTGTATTGAATTGGTGAAGCACAAAGAAAAAGCATCCACATAAAGCTTTATAATCAGACTGGTGGTAAAACTTAGAGGAAGACGCTACATTTGATTTATGTACCCTTTATGACGGCCGGATGTGATACAGCCAGGATCCGAACCGGTGACTAGGACTGAGACGTAGTGTCTTAGACTGCTGCGCCACTCGGAAGCCCCTGATGTGTGGTACACAGCAGAGCAGAAACAGCCCTGATGTGTGGTACACAGTAGAGCAGAAACAGCCCTGATGTGTGGTACACAGCAGAGCAGAAACAGCCCTGATGTGTGGTACACAGTAGAGCAGAAACAGCCCTGATGTGTGGTACACAGTAGAGCAGAAACAGCCCTGATGTGGAAATCTGCTTTCCATTTCCCCCTACACGCTCTCCACCCCCTTTCCACAACCAATCACGACGTCTCTCTCGCCCAGCTATTACCCAGCCCCCCTTATCCCTCCCTCCTTCTCTCTCCCTCCCCCTCTCTCTCTCTTCCTCCCCCTTCTCCCTCCCACCCTCCTTTTCGCTTTCTCCCTCCCTCCCTCTCCCTCCCCCCTCCTTCTCTCTCCCTCCCTCCCTCCCTCTCCCTCCCCCCTCCTTCTCTCTCACTCCCTCCCACCCTCTCCCCCCCCCCACCCACCCCCCACCCTTTTCCTCTTCAGTCGTGACTCTCTCCTTCTCCCTCCCTCCCACCCTCTCCCTCCCTCCCTCCCCCCCACCCTCTCCCTCCCTCACTCCCTCCCCCACCCTCTCCCCCCCCCCACCCTCTCCCCCCCCCCACCCCCCACCCTTTTCCTCTTCAGTCGTGACTCTCTCCTTCTCCCTCCCTCCCACCCTCTCCCTCCCCCCCACCCTCTCCCTCCCTCCCTCCCTCCCACCCTCTCCCTCTTCCCCCCCCACCAACCCCCCACCCTTTTCCTCTTCAGTCGTGACTCTCCAACACAGAACATTCTTTCTTTTCCACTCAGACTTTTTCTGACTTATCTTTTTACTTGAAAAACAGATCCTCGGTATACAATTAGGCCTATACAGTAGAGATGGAACAGCATGGATATGTATCTTGTGAGTACCAGGCCTAGAATGAATACAGCTGGAGCAGTGGACACTGAGAATGCAGCTGTGCTCCATGGCAGTGTGTTGCATTTGGTTTGGATGGGGACTCAGGGCCCTGGCTGTGCTGTACACTGTGCTTGTTTGTGTGTGTGTGTGTGTGTGTGTGTGTGTGTGTGTGTGTGTGTGTGGTGGGCTGTAGTGTAGGGGTCAGATGAGGTCACTATCTCACTGACGAGTCCCAATGGAGGACCTACGCCCTCTCCTCTCCACTTCCTGTCTCACATCACCTCTCCTCTCTTCTCCTCCCTCTCACCTCAATTCTCCTCTCTTCTCTTCCCTCTCCTCTCCACTTCCTGTCTCACCTCACCTCTCCTCTCTTCTCCTCTCCTCCCTCTCACCTCACCTCACCCCTCCTCTCTTCTCCTCTCCTACCTCTCACCTCACCTCTCCTCTCTTCTCCTCTCCTCCCCTCCTTCTCACCTCCCCTCACCTCTCTTCACCTCTCCTCTCCTCCTCTCGCTTCCCTCTCACCTCACCTGACCTCTCTTCTGTTCCCTGTGGCTTCACAGTCCAGACTACTCTTTCTCTCTCTCTCTGAGAGGCCTCTGTCTTCTTTCCATCTCTCTCTCTGACAGGCCTCTGTCCTCTCTTCTTTCTATCTCTCTCTCTGACAGGCCTCTGTCCTCTCTTCTTTCTCTCTCTCTCTCTCTCTCTCCCTCTCTCTCATAGGCATCTGTCCTCTCTTCTTTCTATCTCTCTCTCTGACAGGCCTCTGTCCTCTCTTCTTTCTATCTCTCTCTCTGACAGGCATCTGTCCTCTCTTCTTTCTATCTCTCTCTCTGACAGGCCTATGTCCTCTCTTCTTTCTTTCTCTCTCTCTTCCCAGGCCTCTGTCCTCTCTCTCTCTCACTTATCTTCCCAGGCCTCTGTCCTCTCTCTCTCACACTTCTCTTCCCAGGCATCTGTCCTCTCTCTCTCACACTTCTCTTCCCAGGCCTCTGTCCTCTCTCTCTCACACTTCTCTTCCCAGGCCTCTGTCCTCTCTCTCTCTCACGTCTCTTCCTCTCTCTCTCTCTCTCACAGGCATCTGTCCTCTCTCTCTCAATTCAATTCAATTCAATTCAATTCAAGGGCTTTATTGGCATGGGAAACATGTGTTAACATTGCCAAAGCAAGTGAGGTAGACAACATACAAAGTGAATATATATAAAGTGAAAAACAACAAAAATTAACAGTAAACATTACACATACTCTCTCTTTCTCTCTCTCTCTCACACACTTCTCTTCCCAGGCCTCTGTCCTCTCTCTCTCTCACTTCTCTTCCCAGGCCTCTGTCCTCTCTCTCTCTCACTTCTCTTCCCAGGCCTCTGTCCTCTCTCTCTCTCTCTCACAGGCATCTGTCCTCTCTCTCTCTCACTTCTCTTCCCAGGCCTCTGTCCTCTCTCTCTCTCTCACAGGCATCTGTCCTCTCTCTCTCTCACTTCTCTTCTCAGGCCTCTGTCCTCTCTCTCTCTCTCTCTCTCTCACAGGCATCTGTCCTCTCTCTCTCTCACTTCTCTTCCCAGGCCTCTGTCCTCTCTCTCTCACACATCTCTTCCCAGGCATTTGTCCTCTCTCTCTCTCTCTCTCTCTCTCACTTCTCTTCCCAGGCCTCTGTCCTCTCTCTCTCTCACGTCTCTTCCCAGGCATCTGTCCTCTCTCTCTCTCTCACTTCTCTTCCCAGGCATCTGCCCTCTCTCTCTCTCACATCTCTTCCCAGGCCTCTGTCCTCTCTCTCTCACTTCTCTTCCCAGGCCTCTGGCTTTTTGTTAACTTCTCGCTGTTCTAATTTTACTGCTTCCTTTTTCTAGGCAGTTTACTTTGCAAATCCTCTGAACCAATATCAATTACAAGGGTTTCTTGAAATAAAATGATTATATAGTGTTGCAGATTCAGGGTTTAATGATTATATAGTACTTTATATGAAGTATGCGTATACAAGACTCGTGTGTGTGTGTGTGTGTGTGCGTGTGTGCGTGTGTGTGTGTGATAGTAGAACGCAGGCGACAGGTTGGCACGGACCACTCTAATCCCCTAGGAATCATCATCCCTTCCAATCCCTTCAAACTGACAGTGTGCTCTCTCTCTCCAGAGCTGCTCCCACCTCACTGTGACTGACTCACTAGGATCCATCTGGATTCCGTACCAACTACGCCAGTAGCAGTAACTGGCGCTGTAGCGTTGTGCTCAAACATTAGACTACATGTTAATAGCATTGTCTCAATCATGGCTAGTGGCCACTGAAATGTAGCTGTGCCATAGAACTATGACAGTAGCAGTGTAACCTACTGTGGCTAGCTTAATGCAATATATAAACAATGTCTGTTTCTAGCATGCTACTATCTAGCATAATGCAATATACATTAACATCGTCTGTTTCTAGCATGCTACTAGCTAGCTTAATGCAATATACATTAACATTGTCTGTTTCTAGCATGCTGCTAGCTAGCTTAATGCAATATATATTAACAATGTATGTTTCTAGCATGCTACTAGCTAGCTTAATGCAATATATATAAACAATGTCTATATATAGCATGCTACTAGCTAGCTTAATGCAATATATATTAACAATGTCTGTTTCTAGCATGCTACTAGCTAGCTTAATGCAATATATATAAACAATGTCTATATATAGCATGCTACTAGCTAGCTTAATGCAATTTTTTTTAACAATGTCTATTTCTAGCATGCTACTAGCTAGCTTAATGCAATATACATTAACATTGTCTGTTTCTAGCATGCTGCTAGCTAGCTTAATGCAATATATATTAACAATGTATGTTTCTAGCATGCTACTAGCTAGCTTAATGCAATATATACATTAACATCGTCCTCAATATTCTCCTATCACAGCCATTTAATTCTGTAACTGTTTTAAAGTCACCATTGGTCTCATGGTGAAATCCCTGAAGGGTTTCCTTCCTCTCTGGCAACTGAGTTAGGAAGGAAGCCTGTATCTTTGTATTTTTGTAGTGACCCAGTCTGTAATACCTGTATATTTCAAGCAGACCACCACAGTCCCTGTGCCCAAGACAGCGAAGGTAACCTGCCTAAATGATTACTGCCTCGTAGCACTCACGTCAGTAGCCATGAAGTGCTTTGAAAGGCGGGTCATGTCTCACATCAACACCATCATCCCGGAAACCCTAGACCCACTCTAATTTGCATACCGCCCCAACAGATCCACAGATGATGCAATCTCAATCGCACTCCACACTGCCCTTTCCCACCTGGACAAAAGGAACACCTATGTGAGGATGCTGTTCATTGACTACAGGTCAGTGTCCACCACCATAGTGCCCTCAAACCTCAGCAATAAGCTAAGGACTCTGGGACTAAACACCTCCCTCTACAACTGGATCCTGAACTTCCTGACGGGCCGCCCCCAGGTGGTAAGGGTAGGCAACAACACATCCGCCACGTTGATCCTCAACACGGGGAGCCAATTCTAGGTCCAAAAGGCTCCTTAACAGCTTCTACCCCCAAGCCATTGGACTGCTGAACAATTCATCAAACAGCCAGGCTTTTTGCTTTGACACCCCCCCCCCTCTGTTTTTACACTGCTGTTTATTATCTATGTATTGTCACTTTACCCCCACCTACATGTACAAATTACCGCAACTAACCTGTACCCCCAGCACACTGACTCGGTACCGGTACCCCCTGTATATAGCCTCCACACTGACTCGGTACCGGTACCCCCTGTATATAGGCTCCACACTGACTCGGTACCGGTGCCCCCTGTATATAGCATCCACACTGACTCTGTACCGGTACCCTCCTGTATATAGCCTCCACATTGACTCTGTACCGGTACCCCCTGTATATAGCCTCCACATTGACTCTGTACCGGTACCCCCTGTATATAGCTTCCACACTGACTCGGTACCGGTACCCCCTGTATATAGCCTCCACATTGACTCTGTACCGGTACCCCCTGTATATAGCCTCCACATTGACTCTGTACTGGTACCCCCTGTATATAGCCTCCACATTGACTCTGTACCGGTACCCCCTGTATATAGCCTCCACACTGACCCGGTACCGGTACCCCCTGTATATAGCCTCCACATTGACTCTGTACCGGTACCCCCTGTATATAGCCTTCACACTGACCCGGTACCGGTACCCCCTGTATATAGCCTCCACACTGACCCGGTACCGGTACCCCCTGTATATAGCCTCCACATTGACTCTGTACCGATACCCCCTGTATATAGCCTCCACATTGACTCTGTACTGGTACCCCCTGTATATAGCCTCCACATTGACTCTGTACCGGTACCCCCTGTATATAGCCTCCACACTGACCCGGTACCGGTACCCCCTGTATATAGCCTCCACATTGACTCTGTACCGGTACCCCCTGTATATAGCCTCCACATTGACTCTGTACCGGTACCCCCTGTATATAGCCTCCACACTGACCCGGTACCGGTACCCCCTGTATATAGCCTCCACACTGACCCGGTACCGGTACCCCCTGTATATAGCCTCAATATTGTTATTTTATTTATTTTACTTTAGTTTATTTAGTTAATATTTTCTTAACTCTATTTTCTCAAAACTGCATTGTTGGTTACGGGCTTGTAGTAAGCATTTCACCTGTTGTATTTGGCACAAGTGACAAGTAAACATTTTGATTTGACTGGGTGTATTGATACTCCATCCCAAGTGTAATTAATAACGTCACCATGCTTAAAGAGATATTCAATGTCTGATTTTTTTTGTATTACCCATCTACCAATCGGTGCCCTTCTTTGAGAGGCATAGGAAAACCTCCCTGGTCTTTGTGGTTGAGTCTGTGGTGGAAATTCACTGCTCGACTGAGGGACCTTATAGATAATTGTATGCGTGGGGTACAGAGATGAAGTAGTCATTCAGAAATCATCTTAAACTTAAAACTTATTAAAAGGGGTTTAAGTAATTATTGACTAAAGATATTTCAGCTTTTCGTTTTTAATTAATTTGTACAACTTTCTAAAAACATTATTTCCACTTTGACATAATGGGGTATTGTATGTAGGTCAGTGACACAACATCTACATTTAATCCATTTTAAATTCAGGCTGTAAACAACAACAACAACAACGTGGAAAAAGTCAAGAGGTGTGAATACTTTCTGAAGACACTGTAGGCTGCTACATTTATGGAAAAGGTTTTTCTAGTGTCTGTTGGGAATGATGTGGAATCAGGCTAGCTAAATGAATATAGGAGGAATATGGAGAGAGCCCCTTGAGCTTTTTTATTTGTGCCCGGCCCGCGCAACCTGCGATTTCCGTGAATCTGACTGGTCAAAACACCCTGCAGCAGCACTCCCACGTGAAGTCAAAAGTGTTGTGGCAAAGAACTGTAGAAAACAGAGAAACAACTGATCCACTGTAGAAACAGAGAATCAACTGATCCACTATGGAAACAGAGAAAAACTGATCCACTATAGAAACAGAGAAACAAATGATCCACTATGGAAACAGAGAAACAGAGAAACAACTGATCCACTATAGAAACAGAGAAACAACTGATCCACTATAGAACAGAGAAACAACTGATCCACTATGGAAACAGAGAAACAGAGAAACAACTGATCCACTATAGAAACAGAGAAACAGAGAAACAACTGATCCACTATGGAAACAGAGGAACAGAGAAACAACTGATCCACTATAGAAACAGAGAAACAGAGAAACAACTGATCCACAATAGAAACAGAGAAACAACTGATCCACTATAGAAACAGAGAAACAGAGAAACAACTGATCCACTATAGAAACAGAGAACAGAGAAACAACTGATCCACTATGGAAACAGAGAAACAGAGAAACAACTGATCCACTATAGAAACAGAGAAACAGAGAAACAACTGATCCACGATGGAAACAGAGAAACAGAGAAACAACTGATCCACTATGGAAAAGGAGAAACAGAGAAACAACAGATCCACTAAAGACACAGAGAAACAGAGAAACAACTGGTCCACTATAGAAACAGAGAAACAGAGAAACAACTGATCCACTATAGAAACAGAGAAACAACTGATCCACGATAGAAACAGAGAAACAACTGATCCACTATAGAAACAGAGAACAACTGATCCACTATGGAAACAGAGAAACAACTGATCCACTATAGAAACAGAGAAACAACTGATCCACTATAGAAACATATAAACAACTGATCCACTATGGAAACAGAGAAACAGAGAAACAACTGATCCACTATAGAAACAGAGAAACAGAGAAACAACTGATCCACTAAAGAAACAGAGAAACAGAGAAACAACTGATCCACTATAGAAACAGAGAAACAACTGATCCACTATAGAAACAGAGAAACAACTGATCCACTATAGAAACAGAGAAACAGAGAAACAACTGATCCACGATAGAAACAGAGAAACAACTGATCCACCATGGAAACAGAGAAACAACTGATCCACGATAGAAACAGAGAAACAACTGATCCACTATAGAAACAGAGAAACAACTGATCCACTATAGAAACAGAGAAACAGAGAAACAACTGATCCACTATAGAAACAGAGAAACAACTGATCCACTATAGAAACAGAGAAAAAACTTATCCAATATAGACACAGAGAAACAGCTGATCCACTATGGAAACAGAGAAACAACTGATCCACTATAGAAACAGAGAAACAACTGATCCACTATGGAAACAGAGAAACAACTGATCCACTATGGAAACAGAGAAACAGAGAAACAACTGATCAACTATAGAAACAGAGAAACAACTGATCCACTATAGAAACAGAGAACAACTGATCCACTATAGTAACAGAGAAACAACTGATCCACTATAGAAACAGAGAAACAGAGAAACAACTGATCCACTATAGAAACAGAGAAACAACTGATCCACTATAGAAACAGAGAAACAACTGATCCACTATAGAAACAGAGAAACAACTGATCCACTATAGAAACAGAGAAACAGAGAAACAACTGATCCACTATAGAAACAGAGAAACAACTGTTCCACTATAGAAACAGAGAAACAGCTTATCCACTATAGAAACAGAGAAACAACTGATCCACTATAGAAACAGAGAAACAACTGATCCGCTATAGAAACAGAGAAACAACTGATCCACTATAGAAACAGAGAAACAGAGAAACAACTGATCCACTATAGAAACAGAGAAACAACTGATCCACTATAGAAACAGAGAAACAGAGAAACAACTGATACACTATAGAAACAGAGAAACAACTGATCCACTATGGAAACAGAGAAACAACTGATCCACTATAGAAACAGAGAAACAACTGATCCACTATAGAAACAGAGAAACAGAGAAACAACTGATCCACTATAGAAACAGAGAAAACAACTGATCCACTATAGAAACAGAGAAACAGAGAAACAACTGATCCACTATAGAAACAGAGAAACAACTGATCCACTATAGAAACAGAGAAACAGAGAAACAACTGATCCACGATAGAAACAGAGAAACAACTGATCCACTATAGAAACAGAGAAACAACTGATCCACTCTAGAAACAGAGAAACACCTGATCCACTATGGAAACAGAGAAACAACTGATCCACTATATAAACAGAGAAACAACTGATCCACTATGGAAACAGAGAAACAACTGATCCACTATAGAAACAGAGAAACAGAGAAACAACAGATCCACGATAGAAACAGAGAAACAACTGATCCACAATAGAAACAGAGAAACAACTGATCCACTATGGAAACAGAGAAACAACTGATCCACTATAGAAACAGAGAAACAACTGATCCACTATGGAAACAGAGAAACAACTGATCCACTATAGAAACAGAGCAACAGAGAAACAACTGATCCACTATAGAAACAGAGAAACAGAGAAACAACTGATCCACTATAGAAACAGAGAAACAACTGATCCACTATAGAAACAGAGAAACAACTGATCTACTATATAAACAGAGAAACAACTGATCCACTATAGAAACAGAGAAACAACTGATCCACTATAGAAACAGAGAAACAGAGAAACAACTGATCCACTATAGAAACAGAGAAACAACTGATCCACTATAGAAACAGAGAAACAACTGATCCACTATAGAAACAGAGAAACAACTGATCCACTATAGAAACAGAGAAACAACTGATCCACTATGGAAACAGAAAAACAACTGATCCACTATAGAAACAGATAAACAGAGAAACAACTGATCCACGATAGAAACAGAGAAACAACTGATCCACTATGGAAACAGAGAAACAACTGATCCACTATAGAAACAGAGAAACAACTGATCCGACTATAGAAACAGAGAAACAACTGATCTACTATAGAAACAGAGAAACAGAGAAACAACTGATCCACTATAGAAACAGAGAAACAACTGATCCACTATAGAAACAGAGAAACAACTGATCCAATTTAGAAACAGAGAAACACCTGATCCACAATGGAAACAGAGAAACAACTGATCCACTATAGAAACAGAGAAACAGAGAAACAACTGATCCACTATAGAAACAGAGAAACAACTGATCCACTATAGAAACAGAGAAACAACTGATCCACTATAGAAACAGAGAAACAACTGATCCACTATAGAAACAGAGAAACAGAGAAACAACTGATCCACTATAGAAACAGAGAAACAACTGATCCACTATAGAAACAGAGAAACAACTGATCCACTATAGAAACAGAGAAACAACTGATCCACTATAGACACAGAGAACCAACTGATCCACTATGGAAACAGAGAAACAGAGAAACAATGGATCCACTATGGAAACAGAAAAACAGAGAAACAACTGATCCACTATGGAAACAGAGACCAGAGAAACAACTGATCCACTATGGAAACAGAGAAACAGAGAAACAACTGATCCACTATAGAAACAGAAAAACAACTGATCCACTATGGAAACAGAGAAACAACTGATCCACTATAGAAACAGAGAAACAGAGAAACAACAGATCCACTATAGAAACAGAGAAAGAGAGAAACAACTTATCCACTATATAAACAGAGAAACAACTGATCCGCTATAGAAACAGAGAAACAGAGAAACAACTGATCCACTATAGAAACAGAGAAACAACTGATCCACTATAGAAACAGAGAAACAACTGATCTACTATATAAACAGAGAAACAACTGATCCACTATAGAAACAGAGAAACAACTGATCCACTATAGAAACAGAGAAACAGAGAAACAACTGAACCACTATAGAAACAGAGAAACAACTGATCCACTATAGAAACAGAGAAACAACTGATCCACTATAGAAACAGAGAAACAACTGATCCACTATGGAAACAGAGAAACAACTGATCCACTATAGAAACAGAGAAACAACTGATCCACTATAGAAACAGAGAAACAGAGAAACAACTGATCCACTATAGAAACAGAGAAAACAACTGATCCACTATAGAAACAGAGAAACAGAGAAACAACTGATCCACTATAGAAACAGAGAAACAACTGATCCACTATAGAAACAGAGAAACAGAGAAACAACTGATCCACGATAGAAACAGAGAAACAACTGATCCACTATAGAAACAGAGAAACAACTGATCCACTATGAAAACAGAGAAACAACTGATCCACAATAGAAACAGAGAAACAACTGATCCACTATATAAACAGAGAAACAACTGATCCACTATGGAAACAGAGAAACAGAGAAACAACTGATCCACTATAGAAACAGAGAAACAGAGAAACAACAGATCCACGATAGAAACAGAGAAACAACTGATCCACAATAGAAACAGAGAAACAACTGATCCACTATGGAAACAGAGAAACAACTGATCCACTATAGAAACAGAGAAACAACTGATCCACTATGGAAACAGAGAAACAGAGAAACAACTGATCCACTATAGAAACAGAGAAACAGAGAAACAACTGATCCACTATAGAAACATAGAAACAGAGAAACAACTGATCCACTATAGAAACAGAGAAACAACTGATCCACTATAGAAACAGAGAAACAACTGATCTACTATATAAACAGAGAAACAACTGATCCACTATAGAAACAGAGAAACAACTGATCCACTATAAAAACAGAGAAACAGAGAAACAACTGATCCACTATAGAAACAGAGAAACAACTGATCCACTATAGAAACAGAGAAACAACTGATCCACTATAGAAACAGAGAAACAACTGATCCACTATAGAAACAGAGAAACAACTGATCCACTATGGAAACAGAAAAACAACTGATCCACTATAGAAACAGAGCAACAACTGATCCACTATAGAAACAGAGAAACAACTGATCCACTATAGAAACAGATAAACAGAGAAACAACTGATCCACGATAGAAACAGAGAAACAACTGATCCACTATGGAAACAGAGAAACAACTGATCCACTATAGAAACAGAGAAACAACTGATCCGACTATAGAAACAGAGAAACAACTGATCTACTATAGAAACAGAGAAACAGAGAAACAACTGATCCACTATAGAAACAGAGAAACAACTGATCCACTATAGAAACAGAGAAACAACTGATCCAATTTAGAAACAGAGAAACACCTGATCCACAATGGAAACAGAGAAACAACTGATCCACTATAGAAACAGAGAAACAGAGAAACAACTGATCCACTATAGAAACAGAGAAACAACTGATCCACTATAGAAACAGAGAAACAACTGATCCACTATAGAAACAGAGAAACAACTGATCCACTATAGAAACAGAGAAACAGAGAAACAACTGATCCACTATAGAAACACAGAAACAACTGATCCACTATAGAAACAGAGAAACAACTGATCCACTATAGAAACAGAGAAACAACTGATCCACTATAGAAACAGAGAACCAACTGATCCACTATGGAAACAGAGAAACAGAGAAACAATGGATCCACTATGGAAACAGAGAAACAGAGAAACAACTTATCCACTATATAAACAGAGAAACAACTGATCCGCTATAGAAACAGAGAAACAGAGAAACAACTGATCCACTATAGAAACAGAGAAACAACTGATCCACTATAGAAACAGAGAAACAACTGATCTACTATATAAACAGAGAAACAACTGATCCACTATAGAAACAGAGAAACAACTGATCCACTATAGAAACAGAGAAACAGAGAAACAACTGAACCACTATAGAAACAGAGAAACAGAGAAACAACTTATCCACTATATAAACAGAGAAACAACTGATCCACTATAGAAACAGAGAAACAGAGAAACAACTGATCCACTATAGAAACAGAGAAACAACTGATCCACTATAGAAACAGAGAAACAACTGATCTACTATATAAACAGAGAAACAACTGATCCACTATAGAAACAGAGAAACAACTGATCCACTATAGAAACAGAGAAACAGAGAAACAACTGAACCACTATAGAAACAGAGAAACAACTGATCCACTATAGAAACACAGAAACAACTGATCCACTATAGAAACAGAGAAACAACTGATCCACTATAGAAACAGAGAAACAACTGATCCACTATAGAAACAGAGAAACAACTGATCCACTATAGAAACAGAGAAACAGAGAAACAACTGATCCACGATAGAAACAGAGAAACAACTGATCTACTATAGAAACAGAGAAACAGAGAAACAACTGATCCACTATAGAAACAGAGAAACAACTGATCCACTATAGAAACAGAGAAACAACTGATCCACTCTAGAAACAGAGAAACACCTGATCCACTATGGAAACAGAGAAACAACTGATCCACTATGGAAACAGAGAAACAGAGAAACAACTGATCCACTATAGAAACAGAGAAACAACTGATCCACTATAGAAACAGAGAAACAACTGATCCACTATAGAAACAGAGAAACAACTGATCCACTATAGAAACAGAGAAACAACTGATCCACTATGGAAACAGAGAAACAACTGATCCACTATAGAAACAGAGCAACAGAGAAACAACTGATCCACTATAGAAACAGAGAAACAGAGAAACAACTGATCCACTATAGAAACAGAGAAACAACTGATCCACTATAGAAACAGAGAAACAACTGATCTACTATATAAACAGAGAAACAACTGATCCACTATAGAAACAGAGAAACAACTGATGCACTATAGAAACAGAGAAACAGAGAAACAACTGATCCACTATAGAAACAGAGAAACAACTGATCCACTATAGAAACAGAGAAACAACTGATCCACTATAGAAACAGAGAAACAACTGATCCACTATAGAAACAGAGAAACAACTGATCCACTATGGAAACAGAAAAACAACTGATCCACTATAGAAACAGATAAACAGAGAAACAACTGATCCACGATAGAAACAGAGAAACAACTGATCCACTATGGAAACAGAGAAACAACTGATCCACTATAGAAACAGAGAAACAACTGATCCGACTATAGAAACAGAGAAACAACTGATCTACTATAGAAACAGAGAAACAGAGAAACAACTGATCCACTATAGAAACAGAGAAACAACTGATCCACTATAGAAACAGAGAAACAACTGATCCAATTTAGAAACAGAGAAACACCTGATCCACAATGGAAACAGAGAAACAACTGATCCACTATAGAAACAGAGAAACAGAGAAACAACTGATCCACTATAGAAACAGAGAAACAACTGATCCACTATAGAAACAGAGAAACAACTGATCCACTATAGAAACAGAGAAACAACTGATCCACTATAGAAACAGAGAAACAGAGAAACAACTGATCCACTATAGAAACAGAGAAACAACTGATCCACTATAGAAACAGAGAAACAACTGATCCACTATAGAAACAGAGAAACAACTGATCCACTATAGAAACAGAGAACCAACTGATCCACTATGGAAACAGAGAAACAGAGAAACAATGGATCCACTATGGAAACAGAAAAACAGAGAAACAACTGATCCACTATGGAAACAGAGACCAGAGAAACAACTGATCCACTATGGAAACAGAGAAACAGAGAAACAACTGATCCACTATAGAAACAGAAAAACAACTGATCCACTATGGAAACAGAGAAACAACTGATCCACTATAGAAACAGAGAAACAGAGAAACAACAGATCCACTATAGAAACAGAGAAAGAGA
This sequence comes from Oncorhynchus clarkii lewisi, assembly GCF_045791955.1. Lineage (NCBI taxonomy): Eukaryota > Metazoa > Chordata > Actinopteri > Salmoniformes > Salmonidae > Oncorhynchus > Oncorhynchus clarkii. Next base: position 284,456 of record NW_027261140.1, on the reverse strand, counting down.
GAAACAACTTATCCACTATATAAACAGAGAAACAACTGATCCGCTATAGAAACAGAGAAACAGAGAAACAACTGATCCACTATAGAAACAGAGAAACAACTGATCCACTATAGAAACAGAGAAACAACTGATCTACTATATAAACAGAGAAACAACTGATCCACTATAGAAACAGAGAAACAACTGATCCACTATAGAAACAGAGAAACAGAGAAACAACTGAACCACTATAGAAACAGAGAAACAACTGATCCACTATAGAAACAGAGAAACAACTGATCCACTATAGAAACAGAGAAACAACTGATCCACTATGGAAACAGAGAAACAACTGATCCACTATAGAAACAGAGAAACAACTGATCCACTATAGAAACAGAGAAACAGAGAAACAACTGATCCACTATAGAAACAGAGAAAACAACTGATCCACTATAGAAACAGAGAAACAGAGAAACAACTGATCCACTATAGAAACAGAGAAACAACTGATCCACTATAGAAACAGAGAAACAGAGAAACAACTGATCCACGATAGAAACAGAGAAACAACTGATCCACTATAGAAACAGAGAAACAACTGATCCACTATGAAAACAGAGAAACAACTGATCCACAATAGAAACAGAGAAACAACTGATCCACTATATAAACAGAGAAACAACTGATCCACTATGGAAACAGAGAAACAGAGAAACAACTGATCCACTATAGAAACAGAGAAACAGAGAAACAACAGATCCACGATAGAAACAGAGAAACAACTGATCCACAATAGAAACAGAGAAACAACTGATCCACTATGGAAACAGAGAAACAACTGATCCACTATAGAAACAGAGAACCAACTGATCCACTATGGAAACAGAGAAACAGAGAAACAATGGATCCACTATGGAAACAGAAAAACAGAGAAACAACTGATCCACTATGGAAACAGAGACCAGAGAAACAACTGATCCACTATGGAAACAGAGAAACAGAGAAACAACTGATCCACTATAGAAACAGAAAAACAACTGATCCACTATGGAAACAGAGAAACAACTGATCCACTATAGAAACAGAGAAACAGAGAAACAACAGATCCACTATAGAAACAGAGAAAGAGAGAAACAACTTATCCACTATATAAACAGAGAAACAACTGATCCGCTATAGAAACAGAGAAACAGAGAAACAACTGATCCACTATAGAAACAGAGAAACAACTGATCCACTATAGAAACAGAGAAACAACTGATCTACTATATAAACAGAGAAACAACTGATCCACTATAGAAACAGAGAAACAACTGATCCACTATAGAAACAGAGAAACAGAGAAACAACTGAACCACTATAGAAACAGAGAAACAACTGATCCACTATAGAAACAGAGAAACAACTGATCCACTATAGAAACAGAGAAACAACTGATCCACTATGGAAACAGAGAAACAACTGATCCACTATAGAAACAGAGAAACAACTGATCCACTATAGAAACAGAGAAACAGAGAAACAACTGATCCACTATAGAAACAGAGAAAACAACTGATCCACTATAGAAACAGAGAAACAGAGAAACAACTGATCCACTATAGAAACAGAGAAACAACTGATCCACTATAGAAACAGAGAAACAGAGAAACAACTGATCCACGATAGAAACAGAGAAACAACTGATCCACTATAGAAACAGAGAAACAACTGATCCACTATGAAAACAGAGAAACAACTGATCCACAATAGAAACAGAGAAACAACTGATCCACTATATAAACAGAGAAACAACTGATCCACTATGGAAACAGAGAAACAGAGAAACAACTGATCCACTATAGAAACAGAGAAACAGAGAAACAACAGATCCACGATAGAAACAGAGAAACAACTGATCCACAATAGAAACAGAGAAACAACTGATCCACTATGGAAACAGAGAAACAACTGATCCACTATAGAAACAGAGAAACAACTGATCCACTATGGAAACAGAGAAACAGAGAAACAACTGATCCACTATAGAAACAGAGAAACAGAGAAACAACTGATCCACTATAGAAACATAGAAACAGAGAAACAACTGATCCACTATAGAAACAGAGAAACAACTGATCCACTATAGAAACAGAGAAACAACTGATCTACTATATAAACAGAGAAACAACTGATCCACTATAGAAACAGAGAAACAACTGATCCACTATAAAAACAGAGAAACAGAGAAACAACTGATCCACTATAGAAACAGAGAAACAACTGATCCACTATAGAAACAGAGAAACAACTGATCCACTATAGAAACAGAGAAACAACTGATCCACTATAGAAACAGAGAAACAACTGATCCACTATGGAAACAGAAAAACAACTGATCCACTATAGAAACAGAGCAACAACTGATCCACTATAGAAACAGAGAAACAACTGATCCACTATAGAAACAGATAAACAGAGAAACAACTGATCCACGATAGAAACAGAGAAACAACTGATCCACTATGGAAACAGAGAAACAACTGATCCACTATAGAAACAGAGAAACAACTGATCCGACTATAGAAACAGAGAAACAACTGATCTACTATAGAAACAGAGAAACAGAGAAACAACTGATCCACTATAGAAACAGAGAAACAACTGATCCACTATAGAAACAGAGAAACAACTGATCCAATTTAGAAACAGAGAAACACCTGATCCACAATGGAAACAGAGAAACAACTGATCCACTATAGAAACAGAGAAACAGAGAAACAACTGATCCACTATAGAAACAGAGAAACAACTGATCCACTATAGAAACAGAGAAACAACTGATCCACTATAGAAACAGAGAAACAACTGATCCACTATAGAAACAGAGAAACAGAGAAACAACTGATCCACTATAGAAACACAGAAACAACTGATCCACTATAGAAACAGAGAAACAACTGATCCACTATAGAAACAGAGAAACAACTGATCCACTATAGAAACAGAGAACCAACTGATCCACTATGGAAACAGAGAAACAGAGAAACAATGGATCCACTATGGAAACAGAGAAACAGAGAAACAACTTATCCACTATATAAACAGAGAAACAACTGATCCGCTATAGAAACAGAGAAACAGAGAAACAACTGATCCACTATAGAAACAGAGAAACAACTGATCCACTATAGAAACAGAGAAACAACTGATCTACTATATAAACAGAGAAACAACTGATCCACTATAGAAACAGAGAAACAACTGATCCACTATAGAAACAGAGAAACAGAGAAACAACTGAACCACTATAGAAACAGAGAAACAGAGAAACAACTTATCCACTATATAAACAGAGAAACAACTGATCCACTATAGAAATAGAGAAACAGAGAAACAACTGATCCACTATAGAAACAGAGAAACAACTGATCCACTATAGAAACAGAGAAACAACTGATCTACTATATAAACAGAGAAACAACTGATCCACTATAGAAACAGAGAAACAACGGATCCACTATAGAAACAGAGAAACAGAGAAACAACTGAACCACTATAGAAACAGAGAAACAACTGATCCACTATAGAAACACAGAAACAACTGATCCACTATAGAAACAGAGAAACAACTGATCCACTATAGAAACAGAGAAACAACTGATCCACTATAGAAACAGAGAAACAACTGATCCACTATAGAAACAGAGAAACAGAGAAACAACTGATCCACGATAGAAACAGAGAAACAACTGATCTACTATAGAAACAGAGAAACAGAGAAACAACTGATCCACTATAGAAACAGAGAAACAACTGATCCACTATAGAAACAGAGAAACAACTGATCCACTCTAGAAACAGAGAAACACCTGATCCACTATGGAAACAGAGAAACAGAGAAACAACTGATCCACTATAGAAACAGAGAAACAACTGATCCACTATGGAAACAGAGAAACAACTGATCTACTATAGAAACAGAGAAACAGAGAAACAACTGATCCACTATAGAAACAGAGAAACAGAGAAACAACTGATCCACTATAGAAACAGAGAAACAACTTATCCACTATAGAAACAGAGAAACAACTGATCGACTATAGAAACAGAGAAACAGAGAAACAACTGATCCACTATAGAAACAGAGAAACAGAGAAACAACTGATCCACTATAGAAACAGAGAAACAACTGATCCACTATGGAAACAGAGAAACAACTGATCCACTATAGAAACAGAGAAACAACTGATCCACTATAGAAACAGAGAGGTTGAGAAATAGGCTAGCCTACCCAGGCTGCATCACATCCGGACGTGATTGGGAGTCCCACAGGGCAGCGCACAACTGTCCCAGCGTCGTCGGGTTTGGCCGGTTTAGACCGGCATTTTAAATAATTATTAATTCTTAATAACTGACTTGCCTAGTTAAATAAAGGTTAAATAATAAAATAACAATTAAATAATGGGGTATTAGAAACAGAGAAACAACTGATCCACTATAGAAACAGAGAACAACTGATCTACTATGGAAACAGAGAAACAACTGATCCACTATAGAAACAGAGAAACAACTGATCCACTATAGAAACAGATAAACAACTGATCCACTATGGAAACAGAGAAACAGAGAAACAAATGATCCAATATAGAAACAGAGAAACAGAGAAACAACTGATCCACTAAAGAAACAGAGAAACAGAGAAACAACTGATCCACTATAGAAACAGAGAAAAAACTGATCCACTATAGAAACAGAGAAACAACTGATCTACTATAGAAACAGAGAAACAACTGATCCACTATAGAAACAGAGAAACAACTGATCCACTATAAAAAACAGAGAAACAGAGAAAAAACTGATCCACGATAGAAACAGAGAAACAACTGATCCACTATGGAAACAGAGAAACAACTGATCCACGATAGAAACAGAGAAACAACTGATCGACTATAGAAACAGAGAAACAACTGATCCACTATAGAAACAGAGAAACAGAGAAACAACTGATCCACTATAGAAACAGAGAACAACTGATCCACTATAGAAACAGAGAAAAAACTGATCCACTATAGAAACAGAGAAACAACTGATCCACTATGGAAACAGAGAAACAACTGATCCACTATAGAAACAGAGAAACAACTGATCCACTATGGAAACAGAGAAACAACTGATCCACTATGGAAACAGAGAAACAGAGAAACAACTGATCCACTATAGAAACAGAGAAACAACTGATCCACTATAGAAACAGAGAACAACTGATCCACTATGGAAACAGAGAAACAGAGAAACAACTGATCCACTATAGAAACAGAGAAACAACTAATCCACTATAGAAACAGAGAAACAGAGAAACAACTGATCCAATATGGAAACAGAGAAACAACTGATCCACTATAGAAACAGAGAAACAACTGATCCACTATGGAAACAGAGAACAACTGATCCACTATGGAAACAGAGAAACAACTGATCCACTATAGAAACAGAGAAACAACTGATCCACTATAGAAACAGAGAAACAACTGATCCACTATAGAAACAGAGAAACAACTGATCCACTATAGAAACAGAGAAACAACTGATCCACTATAGAAACAGAGAAACAACTGATCCACTATAGAAACAGAGAAACAACTGATCCACTATAGAAACAGAGAAACAGAGAAACAACTGATCCACTATAGAAACAGAGAAACAACTGTTCCACTATAGAAACAGAGAAACAACTTATCCACTATAGAAACAGAGAAACAACTGATCCACTATAGAAAAAGAGAAACAACTGATCCACTATAGAAACAGAGAAACAGAGAAACAACTGATCCACTATAGAAACAGAGAAACAACTGATCCACTATAGAAACAGAGAAACAGAGAAACAACTGATCCACTATAGAAACAGAGAAACAACTGATCCACTATGGAAACAAAGAAACAACTGATCCACTAAAGAAACAGAGAAACAACTGATCCACTATAGAAACAGAGAAACAACTGATCCACTATGAAAACAGAGAAACAACTGATCCACTATAGAAACAGAGAAACAACTGATCCACTATATAAACAGAGAAACAACTGATCCACTATGGAAACAGAGAAACAGAGAAACAACTGATCCACTATAGAAACAGAGAAACAGAGAAACAACTGATCCACGATAGAAACAGAGAAACAACTGATCCACAATAGAAACAGAGAAACAACTGATCCACTATGGAAACAGAGAAACAACTGATCCACTATAGAAACAGAGAAACAACTGATCCACTATTGAAACAGAGAAACAGAGAAACAACTGATCCACTATAGAAACAGAGAAACAGAGAAACAACTGATCCACTATAGAAACAGAGAAACAGAGAAACAACTGATCCACTATAGAAACAGAGAAACAACTGATCCACTATAGAAACAGAGAAACAACTGATCTACTATATAAACAGAGAAACAACTGATCCACTATAGAAACAGAGAAACAACTGATCCACTATAGAAACAGAGAAACAGAGAAACAACTGATCCACTATAGAAACAGAGAAACAACTGATCCACTATAGAAACAGAGAAACAACTGATCCACTATGAAAACAGAAAAACAACTGATCCACTATAGAAACAGAGCAACAACTGATCTACTATAGAAAAAGAGAAACAGAGAAACAACTGATCCACGATAGAAACAGAGAAACAACTGATCCACTGTGGAAACAGAGAAACAACTGATCCAAGATAGAAACAGACAAACAACTGATCGACTATAGAAACAGAGAAACAACTGATTTACTATAGAAACAGAGAAACAGAGAAACAACTGATCCACTATAGAAACAGAGAAACAACTGATCCACTATAGAAACAGAGAAACAACTGATCCACTCTAGAAACAGAGAAACACCTGATCCACTATGGAAACAGAGAAACAACTGATCCACTATAGAAACAGAGAAACAGAGAAACAACTGATCCACTATAGAAACAGAGAAACAACTGATCCACTATAGAAACAGAGAAACAACTGATCCACTATAGAAACAGAGAAACAACTGATCCGCTATAGAAACAGAGAAACAGAGAAACAACTGATCCACTATAGAAACAGAGAAACAACTGATCCACTATAGAAACAGAGAAACAACTGATCCACTATAGAAACAGAGAAACAACTGATCCACTATGGAAACAGAGAAACAGAGAAACAATGGATCCACTATGGAAACAGAGAAACAGAGAAACAACTGATCCACTATGGAAACAGAGACCAGAGAAACAACTGATCCACTATGGAAACAGAGAAACAGAGAAACAACTGATCCACTATAGAAACAGAGAAACAACTGATCCACTATGGAAACAGAGAAACAACTGATCCACTATAGAAACAGAGAAACAGAGAAACAACTTATCCACTATAGAAACAGAGAAACAACTGATCCACTATAGAAACAGAGAAACAGAGAAACAACTGATCCACTATAGAAACAGAGAAACAGAGAAACAACTGATCCACTATAGAAACAGAGAAACAACAGATCCACTATAGAAACAGAGAAACAACTGATCTACTATATAAACAGAGAAACAACTGATCCACTATAGAAACAGAGAAACAACTGATCCACTATAAAAACAGAGAAACAGAGAAACAACTGATCCACTATAGAAACAGAGAAACAACTGATCGAGAAACAACTGATCCACTATAGAAAAAGAGAAACAACTGATCCACTATAGAAACAGAGAAACAACTGATCCACTATAGAAACAGAGAAACAACTGATCCACTATAGAAACAGAGAAACAACTGATCCACTATAGAAACAGAAAAACAGAGAAACAACTGATCCACGATAGAAACAGAGAAACAACTGATACACTATGGAAACAGAGAATCAACTGATCCACGATAGAAACAGAGAAACAACTGATTGACTATAGAAACAGAGAAACAACTGATCTACTATAGAAACAGAGAAACAGAGAAACAACTGATCCACTATAGAAACAGAGAAACAACTGATCCACTATAGAAACAGAGAAACAACTGATCCACTCTAGAAACAGAGAAACACCTGATCCACTATGGAAACAGAGAAACAACTGATCCACTATAGAAACAGAGAAACAGAGAAACAACTGATCCACTATAGACACAGAGAAACAACTGATCCACTATAGAAACAGAGAAACAACTGATCCACTATAGAAACAGAGAAACAACTGATCCACTATAGAAACAGAGAAACAGAGAAACAACTGATCCACTATATAAACAGAGAAACAACTGATCCACTATAGAAACAGAGAAACAACTGATCCACTATAGAAACAGAGAAACAACTGATCCACTATGGAAACAGAGAAACAGAGAAACAACTGATCCACTATAGAAACAGAGAAACAACTGATCCACTATGGAAACAGAGAAACAACTGATCCACTATAGAAACAGAGAAACAGAGAAACAACTGATCCACTATAGAAACAGAGAAACAGAGAAACAACTTATCCACTATAGAAACAGAGAAACAACTGATCCACTATAGAAACAGAGAAACAGAGAAACAACTGATCCACTATAGAAACAGAGAAACAACTGATCCACTATAGAAACAGAGAAACAACTGATCCACTATAGAAACAGAGAAACAACTGATCCACTATAGAAACAGAGAAACAACTGATCCACTATGGAAACAGAGAAACAGAGAAACAATGGATCCACTATGGAAACAGAGAAACAGAGAAACAACTGATCCACTATGGAAACAGAGACCAGAGAAACAACTGATCCACTATGGAAACAGAGAAACAGAGAAACAACTGATCCACTATAGAAACAGAGAAACAACTGATCCACTATGGAAACAGAGAAACAACTGATCCACTATAGAAACAGAGAAACAGAGAAACAACTGATCCACTATAGAAACAGAGAAACAGAGAAACAACTGATCCACTATAGAAACAGAGAAACAACTGATCCACTATGGAAACAGAGAAACAGAGAAACAATGGATCCACTATGGAAACAGAGAAACAGAGAAACAACTGATCCACTATGGAAACAGACACCAGAGAAACAACTGATCCAGTATGGAAACAGAGAAACAGAGAAACAACTGATCCACTATAGCAACAGAGAAACAACTGATCCACTATGGAAACAGAGAAACAACTGATCCACTATAGAAACAGAGAAACAGAGAAACAACTGATCCACTATAGAAACAGAGAAACAGAGAAACAACTGATCCACTATAGAAACATAGAAACAACTTATCCACTATAGAAACAGAGAAACAACTGATCCACTATAGAAACAGAGAAACAGAGAAACAACTGATCCACTATAGAAACAGAGAAACAGAGAAACAACTGATCCACTATAGAAACAGAGAAACAACTGATCCACTATGGAAACAGAGAAACAACTGATCCACTATAGAAACAGAGAAACAACTGATCCACTATAGAAACAGAGAGGTTGAGAAATAGGCTAGCCTACCCAGGCTGCATCACATCCGGACGTGATTGGGAGTCCCACAGGGCAGCGCACAACTGTCCCAGCGTCGTCGGGTTTGGCCGGTTTAGACCGGCATTTTAAATAATTATTAATTCTTAATAACTGACTTGCCTAGTTAAATAAAGGTTAAATAATAAAATAACAATTAAATGTTCAGTAGACAGCAAACTGCACATCTGGCAAACTACAGGTTACAGGCCTATTGTGGAACTTCTTATGTGGCATTCCAATGTGACTTGAAACGTCACACACACCCACACACACTTCCTATCTTTACTTTGTACTTTGAAGACTGATAACACTGATAAATAACAATAGAAATGTTGAATAAGCAATTTACCCATGTTCCAACTTGTGCTCTATTCCCTATGTAGTGCACTACTTCTGACTAGGAACCATATAGCACCCTACTCCCTAGCCCCCATAGGGCTCTGGTCTAAAGTAGTGCACTATATAGGGAATAGGGTTCTATAGGGCTCTGGTCTAAAGTAGGGCACTATATATAGGGAATATGGTTCTATAGGGCTCTGGTCTAAAGTAGTGCACTATATAGGGAATAGGGTTCTATAGGGCCCAGATCTAAAGTAGTGCATTATATAGGGAATAGGGTTCTATAGGGCCCAGATCTAAAGTAGTGCATTATATAGGGAATAGGGTTCTATAGGGCCCAGATCTAAAGTAGTGCATTATATAGGGAATAGGGTTCTATAGGGCCCAGATCTAAAGTAGTGCACTATATAGGGAATAGGGTTCTATAGGGCCCAGATCTAAAGTAGTGCATTATATAGGGAATAGGGTTCTATTTGGGATGCAGCCTTAGTTACCAGGACAGCAGAACATTGAACTCTTTAAGCTACAATGCTACAGTCAGTCCCCCTAACAAGGGTTATGTTCATTAGGTCACAACAGTAACAAAATATTTTAAAACATTTTGCAACAGAAAACGTAAACAGGGATTTCTTATTAGACAAGGATAGGTGTCCCTCCCTTTTTTTAGTCAGTTTTCTTCCGTTTGTTGCCGAATGAACAAGACCCTGGACTCCAATTGAACTGCAGTGACTACAGATACAGAACATCAACTGATAACCAGCCTGGTTAAAGTGTTGCCAAAAGACCCAAGCAGAACTAGGCCCTAAATGAGGCAGATAACAGTCAGGGTGACTGTTGACTAAACTGACCCTTGCTCACCATTAAATCCTCAACAGTTGGGCCATAAAAAAATACCTGTGCTATGCTGAAAGACACAGGGTCTGATCCTTACAGCAGGCCTACATTATGCACTTGCTGACTGTCATACCAAAATAATCTAACTGAAATAATCTAACTAGAATAATCTAACTGAAATAATCTAACTAGAATTATCTAACTAGAATAATCTAACTAGAATCATCTAATTGGAATAATCTAACTAGAATAATCTAACTAAAATAATCTAACTAAAATAATCTAACTAGAATAATCTAATTGAAATAATCTAACTAGAATTATCTAACTAGAATAATCTAACTAGAATCATCTAATTGGAATAATCTAACTAGAATAATCTAACTAAAATAATCTAACTAAAATAATCTAATCAAAATAATCTAACTGAAATAATGTAAATGAAATAATTTAACTAGAATAATCTAATTGAAATAATCTAACTAACATAATCTAACTAGAATAATCTAACTGAAATAATCTAACAAAAATAATCTAACTAGAATAATCTAACTAAAATAATCTAACTAGAATAATCTAAATAGAATAATCTAACTGAAATAACCTAACTGAAATAATCTAAATAGAATAATCTAACTGAAATAACCTAACTGAAATAATCTAAATAGAATAATCTAACTGAAATAACCTAACTGAAATAATCTAAATAGAATAATCTAACTGAAATAATCTAACTAGCAAAACTCCAGCTGTTCGATCATGGTTTGAATTTGTAGTTTGTGGATCCACTATGGAAACAGAGAAACAGAGAAACAAGTTGAACAGAGAAACAGAGAAACAACTGATCCACTATAGAAACAGAGAAACAACTGATCCACTATAGAAACAGAGAAACAACTGATCCACTCTAGAAACAGAGAAACACCTGATCCACTATGGAAACAGAGAAACAACTGATCCACTATAGAAACAGAGAAACAACTGATCCACTATAGAAACAGAGAAACAACTGATCCACTATAGAAACAGAGAAACAACTGATCCACTATAGAAACAGAGAAACAACTGATCCACTATAGAAACAGAGAAACAGAGAAACAACTGATCCACTATATAAACAGAGAAACAACTGATCCACTATAGAAACAGAGAAACAACTGATCCACTATAGAAACAGAGAAACAACTGATCCACTATAGAAACAGAGAAACAACTGATCCACTATGGAAACAGAGAAACAGAGTAACAATGGATCCACTATGGAAACAGAGAAACAGAGAAACAACTGATCCACTATAGAAACAGAGAAACAGAGAAACAACTTATCCACTATAGAAACAGAGAAACAACTGATCCACTATAGAAACAGAGAAACAGAGAAACAACTGATCCACTATAGAAACAGAGAAACAACTGATCCACTATAGAAACAGAGAAACAACTGATCCACTATAGAAACAGAGAAACAACTGATCCACTATAGAAACAGAGAAACAACTGATCCACTATGGAAACAGAGAAACAGAGTAACAATGGATCCACTATGGAAACAGAGAAACAGAGAAACAACTGATCCACTATGGAAACAGAGACCAGAGAAACAACTGATCCACTATGGAAACAGAGAAACAGAGAAACAACTGATCCACTATAGAAACAGAGAAACAACTGATCCACTATGGAAACAGAGAAACAACTGATCCACTATAGAAACAGAGAAACAGAGAAACAACTGATCCACTATAGAAACAGAGAAACAGAGAAACAACTGATCCACTATAGAAACAGAGAAACAACTGATCCACTATGGAAACAGAGAAACAGAGAAACAATGGATCCACTATGGAAACAGAGAAACAGAGAAACAACTGATCCACTATGGAAACAGACACCAGAGAAACAACTGATCCAGTATGGAAACAGAGAAACAGAGAAACAACTGATCCACTATAGCAACAGAGAAACAACTGATCCACTATGGAAACAGAGAAACAACTGATCCACTATAGAAACAGAGAAACAGAGAAACAACTGATCCACTATAGAAACAGAGAAACAACTGATCCACTATAGAAACAGAGAAACAACTGATCCACTCTAGAAACAGAGAAACACCTGATCCACTATGGAAACAGAGAAACAACTGATCCACTATAGAAACAGAGAAACAACTGATCCACTATAGAAACAGAGAAACAACTGATCCACTATAGAAACAGAGAAACAACTGATCCACTATAGAAACAGAGAAACAACTGATCCACTATAGAAACAGAGAAACAGAGAAACAACTGATCCACTATATAAACAGAGAAACAACTGATCCACTATAGAAACAGAGAAACAACTGATCCACTATAGAAACAGAGAAACAACTGATCCACTATAGAAACAGAGAAACAACTGATCCACTATGGAAACAGAGAAACAGAGTAACAATGGATCCACTATGGAAACAGAGAAACAGAGAAACAACTGATCCACTATAGAAACAGAGAAACAGAGAAACAACTTATCCACTATAGAAACAGAGAAACAACTGATCCACTATAGAAACAGAGAAACAGAGAAACAACTGATCCACTATAGAAACAGAGAAACAACTGATCCACTATAGAAACAGAGAAACAACTGATCCACTATAGAAACAGAGAAACAACTGATCCACTATAGAAACAGAGAAACAACTGATCCACTATGGAAACAGAGAAACAGAGTAACAATGGATCCACTATGGAAACAGAGAAACAGAGAAACAACTGATCCACTATGGAAACAGAGACCAGAGAAACAACTGATCCACTATGGAAACAGAGAAACAGAGAAACAACTGATCCACTATAGAAACAGAGAAACAACTGATCCACTATGGAAACAGAGAAACAACTGATCCACTATAGAAACAGAGAAACAGAGAAACAACTGATCCACTATAGAAACAGAGAAACAGAGAAACAACTGATCCACTATAGAAACAGAGAAACAACTGATCCACTATGGAAACAGAGAAACAGAGAAACAATGGATCCACTATGGAAACAGAGAAACAGAGAAACAACTGATCCACTATGGAAACAGACACCAGAGAAACAACTGATCCAGTATGGAAACAGAGAAACAGAGAAACAACTGATCCACTATAGCAACAGAGAAACAACTGATCCACTATGGAAACAGAGAAACAACTGATCCACTATAGAAACAGAGAAACAGAGAAACAACTGATCCACTATAGAAACAGAGAAACAGAGAAACAACTGATCCACTATAGAAACATAGAAACAACTTATCCACTATAGAAACAGAGAAACAACTGATCCACTATAGAAACAGAGAAACAGAGAAACAACTGATCCACTATAGAAACAGAGAAACAGAGAAACAACTGATCCACTATAGAAACAGAGAAACAACTGATCCACTATGGAAACAGAGAAACAACTGATCCACTATAGAAACAGAGAAACAACTGATCCACTATAGAAACAGAGAGGTTGAGAAATAGGCTAGCCTACCCAGGCTGCATCACATCCGGACGTGATTGGGAGTCCCACAGGGCAGCGCACAACTGTCCCAGCGTCGTCGGGTTTGGCCGGTTTAGACCGGCATTTTAAATAATTATTAATTCTTAATAACTGACTTGCCTAGTTAAATAAAGGTTAAATAATAAAATAACAATTAAATGTTCAGTAGACAGCAAACTGCACATCTGGCAAACTACAGGTTACAGGCCTATTGTGGAACTTCTTATGTGGCATTCCAATGTGACTTGAAACGTCACACACACCCACACACACTTCCTATCTTTACTTTGTACTTTGAAGACTGATAACACTGATAAATAACAATAGAAATGTTGAATAAGCAATTTACCCATGTTCCAACTTGTGCTCTATTCCCTATGTAGTGCACTACTTCTGACTAGGAACCATATAGCACCCTACTCCCTAGCCCCCATAGGGCTCTGGTCTAAAGTAGTGCACTATATAGGGAATAGGGTTCTATAGGGCTCTGGTCTAAAGTAGGGCACTATATATAGGGAATATGGTTCTATAGGGCTCTGGTCTAAAGTAGTGCACTATATAGGGAATAGGGTTCTATAGGGCCCAGATCTAAAGTAGTGCATTATATAGGGAATAGGGTTCTATTTGGGATGCAGCCTTAGTTACCAGGACAGCAGAACATTGAACTCTTTAAGCTACAATGCTACAGTCAGTCCCCCTAACAAGGGTTATGTTCATTAGGTCACAACAGTAACAAAATATTTTAAAACATTTTGCAACAGAAAACGTAAACAGGGATTTCTTATTAGACAAGGATAGGTGTCCCTCCCTTTTTTTAGTCAGTTTTCTTCCGTTTGTTGCCGAATGAACAAGACCCTGGACTCCAATTGAACTGCAGTGACTACAGATACAGAACATCAACTGATAACCAGCCTGGTTAAAGTGTTGCCAAAAGACCCAAGCAGAACTAGGCCCTAAATGAGGCAGATAACAGTCAGGGTGACTGTTGACTAAACTGACCCTTGCTCACCATTAAATCCTCAACAGTTGGGCCATAAAAAAATACCTGTGCTATGCTGAAAGACACAGGGTCTGATCCTTACAGCAGGCCTACATTATGCACTTGCTGACTGTCATACCAAAATAATCTAACTGAAATAATCTAACTAGAATAATCTAACTGAAATAATCTAACTAGAATTATCTAACTAGAATAATCTAACTAGAATCATCTAATTGGAATAATCTAACTAGAATAATCTAACTAAAATAATCTAACTAAAATAATCTAACTAGAATAATCTAATTGAAATAATCTAACTAGAATTATCTAACTAGAATAATCTAACTAGAATCATCTAATTGGAATAATCTAACTAGAATAATCTAACTAAAATAATCTAACTAAAATAATCTAATCAAAATAATCTAACTGAAATAATGTAAATGAAATAATTTAACTAGAATAATCTAATTGAAATAATCTAACTAACATAATCTAACTAGAATAATCTAACTGAAATAATCTAACAAAAATAATCTAACTAGAATAATCTAACTAAAATAATCTAACTAGAATAATCTAAATAGAATAATCTAACTGAAATAACCTAACTGAAATAATCTAAATAGAATAATCTAACTGAAATAACCTAACTGAAATAATCTAAATAGAATAATCTAACTGAAATAACCTAACTGAAATAATCTAAATAGAATAATCTAACTGAAATAATCTAACTAGCAAAACTCCAGCTGTTCGATCATGGTTTGAATTTGTAGTTTGTGGATCCACTATGGAAACAGAGAAACAGAGAAACAAGTTGAACAGAGAAACAGAGAAACAACTGATCCACTATAGAAACAGAGAAACAACTGATCCACTATAGAAACAGAGAAACAACTGATCCACTCTAGAAACAGAGAAACACCTGATCCACTATGGAAACAGAGAAACAACTGATCCACTATAGAAACAGAGAAACAACTGATCCACTATAGAAACAGAGAAACAACTGATCCACTATAGAAACAGAGAAACAACTGATCCACTATAGAAACAGAGAAACAACTGATCCACTATAGAAACAGAGAAACAGAGAAACAACTGATCCACTATATAAACAGAGAAACAACTGATCCACTATAGAAACAGAGAAACAACTGATCCACTATAGAAACAGAGAAACAACTGATCCACTATAGAAACAGAGAAACAACTGATCCACTATGGAAACAGAGAAACAGAGTAACAATGGATCCACTATGGAAACAGAGAAACAGAGAAACAACTGATCCACTATGGAAACAGAGACCAGAGAAACAACTGATCCACTATGGAAACAGAGAAACAGAGAAACAACTGATCCACTATAGAAACAGAGAAACAACTGATCCACTATGGAAACAGAGAAACAACTGATCCACTATAGAAACAGAGAAACAGAGAAACAACTGATCCACTATAGAAACAGAGAAACAGAGAAACAACTTATCCACTATAGAAACAGAGAAACAACTGATCCACTATAGAAACAGAGAAACAGAGAAACAACTGATCCACTATAGAAACAGAGAAACAACTGATCCACTATAGAAACAGAGAAACAACTGATCCACTATAGAAACAGAGAAACAACTGATCCACTATAGAAACAGAGAAACAACTGATCCACTATGGAAACAGAGAAACAGAGTAACAATGGATCCACTATGGAAACAGAGAAACAGAGAAACAACTGATCCACTATGGAAACAGAGACCAGAGAAACAACTGATCCACTATGGAAACAGAGAAACAGAGAAACAACTGATCCACTATAGAAACAGAGAAACAACTGATCCACTATGGAAACAGAGAAACAACTGATCCACTATAGAAACAGAGAAACAGAGAAACAACTGATCCACTATAGAAACAGAGAAACAGAGAAACAACTGATCCACTATAGAAACAGAGAAACAACTGATCCACTATGGAAACAGAGAAACAGAGAAACAATGGATCCACTATGGAAACAGAGAAACAGAGAAACAACTGATCCACTATGGAAACAGACACCAGAGAAACAACTGATCCAGTATGGAAACAGAGAAACAGAGAAACAACTGATCCACTATAGCAACAGAGAAACAACTGATCCACTATGGAAACAGAGAAACAACTGATCCACTATAGAAACAGAGAAACAGAGAAACAACTGATCCACTATAGAAACAGAGAAACAGAGAAACAACTGATCCACTATAGAAACATAGAAACAACTTATCCACTATAGAAACAGAGAAACAACTGATCCACTATAGAAACAGAGAAACAGAGAAACAACTGATCCACTATAGAAACAGAGAAACAGAGAAACAACTGATCCACTATAGAAACAGAGAAACAACTGATCCACTATGGAAACAGAGAAACAACTGATCCACTATAGAAACAGAGAAACAACTGATCCACTATAGAAACAGAGAGGTTGAGAAATAGGCTAGCCTACCCAGGCTGCATCACATCCGGACGTGATTGGGAGTCCCACAGGGCAGCGCACAACTGTCCCAGCGTCGTCGGGTTTGGCCGGTTTAGACCGGCATTTTAAATAATTATTAATTCTTAATAACTGACTTGCCTAGTTAAATAAAGGTTAAATAATAAAATAACAATTAAATGTTCAGTAGACAGCAAACTGCACATCTGGCAAACTACAGGTTACAGGCCTATTGTGGAACTTCTTATGTGGCATTCCAATGTGACTTGAAACGTCACACACACCCACACACACTTCCTATCTTTACTTTGTACTTTGAAGACTGATAACACTGATAAATAACAATAGAAATGTTGAATAAGCAATTTACCCATGTTCCAACTTGTGCTCTATTCCCTATGTAGTGCACTACTTCTGACTAGGAACCATATAGCACCCTACTCCCTAGCCCCCATAGGGCTCTGGTCTAAAGTAGTGCACTATATAGGGAATAGGGTTCTATAGGGCTCTGGTCTAAAGTAGGGCACTATATATAGGGAATATGGTTCTATAGGGCTCTGGTCTAAAGTAGTGCACTATATAGGGAATAGGGTTCTATAGGGCCCAGATCTAAAGTAGTGCATTATATAGGGAATAGGGTTCTATAGGGCCCAGATCTAAAGTAGTGCATTATATAGGGAATAGGGTTCTATAGGGCCCAGATCTAAAGTAGTGCATTATATAGGGAATAGGGTTCTATAGGGCCCAGATCTAAAGTAGTGCACTATATAGGGAATAGGGTTCTATAGGGCCCAGATCTAAAGTAGTGCATTATATAGGGAATAGGGTTCTATTTGGGATGCAGCCTTAGTTACCAGGACAGCAGAACATTGAACTCTTTAAGCTACAATGCTACAGTCAGTCCCCCTAACAAGGGTTATGTTCATTAGGTCACAACAGTAACAAAATATTTTAAAACATTTTGCAACAGAAAACGTAAACAGGGATTTCTTATTAGACAAGGATAGGTGTCCCTCCCTTTTTTTAGTCAGTTTTCTTCCGTTTGTTGCCGAATGAACAAGACCCTGGACTCCAATTGAACTGCAGTGACTACAGATACAGAACATCAACTGATAACCAGCCTGGTTAAAGTGTTGCCAAAAGACCCAAGCAGAACTAGGCCCTAAATGAGGCAGATAACAGTCAGGGTGACTGTTGACTAAACTGACCCTTGCTCACCATTAAATCCTCAACAGTTGGGCCATAAAAAAATACCTGTGCTATGCTGAAAGACACAGGGTCTGATCCTTACAGCAGGCCTACATTATGCACTTGCTGACTGTCATACCAAAATAATCTAACTGAAATAATCTAACTAGAATAATCTAACTGAAATAATCTAACTAGAATTATCTAACTAGAATAATCTAACTAGAATCATCTAATTGGAATAATCTAACTAGAATAATCTAACTAAAATAATCTAACTAAAATAATCTAACTAGAATAATCTAATTGAAATAATCTAACTAGAATTATCTAACTAGAATAATCTAACTAGAATCATCTAATTGGAATAATCTAACTAGAATAATCTAACTAAAATAATCTAACTAAAATAATCTAATCAAAATAATCTAACTGAAATAATGTAAATGAAATAATTTAACTAGAATAATCTAATTGAAATAATCTAACTAACATAATCTAACTAGAATAATCTAACTGAAATAATCTAACAAAAATAATCTAACTAGAATAATCTAACTAAAATAATCTAACTAGAATAATCTAAATAGAATAATCTAACTGAAATAACCTAACTGAAATAATCTAAATAGAATAATCTAACTGAAATAACCTAACTGAAATAATCTAAATAGAATAATCTAACTGAAATAACCTAACTGAAATAATCTAAATAGAATAATCTAACTGAAATAATCTAACTAGCAAAACTCCAGCTGTTCGATCATGGTTTGAATTTGTAGTTCACATACTCTTCAATCATCCTGCCTTTTTAAAAAGTTTTTGATATGACTTTGCTCTGCCTGGATATGACTGACTGATTATGATGCGTACTGAGGCTACATGACTCGGTATTGGCTGACTGGACATGATGCGTACTGAGGCTACATGACTTGGTATTGGCTGACTGGACATGATGCGTACTGAGGCTTCATGACTCGGTATTGGCTGACTGGACATGATGCGTACTGAGGCTACATGACTCGGTATTGGCTGACTGGACATGATGCGTACTGAGGCTACATGACTCGGTATTGGCTGACTGGACATGATGCGTACTGAGGCTACATGACTCGGTATTGGCTGACTGGACATGATGCGTACTGAGGCTTCATGACTTGGTATTGGCTGACTGGACATGATGCGTACTGAGGCTACATGACTCGGTATTGGCTGACTGGACATGATGCGTACTGAGGCTACATGACTCGGTATTGGCTGACTGGACATGATGCGTACTGAGGCTACATGACTCGGTATTGGCTGACTGATTATGATGCGTACTGAGGCTACATGACTCGGTATTGGCTGACTGGACATGATGCGTACTGAGGCTACATGACTCGGTATTGGCTGACTGGACATGATGCGTACTGAGGCTACATGACTCGGTATTGGCTGACTGGACATGATGCGTACTGAGGCTTCATGACTCGGTATTGGCTGACTGATTATGATGCGTACTGAGGCTTCATGACTCGGTATTGGCTGACTGGACATGATGCGTACTGAGGCTTCATGACTCGGTATTGGCTGACTGATTATGATGCGTACTGAGGCTTCATGACTCGGTATTGGCTGACTGATTATGATGCGTACTGAGGCTTCATGACTCGGTATTGGCTGACTGATTATGATGCGTACTGAGGCTACATGACTCGGTATTGGCTGACTGATTATGATGCGTACTGAGGCTACATGACTCGGTATTGGCTGACTGATTATGATGCGTACTGAGGCTTCATGACTCGGTATTGGCTGACTGATTATGATGCGTACTGAGGCTTCATGACTCGGTATTGGCTGACTGATTATGATGCGTACTGAGGCTACATGACTCGGTATTGGCTGACTGATTATGATGCGTACTGAGGCTACATGACTCGGTATTGGCTGACTGATTAGGATGCGTACTGAGGCTTCATGACTCGGTATTGGCTGACTGATTATGATGCGTACTGAGGCTACATGACTCGGTATTGGCTGACTGATTATGATGCGTACTGAGGCTTCATGACTCGGTATTGGCTGACTGATTATGATGCGTACTGAGGCTTCATGACTCGGTATTGGCTGACTGATTAGGATGCGTACTGAGGCTTCATGACTCGGTATATAGATACTACATTACTAGAGTGCTACAGTACAGCAGATACTACATTACTAGAGTGCTACATTACTACAGATACTACATTACTACAGATACTACATTACTACAGATAATACATTACTACAGATACTACAGTACAACAGATACTACAGTACTACATTACTACAGATACTACAGTACTACAGATACTATATTACTACAGACACTACATTACTACAGTACTAGAGATACTACATTACTACAGTACTACATTACTACAGATACCACAGTACTACAGATACTACATTACTACAGATACTACAGATACTACATTACTACAGCACAACAGATACTACAGTACCACATTACTACAGTACAGCAGATACTACAGTACTACAGTACTACAGATACTACATTACTACAGATACTACATTACTACAGTACAACAGATACTACAGTACTACATTACTAAAGTTCAACAGAAACTACAGTACTACAGATGCTACAGTACTACAGATACTACAGTACTACAGTACTACAGTACTACAGATACTGCAGTACTACAGATACTACAGTACCACAGATACTACAGTACAACAGATACTACAGTACTACAGGTACTGCGGATACTACATTACTACAGTACTACAGTACAACAGATACTACATTACTACAGATACTACATTACTACAGTACTACAGTACAACAGATACTACAGTACTACATTACTACAGATACTACAGTACTACAGATACTACATTACTACAGATACTACATTACTACAGTACTAGAGATACTACATTACTACAGTACTACATTACTACAGATACCACAGTACTACAGATACTACATTACTACAGATACTACATTACTACAGCACAACAGATACTACAGTACTACATTACTACAGTACAGCAGATACTACAGTACTACAGTACTACAGATACTACATTACTACAGATACTACATTACTACAGTACAACAGATACTACAGTACTACATTACTACAGTTCAACAGATACTACAGTACTACAGATGCTACAGTACTACAGATACTACAGTACTATAGTACTACAGATACTGCAGTACTACAGATACTACAGTACCACAGATACTACAGTACTACAGATACTACATTACTACAGATACTACATTACTACAGTACTAGAGATACTACATTACTACAGTACTACATTACTACAGATACCACAGTACTACAGATACTACATTACTACATATACTACATTACTACAGCACAACAGATACTACAGTACTACATTACTACAGTACAGCAGATACTACAGTACTACAGTACTACAGATACTACATTACTACAGATACTACATTACTACAGTACAACAGATACTACAGTACTACATTACTACAGTTCAACAGATACTACAGTACTACAGATGCTACAGTACTACAGATACTACAGATACTACAGTACTATAGTACTACAGATACTGCAGTACTACAGATACTACAGTACCACAGATACTACAGTACAACAGATACTACATTACTACATATACTACATTACTACAGATACTACATTACTACAGTACTACAGTACAACAGATACTACAGTACTACATTACTACATATACTACAATACTACAGATACTACATTACTACAGATACTACATTACTACAGTACTAGAGATACTACATTACTACAGTACTACATTACTACAGATACCACAGTACTACAGATACTACATTACTACAGATACTACATTACTACAGATACTACATTACTACAGCACAACAGATACTACAGTACTACATTACTACAGTACAGCAGATACTACAGTACTACAGTACTACAGATACTACAGTACTACAGATACTACATTACTACAATACAACAGATACTACAGTACTACATTACTACAGTTCAACAGATACTACAGTACTACAGATGCTACAGTACTACAGATACTACAGTACTACAGTACTACAGATACTGCAGTACTACAGATACTACAGTACCACAGATACTACAGTACAACAGATACTACAGTACTACAGATACTACATTACTACAGTACTACAGTACTACAGATACTACACATACTACATTACTACATATACTACAGTACTGCAGATACACGGTACTACATAACTACAGATACTACAGATACTACAGTACTACAGATACTACATTACTACAGTACTACAGATACTACAGTACTACAGAACTACAGATACTACCATTACAACAGTACTACAGATACTACATTACTACGATACTATGATACTACAGTACTACAGATACTATATTACTACAGTACTACAGATACTACATTACTACGATACTACAGTACTACAGGTACTACAGATACTACAGATACTACAGTACTACAGAACTACAGATACTACAGATACTACAGTACTACAGATACTACATTACTACAGACACTACAGATACTACATTTACTACATTACTACAGTACAACAGTACTACATATACTCTATTACTATGATAATACAGTACTACAGGTACTGCTTAACCTAATGTATGCTCTATTACTTGGAGTTTGGAGCTTCAGGACTGAATCCTAAATGGCAATTAATTCCCTATATACTGCACCACTGTTAACCAGGGCCCTATAGAACCCTATTCCCTATATCGTGCACCACTGTTAACCAGGGCCCTATAGAACCGTATTTTCTAGTGCACTACTGTTAACCAGGGCCCTATAGAACCTTATTCCCTAGTGCACCACTGTTAACCAGGGCCCTATAGAACCTTATTCCCTAGTGCACTACTTTTGACAAGGACCCATAAAAGTAGTGCACTATATAGGGAATGAAGAATTCTGAAGAATTCATTTACACATGGCAAATAAACGTGTAACTATATAAGTAAAGGATAATACAACGATAATACAATGCGTTGTATGGAAAATCAATGAACGCCGTGGAAGGTGTGTTCCTCGACGCGCTTAGTGGAGTAGGAAAAACTGACCTTCCACAGAGTTGCATTATTTTCCCACAGAACGAATAGAGACCCGAGTTGATTATCCCTTTTATACCATGGCTATAATTAAACACATTTACCTCTAGAAGTGTGTTAATTTGCAGGTAGAAATGTGTTCAACAGCCACTGAAGTAGCTAGCATGTTTACTAGATTGCTACAGTAGTTGCCGTGGTAACCAAACAGACTTGCTAGCTCAGCTAACCAAACCATCAGTCCTAGCTTACTAAGTATGAAAATCCCTTTTAAAAATGACAATAATGTTCTCAATTCAACTTTTTTTTGCTTTGAAAAGCAGCTCAAACATAGAATATGTAAGAATGAAGTAAAGCCATTGAATTCTACCGTGTTGACATTGTAACGACCCTGGGTTTATAAATGCGCGGAATTTCGACACTGCCGCACGAGCATGTTTTTGCGGCACAGTCGATAGCGCGCGGGACCTCGGGCTAGAAGGTAGAGGGTTCGAGACCTGCTCCCTGCTGTTTCATTATATTGTGAGTTATAGAATGAAGTAAAGCCATTGAATTCTACCCTGTTGATATACTGTGAGTTATAGGGAAATATTGCACGCTCTAAAATGCCCTTCAAGCCAATCAATATGACCCTATTAAGTTATGATTGATTGTAAGAACACCTGCTCTAATGACACATAATGCATCTCCTGGATTGTCGGACCACCATTTTATTATGTTTGCAATCGCAACAAATAATCTGCTCAGACCCCAACCAAGGAGCATCAAAAGTCGTGCTATAAATTCTCAGACAACCCAAAGATTCCTAGATTACCTTCCAGACTCCCTCCACCTACCCAAGGACGTCAGAGTTCAAAAATCTGTTAACCAGCTAACTGAAGATCTAAATTGAACCTTGCGTAATACCCTAGATGCAGTCGCACTCCTAAAAACATTAGTCAAGGGCCTCCCGGGTGGCGCAGTGGTTGAGGGCACAGTACTACCAGAGACTCTGGGTTTGTAACCGGCTGCGACGGGGAGGTCCGTGGTGCGATGCACAATTGGCCTAGCGTCGTCCGGGTTAGGGAGGGCTTGGCTGGTAGGGAAATCCTTGTCTCATCGCGGACCAGCAACTCCCGTGGCAGGCTGGGTGCAGTGAATGAATGAATGATTGATAGATAGTCTATCCTGTCTGAAAGATGACTAAACATGCATCCTGTTTGCAACATGGCACTAAAGTAATACTGCAAAACATGTTCCTAAGCAGTTCACTTTTTGTCCTGAAAATATTTGGGGCAAACCCAATACAACACATTACTGAGTACCACTCTCCATATGTTCAAGCACAATGATGGCTGCATCATGTTATGGGTATTCTTGTAATCGTTAAGGACTGGGGAGTTTTTCAGGATAAAAAATCAACTGAATGGAGCTAAGCACGGGAAAAATCCTAGAGGAAAACCTGGTTCAGTCTGCTTTCAACCAGACACTGAGAGATTTCACCTTTCAGCAGGACAATAACCTAAAACACAAATCTACACTTGAGTTGCTTACCAAGAAGACAGTGGCCGAGTTACAGTTTTGACTTCAATCTACTTGAAAATCTACTGCAATACCTGCAAATGGTTGTCTAGCAGTGACAAGCATTTGACCAATTTGACAGAGTTTGAAGAATTCTTTAAAGAATAACGGGCAAAAGTTGCACAATGCTTTTAGAGATTTACCCAGAAACACTCAGAGCTGTAATCGCTGCCAAAGGTGACTCAGGGGTGTAAATACTTGTGTAAATGAGATATTAGTGTATTTCTAAAAACATGTTTTCACTTTGTCATAATAGGGTATTGTGTGTAGACGGGTGAGGAAGAAGAAAAAAAAAACATTTTTTATCCATTTTGAATTCAGTCTGTAACAAAACAATATGTGGAATAAGTCAAGGGGTATGAATACTTTGTGAAGGGACTGTAAAGGGAATAGGTGGGGAGACTCAAGGGGGGGTGTGTGTCTCTTTGTCAGCAACAGCTGCAATCTCTAATATTAAGGAAGTCTCAAGGTTTTTCTCGCCTGACGTAGAGGATTTCATGATAAGCTGTAGACCACGCTATTGACCTAGAGAGTTTTCATCTTAGCTGTCTATTTACCACCACAAACCGATGCTGGCAATAAGACCACACTCAACGAGCTGTGTAAGGTCATAACCAAACAAAAACAAGCTCTGCCTCGCCCTCCATTTGGCAAATCTGACAATAACTCTATCCTCTTGATTCCTGCTTACAAGCAATAACTCAAACAGGAAGTACCAGTGATGCGCTCAATACAGAAGTGGGCCGATGAAACGGATGCTAAACTACAGGACTGTTTCACTAGCACAGACTGGAATAACTTTCGGGATTCATCCGATGGCATTGAGGAGTACACCACCTCAGTTACCGGCTTCATTAATAAGTGCATCGACGACGTCGTCCCCACATTGACCGTACGTACATATCCCAACCAGAAGCCATGGATTACAGGCAACATTGTCACCGAGCTAAAGGTTAGAGCTGCCACTTTCAAGGAGAGGGAAATTCAGACGCTTATAAGAAATCCAGCTATGCCCTCCAACTAACCATCAAACAATACAGGGTTAAGATTGAATCCTACACCGGCTCCGATGCTCGTCGGATGTGGCAGGGCTTGCAAACTATTACGGACTACAATGGGAAGCACAGCCATGAGCTGCCCGGTGACACGAGAATACCAGACGAGCTAAATGACTTCTATGCGCGCTTCGAGGCAAGCAATACTGAAGCATGCATGAGAGCACCAGCTGTTTCGGACAACTGTGCGATCACGCTCTCCGTAGCCAATGTGAATAAGACCTTTAAACAGGTCAACAGTCACAAGGCCGCAGGACCAGACATATTACCAGGACATATACTCTGCTTGGCAAGTGTCTTCACTGACATTTTCAACCTGTCCCTGACCAAGTCTGTAATACCAACATGTTTCAACATGTTTCAAGCAGACCACCATAGTCCCTGTGCCCAAGAACACTAAGATAACCTGTCTAAATGACTACCGACCTGTAGCACTCACATCTGTAGTCATGAGGTGCTTTGAAAGGCTGGTGGTCTAGAGTTGTTTTCTCCTCTGGTTACACATGTAACATGCTGGTAGAAATGAGGTGAAACAGATTTAAGTTTCCCTGCTTTAAAGTCCCCGACCACTAGGAGTGCCGCCTCTGGATGAGCATGGAAGCCTTGTAAGTCGATAATCTCTGGCAGTCACACAACCTATCTCTTCTCACTCTTCTGACCTGACTACTGATAGAAGAACACTGCATTGTTCTTAGCCCCAGGCTAGATTAGCCCCAGGCTAGACTGGCCCCAGGCTAGACTGGCCCCAGGCTAGATTAGCTCCAGGCTAGACTGGTCCCAGGCTAGATTAGCCCCAGGCTAGACTGGTCCCAGGCTAGATTAGCCTGTGTTTTCACACAAGCATTTGTTAACCCTGGGCTAAGGGTTCACACTTGTTGTTTACAAGTTCCCTGCCAGTGACTGTTGTCAGCACCTCACAACCCTGAGCTGCACATTCTGAACTGCAAACACAAGCGGAGCCTAGGAGCGTATCATAAACCTGCCTCTCAAACGCTCCCTGACCTATACCATCTCTACATTACCAATGAACGGAGTCTCACAGGACTATACCATCTCTACATTACCAATGAACGGAGTCTCACAGGACTATACCATCTCTACATTACCAACGTAGTCTCACAGGACTATACCATCTCTACATTACCAACGTAGTCTCACAGGACTATACCATCTCTACATTACCAATGAACGTAGTCTCACAGGACTATACCATCTCTACATTACCAACGTAGTCTCACAGGACTATACCATCTCTACATTACCAACGTAGTCTCACAGGACTATACCATCTCTACATTACCAATGAACGGAGTCTCACAGGACTATACCATCTCTACATTACCAACGTAGTCTCACAGGACTATACCATCTCTACATTACCAATGAACGTAGTCTCACAGGACTATACCATCTCTACTTTACCAACTGAAACTCTCACAGGACTATACCATCTCTACTTTACCAACTGAAACTCTGAATGAGTGATGGTACAGAGCGGCATAGGCAAGATACAGTAGATGGTATTGAGTGCAGTATATACATATGAGATGAGTATGTAAACAAAGTGGCATAGTTAAAGTGGCTAGTGATACATGTATTACATAAAGATGCAGTAGATGATATAGAATACAGTATACACATATACATATGAGATTAATAATGTAGGGTATGTAAACATTATATTAGGTAGTATTGTTTAAAGTGGCTAGTGATATATTTTACATAATTTCCCATCAATTCCCATTATTAAAGTGGCTGGAGTTGAGTCAGTGTGTTGGCAGCAGCCACTCAATGTTAGTGGTGGCTGTTTAACAGTCTGATGGCCTTGAGATAGAAGCTGTTTTTCAGTCTCTCGGTCCCAGCTTTGATGCACCTGTACTGACCTCGCCTTCTGGATGATAGCGGGGTGAACAGGCAGTGGCTCGGGTGGTTGTTGTCCTTGATGATCTTTATGGCCTTCCTGTGACATTGGGTGGTGTAGGTGTCCTGGAGGGCAGGTAGTTTGCCCCCGGTGATGCGTTGTGCAGACCTCACTACCCTCTGGAGAGCCTTACGGTTGTGGGCGGAGCAGTTGCCGTACCAGGCGGTGATACAGCCCGACAGGATGCTCTCGATTGTGCATCTGTAGAAGTTTGTGAGTGCTTTTGGTGACAAGCCGAATTTCTTCAGCCTCCTGAGGTTGAAGAGGCGCTGCTGCGCCTTCTTCACGATGCTGTCTGTGTGGGTGGACCAATTCAGTTTGTCTGTGATGTGTACGTCGAGGAACTTAAAACTTACTACCCTCTCCACTACTGTTCCATCGATGTGGATAGGGGGGTGTTCCCTCTGCTGTTTCCTGAAGTCCACAATCATCTCCTTAGTTTTGTTGACGTTGAGTGTGAGGTTATTTTCCTGATACCATCTCTACAGGACTATACCATCTCTACATAACCAACGTAGTCTCACAGGACTATACCATCTCTACATTACTTTTGTATCAAGTCTGTCTTTTGAAAGGACTCCCTGCACCAGAACAGCGGTTGTCATAGATTCTAATACCTGGTTTGGAGTCGACACTGGAGTGTGACTCTATTTATGGAGACAGTTAGAAAGTTATGCAACAGGAAGGATGATATTTGTGGTGTCGCAAATACATCAGATGACTCTTTCCTGATGAAGGAAAGGTTATAAACCTAATACCACTGAATTTCATCTCTCTGTCATTATTTATCCATCCATATCTCTGTCTATCTCTCCCTTCCCTCTGTCTGCTGCCTCTCCCTTCCCTCTGTCTGCTGCCTCTCCCTTCTCTCTCTTCCTCTCCCATCTCTCTGCTGCCTCTCCCTTCCCTCTGTCTGCTGCCTCTCCCTTCTCTCTCTGCCTCTCCCATCTCTCTCTGCCTCTCCCTTCCCTCTGTCTGCTGCCTCTCCCTTCCCTCTGTCTGCTGCCTCTCCCTTCCCTCTTTCTGCCTCTCCCATCTCTCTGTCTGCCTCTCCCATCTCTCTGTCTGCCTCTCCCATCTCTCTGTCTGCCTCTCCCTTCCCTCTGTCTGCCTCTCCCATCTCTCTGTCTGCCTCTCTCATCTCTCTGTCTGCCTCTCCCATCTCTCTGTCTGCCTCTCCCATCTCTCTGTCTGCCTCTCCCATCTCTCTATCTGCCTCTTCCATCTCTCTGTCTGCCTCTCCCTTCCTTATGTCTGCCTCTCCCTTCCCTCTGTCTGCCTCTCCCATCTCTCTGTCTGCCTCTCCCATCTCTCTGTCTGCCTCTCCCATTCTCCGTCTGCCTCTGTCTTCTCTCTGTTTGCTGCCTCTGTCTTCTCTCTGTCTGCCTCTCCCATCTCTCTGTCTGCCTCTCCCATCTCTCTGTCTGCCTCTGTCTTCTCTCTGTCTCCCTCTCCCATCTCTCTGTCTGCCTCTCCCATCTCTCTGTCTGCCTCTCCCATCTCTCTGTCTGCCTCTCCCATTTCTACGTCTGCCTCTCCCATCTCTCTGTCTGCCTCTCCCTTCCCTCTGTCTGCCTCTGTCTTCTCTCTGCCTGCCTCTGTCTTCTCTCCTTCTGCCTCTCCCATCTCTCTGTCTGCCTCACCCATCTCTCTGTCTGCCTCTCCCATCCCTCTGTCTGCCTCTCCCATCTCTCAGTCTGCCTCTCCCATCTCTCTGTCTGCCTCTCCCATCTCTCTGTCTGCCTCTCCCATCTCTCCGTCTGCCTCTCCCTTCTCTCTGTCTGCCTCTCCATCTCTCTGTCTGCCTCTCCCATCTCTCTGTCTGCCTCTCCCATCTCTCTGTCTGCCTCTGTCTTCTCTCTGTCTGCCTCTGTCTTCTCCCTGTCTGCCTCTCCCATCTCTCTGTCTGCCTCTCCCATCTCTCTGTCTGCCTCTCCCATCTCTCTATCTGCCTCTTCCATCTCTCTGTCTGCCTCTCCCTTCCTTATGTCTGCCTCTCCCTTCCCTCTGTCTGCCTCTCCCATCTCTCTGTCTGCCTCTCCCATCTCTCTGTCTGCCTCTCCCATTCTCCGTCTGCCTCTGTCTTCTCTCTGTTTGCTGCCTCTGTCTTCTCTCTGTCTGCCTCTCCCATCTCTCTGTCTGCCTCTCCCATCTCTCTGTCTGCCTCTGTCTTCTCTCTGTCTCCCTCTCCCATCTCTCTGTCTGCCTCTCCCATCTCTCTGTCTGCCTCTCCCATCTCTCTGTCTGCCTCTCCCATTTCTACGTCTGCCTCTCCCATCTCTCTGTCTGCCTCTCCCTTCCCTCTGTCTGCCTCTGTCTTCTCTCTGCCTGCCTCTGTCTTCTCTCCTTCTGCCTCTCCCATCTCTCTGTCTGCCTCACCCATCTCTCTGTCTGCCTCTCCCATCCCTCTGTCTGCCTCTCCCATCTCTCAGTCTGCCTCTCCCATCTCTCTGTCTGCCTCTCCCATCTCTCTGTCTGCCTCTCCCATCTCTCCGTCTGCCTCTCCCTTCTCTCTGTCTGCCTCTCCATCTCTCTGTCTGCCTCTCCCATCTCTCTGTCTGCCTCTCCCATCTCTCTGTCTGCCTCTGTCTTCTCTCTGTCTGCCTCTGTCTTCTCCCTGTCTGCCTCTCCCATCTCTCTGTCTGCCTCTCCCATCTCTCTGTCTGCCTCTCCCTTTTCTCTGTCTGCCTCTCCCATCTCTCTGTCTGCCTCTCCCATCTCTCTATCTGCCTCTTCCATCTCTCTGTCTGCCTCTCCCTTCCTTATGTCTGCCTCTCCCTTCCCTCTGTCTGCCTCTCCCATCTCTCTGTCTGCCTCTCCCATCTCTCTGTCTGCCTCTCCCATTCTCCGTCTGCCTCTGTCTTCTCTCTGTTTGCTGCCTCTGTCTTCTCTCTGTCTGCCTCTCTCATCTCTCTGTCTGCCTCTCCCATCTCTCTGTCTGCCTCTGTCTTCTCTCTGTCTCCCTCTCCCATCTCTCTGTCTGCCTCTCCCATCTCTCTGTCTGCCTCTCCCATCTCTCTGTCTGCCTCTCCCATTTCTACGTCTGCCTCTCCCATCTCTCTGTCTGCCTCTCCCTTCCCTCTGTCTGCCTCTGTCTTCTCTCTGCCTGCCTCTGTCTTCTCTCCTTCTGCCTCTCCCATCTCTCTGTCTGCCTCACCCATCTCTCTGTCTGCCTCTCCCATCCCTCTGTCTGCCTCTCCCATCTCTCAGTCTGCCTCTCCCATCTCTCTGTCTGCCTCTCCCATCTCTCTGTCTGCCTCTCCCATCTCTCCGTCTGCCTCTCCCTTCTCTCTGTCTGCCTCTCCATCTCTCTGTCTGCCTCTCCCATCTCTCTGTCTGCCTCTCCCATCTCTCTGTCTGCCTCTGTCTTCTCTCTGTCTGCCTCTGTCTTCTCTCTGTCTGCCTCTCCCATCTCTCTGTCTGCCTCTCCTATCTCTCTGTCTGCCTCTCCCTTTTCTCTGTCTGCCTCTCCCATCTCTCTGTCTGCCTCTCACTTCCCTCTGTCTGCCTCTCCTGTCTCTCTGTCTGCCTCTCCCATCTCTCCGTCTGCCTCTCCCTTCTCTCTGTCTGCCTCTCCATCTCTCTGTCTGCCTCTCCCATCTCTCTGTCTGCCTCTCCCATCTCTCCATCTCCCTCTCCCATCTCTCTGTCTGCCTCTCCCATCTCTCTGTCTGCCTCTCCCATCTCTCTGTCTGCCTCTCCCATCTCTCTATCTGCCTCTTCCATCTCTCTGTCTGCCTCTCCCTTCCATCTGTCTGCCTCTCCCTTCCCTCTGTCTGCCTCTCCCATCTCTCTGTCTGCCTCTGTCTTCTCTCTGTCTGCCTCTCCCATTCTCCGTCTGCCTCTGTCTTCTCTCTGTTACCTGCCTCTGTCTTCTCTCTGTCTGCCTCTCCCATCTCTCTGTCTGCCTCTCCCATCTCTCTGTCTGCCTCTGTCTTCTCTCTGTCTGCCTCACCCATCTCTCTGTCTGCCTCTCCCATCTCTCTGTCTGCCTCTCCCATCTCTACGTCTGCCTCTCCCATCTCTAAGTCTGCCTCGCCCATCTCTCTGTCTGCCTCTCCCTTCCCTCTGTCTGCCTCTGTCTTCTCTCTGTCTGCCTCTCCCTTCCCTCTGTCTGCCTCTCCCATCTCTCCATCTGCCTCTCCCATCTCTCTGTCTGCCTCTCCCATCTCTCTGTCTGCCTCTCCCAACTCTCTGTCTGCCTCTCCCATCTCTACGTCTGCCTCACCCATCTCTCTGTCTGCCTCTCCCTTCCCTCTGTCTGCCTCTCCCATCTCTCCGTCTGCCTCTCCCATCTCTCTGTCTGCCTCTCCCATCTCTCCGTCTGCCTCTCCCTTCTCTCTGTCTGCCTCTCCCATCTCTCTGTCTACCTCTCCCATCTCTCTGTCTGCCTCTCCCATCTCTCCATCTGCCTCTCCCTTCTCTCTGTCTGCCTCTCCCATCTCTACGTCTGCCTCTGTCTTCTCTCCGTCTGCCTCTGTCTTCTCTCTCTCTCTCTGCCTCTGTCTCTCTGCCTCTGTCTCTCTGCCTCTCCCATCTCTCCGTCTGCCTCTCCCTTCTCTCTGTCTGCCTCTCCCATCTCTACGTCTGCCTCTGTCTTCTCTCCGTCTGTCTCTGTCATCTCTCTGTCTCTCTGCCTCTGTCTCTCTTCCTCTCTCTCTCTCTGCCTCTGTCTCTCTGCCTCTGTCTCTCTGCCTCTGTCTCTCTTCCTCTCTCTCTCTCCACCTAGGCTAAGTACTGTGTTATAGCGATGTGCAAATAATCAAAGTACAAAAGGGAAAATAAATAAAAAATCATGTTTGTTCTTCACTGGTTGCCCTTTTCTTGTGGCAACAGGTCACACATCTTGCTGCTGTGATGAAACACTGTGGTTTTTCACCCAGTAGATATGGGAGTTTATCAAAATTGGATTTGTTTTCAAATTCCTAGTGGATCTGTGTAATCTGAGGGAAATATGTCTCTCTAATATGGTCATACATTGGGCAGGAGGTTAGGAAGTGCAGCTCAGTTTCCACCTCATTTTGTGGGCAGTGAGCACATAGCCTGTCTTCTATTGAGAGCCATGTCTGCCTCAACGCTTTCCTTAAGTTTGGGTCAGTCACAGTGGTCAGGTATTCTGCCACTGTGATTCTACTCTCTGTTTAGGGCCAAGGAGCATTCTAGTTTTCTCTGTTTTGTTGTTAATTCTTTCCAATGTGTCAAATAATTATATTTTAGTTTTCTCATGATTTGGTTGGGTCTAAATGTGTTGCTGTCCTGGGGCTCTGTGTGTTTGTGTTTGTAAACACTGAGAGACTCTGGGTTGAGGTCAGTGATAAAGTAGTCTACAGTACTACTGCCAAGAGATGAGCTGTAGGTGTACCTCACATACGAGTCTCCTCGAAGCCCAACATTGACAATGTACAGACCCAGCAAGTGACAGAGCTGCAGGAGTTGTGACCCATTTTTGTGGGTTGTTTTGTCATTGTTGTGTCTAAGGGGCATATTTGGGAGGGAATGCTGTCACCTCCAGGTAGGTGTTTGTCCCCCTGTGTGCTGAGGGTGTCAGGTTCTGGTCCAGTTCTGGCAATTAGGTTTCCACAGACTAGTACATGTCCCTGGTCCTGGAAATGGTTGATCTCCCCCTCCAGGATGGAGAAGCTGTCATCGTTAAAGTATGGGGATTATATTGGGGGTAAATGTTGTAGGTAGAACACAGGAGGACATTTTTATCTGTTGGGGTTAGGGTTAGTGGGGTTGTCGATAGTGTCTATAGTGGGGTTGTCTATAGTGTCTATAGTGGGGTTGTCTATAGTGTCTATAGTGTGGTTGTCTATAGTGGGTTTGTCTATAGTGTGGCTGTCTATAGTGTCTATAGTGGGGTTGTCTATATTGGGGTTGTCTATAGTGGGGTTGTCTATAGTGTCTATAGTGGGGTTGTCTATAGTGTCTATAGTGTGGTTGTCTATAGTGGGGTTGTCTATAGTGTGGTTGTCTATAGCGGGGTTGTCTATAGTGGGGTTGTCTATAGTGGGGTCGTCTATAGTGTCTATAGTGTGGTTGTCTATAGTGGGGTTGTCTATAGTGTGGTTGTCTATAGCGGGGTTGTCTATAGTGGGGTTGTCTATAGTGGGGTTGTCTATAGTGGGGTTGTCTATAGTGTCTATAGTGTGGTTGTCTAAAGTGTCTATAGTGTCGATAGTGGGGTTGTCTATAGTTTCTATAGTGGGGTTGTCTATAGTGTCTATAGTGGGTTTGTCTATAGTGTCTATAGTGGGGTTGTCTATAGTGGGGTTGTCTATAGTGTCTATAGTGGGTTTGTCTATAGTGTCTATAGTGGGGTTGTCTATAGTGTCTATAGTGGGTTTGTCTATATTGTCTATAGTGGGGTTGTCTATAGTGTCTATAGTGGGGTTGTCTATAGTGTCTATAGTGGGGTTGTCTATAGTGTCTATAGTGGGGTTGTCTATAGTTTCTATAGTGGGGTTGTCTATAGTGTCTATAGTGGGTTTGTCTATAGTGTCTATAGTGGGGTTGTCTATAGTGGCGTTGTCTATAGTGTCTATAGTGGGGTTGTCTATAGTGGGGTTGTCTATAGTGTCTATAGTGTGGTTGTCTATAGTGTCTATAGTGGGGTTGTCTATCGTGTCTATAGTGGGGTTGTCTATAGTGGGGTTGTCTATAGTGTCTATAGTGGGGTTGTCTATAGTGGGGTTGTCTATAGTGTCTATAGTGGGGTTGTCTATAGTGTCTATAGTGGGGTTGTCTATAGTGGGGTTGTCTATAGTGTCTATAGTGGGGTTGTCTATAGTGTCTATAGTGGGGTTGTCTATAGTGTCTATAGTGTGGTTGTCTATAGTGGGTTTGTCTATAGTGTGGCTGTCTATAGTGTCTATAGTGGGGTTGTCTATATTGGGGTTGTCTATAGTGGGGTTGTCTATAGTGTCTATAGTGGGGTTGTCTATAGTGTCTATAGTGTGGTTGTCTATAGTGGGGTTGTCTATAGTGTGGTTGTCTATAGCGGGGTTGTCTATAGTGGGGTTGTCTATAGTGGGGTTGTCTATAGTGTCTATAGTGTGGTTGTCTATAGTGGGGTTGTCTATAGTGTGGTTGTCTATAGCGGGGTTGTCTATAGTGGGGTTGTCTATAGTGGGGTTGTCTATAGTGTCTATAGTGTGGTTGTCTAAAGTGTCTATAGTGTCGATAGTGGGGTTGTCTATAGTTTCTATAGTGGGGTTGTCTATAGTGTCTATAGTGGGTTTGTCTATAGTGTCTATAGTGGGGTTGTCTATAGTGGGGTTGTCTATAGTGTCTATAGTGGGTTTGTCTATAGTGTCTATAGTGGGGTTGTCTATAGTGTCTATAGTGGGTTTGTCTATATTGTCTATAGTGGGGTTGTCTATAGTGTCTATAGTGGGGTTGTCTATAGTGTCTATAGTGGGGTTGTCTATTGTGTCTATTGTGGGTTTGTCTATAGTTTCTATAGTGGGGTTGTCTATAGTGTCTATAGTGGGTTTGTCTATAGTGTCTATAGTGGGGTTGTCTATAGTGGCGTTGTCTATAGTGTCTATAGTGGGGTTGTCTATAGTGGGGTTGTCTATAGTGTCTATAGTGTGGTTGTCTATAGTGTCTATAGTGGGGTTGTCTATCGTGTCTATAGTGGGGTTGTCTATAGTGGGGTTGTCTATAGTGTCTATAGTGGGGTTGTCTATAGTGGGGTTGTCTATAGTGTCTATAGTGGGGTTGTCTATAGTGTCTATAGTGGGGTTGTCTATAGTGGGGTTGTCTATAGTGTCTATAGTGGGGTTGTCTATAGTGTCTATAGTGGGGTTGTCTATAGTGGGGTTGTCTATAGTGTCTATAGTGGGGTTGTCTATAGTGTCTATAGTGGGGTTGTCTATAGTGTCTATAGTGGGGTTGTCTATAGTGTCTATAGTGGGGCTGTCTATAGTGTCTATAGTGGGGTTGTCTATAGTGGGGTTGTCTATAGTGTCTATAGTGGGGTTGTCTATAGTGTCTATAGTGGGGTCGTCTATAGTGTCTATAGTGTGGTTGTCTATAGTGGGGTTGTCTATAGTGTCTATAGTGGGGTTGTCTATAGTGGGGTTGTCTATAGTGTCTATAGTGGGGTTGTCTATAGTGTCTATAGTGGGGTTGTCTATAGTGGGGTTGTCTATAGTGTCTATAGTGGGGTTGTCTATAGTGTGGTTGTCTATAGTGTCTATAGTGGGGTTGTCTATAATGTGGTTGTCTATGTGTCTATAGTGTGGTTGTCTATAATGTGGTTGTCTATAATGTGGTTGTCTATGTGTCTATAGTGTGGTTGTCTATAATGTGGTTGTCTATAATGTGGTTGTCTATAGTGCGGACTCTCCTTCACTGCAGCCGGCGTGAGTAAAACATTTAAACGTGTCAACCCTAGCAAGGCTGCAGGCCCAGACGGCATCCCCAGCCGCACCCTCAGAGCATGCACAGACCAGCTGGCCGGTGTGTTTACGGACATATTCAATCAATCCCTATACCAGTCTGTTGTCCCCACATGCTTCAAGAGGGCCACCATTGTTCCTGTTCCCAAGAAAGCTAAGGTAACTGAGCTAAACGACTACCGCTCCGTATCACTCAATTCCGTCATCATGAAGTGCTTTGAGAGACTAGTCAAGGACCATATCACCTCCACCCTACCTGACACCCTAGACCCACTCCAATTTGCTTACCGCCCAAATAGGTCCACAGACGACGCAATCGCAACCACACTGCACACTGCCCTAACCCATCTGGACATGAGGAATACCTATGTGAGAATGCTGTTCATCGACTACAGCTCAGCATTTAACAGCATAGTACCCTCCAAACTCATCATCAAGCTTGAGACCCTGGGTCTCGACCCCGCCCTGTGCAACTGGGTACTGTACTTCCCGACGGGCCGCCCCCAGGTGGTGAGGGTAGGCAACAACATCTCCTCCCCGCTGATCCTCAACACTGGGGCCCCACAAGGGTGCGTTCTGAGCCCTCTCCTGTACTCCCTGTTCACCCACGACTGCGTGGCCACGCACGCCTCCAACTCAATCATCAAGTTTGCAGACGACACTACAATGGTAGGCTTGATTACCAATAACGACGAGACGACCTACAGGGAGGAGGTGAGGGCCCTCGGAGTGTGGTGTCAGGAAACTAACCTCACACTCAACGTCAACAAAACAAAGGAGATGATCGTGGACTTCAGGAAACAGCAGAGGGAGCACCCCCCTATCCACGTCAACGGGACAGTAGTGGAAAGGGTAGTAAGTTTTAAGTTCCTCGGCGTACACATCACGGACAAACTGAATTGGTCCACCCACACAGACAGCGGGGTGAAGAAGGCGCAGCAGCGCCTCTTCAACCTCAGGAGGCTGAAGAAATTCGGCTTGTCACCAAAAGCACTCACAAACTTCTACAGATGCACAATCGAGAGCATCCTGTCGGGCTGTATCATCGCCTGGTACGGCAACTGCTAGTGAGGTCTGCACAACGCATCACACTACTACCTGCCCTCCAGGACACCTACACCACCCTACACTACACCACCTACACCACCCGATGTCACAAGGACAACAACCACCCGAGCCACTGCCTGTTCACCCCGCTATCATCCAGAAAGCGAGGTCAGTACAGGTGCATCAAAGCAGGGATGCAGGTTTTGCTCGCCTGAGGTAGAGTATCTCATGATAAGCTGAAGACCACACTATTTATCAAGAGAGTTTTCATCTATATTTTTCATAGCTGTCTACATACCACCACAGTGAGCCTGGCACTAAGAACACCCTCAATGAGCTGTGTTCCGCCATAAGCAAACAGGAAAATGCTTACTCCTACCCTGGGACTAAACACCTCCCTCTGCAACTGGATCCTGGACTTCCTGACGGGCCGCTCCCAGGTGGTAAGGGTATGTAACAACATCTGCCACGCTGATCCTCAACACGGGTGACCCTCAGGGGTGCATGCTCAGTCCCATCCTGTACTCCCTGTTTACTCATGACTGCATGGCCAGGCACGACTCCGACGCCATCATTAAGTTTGCTGATGACACAACAATGGAAGGCCTGTTCCCCAACAATGATGAGACAGCCTTTAGGGAGGAGGTCAGAGACCTGACCGTGTGGTGCCAGGACAACAACCTCTCCCTCAACGTGATCAAGACAAAGAAGATGATTGTGGACTACAGGAAAAAGAGGACCGAGCACGCCCCCATTCTCATCAACGGGGATATAGTGGAGCAGGTTGAGAGCTTCAAGTTCCTTGGTGTCCACATCACCAACAAACAAACATGGTCCACGACGAAACCTATTCCCCCTTAGGAGACTGAAAAGATTTGGCATGGGTCCTCAGATCCTCAAAAAGTTCTACATCTGCACCATCGAGAGCATCCTGACGGGTTGCATCACTGCCTGGTATGGCAACTGCTCGGCCTCCAACCGCAAGGCACTACAGAGGGTAGTGTGAACGGCCCAGTACATCACTGGGGCAAAGCTTCCTGCCATCCAGGACCTCTATACCAGGCGGTGTCAGAGGAAGGCCCTACAAATTGCCAAAGACTCCAGCCATCTTAGTCATAGACTGTTCTCTCTACTACCACATGGCAAGCGGTACCGGAGCGCCATTGACTCTGTACCGTTACCCTCCTGCAAATAGTCTCACTATTGTTATTTTACTGCTGCTCTTTAATTACTTGTTACTTTAATTTCTTATTCTTATTTGTACTGCATTGTTGGTTAGAGGCTCGTAAGTAAGCATTTCACTGTTGTATTCAGCATTTCACTGTAAGGTCTACTACACCTGATGTATTCGGCACATGTGACTAATACAATTTGATTTGACATTACCAACCCTAACAGATAGGCATCCTTCTTTCCATTCATCAAAGGCGGCCGGCCGGTAATTGGGGAGGACAGGCTCATAGTAGTGGCTGGAATGGCATCCAGCACTTCTAACATATGGTTCCCATGTGTTTGACACCATTCTATTCACTCGTTCCAGCCAATTATAATGAGCCTTTCTCCCCTCAGCTACCTCCTGTGTTCAAAGGCATGGATATCACAGGTTATCAGTCCGAGGACAGGACTCAAATCATTTCACAGCTGCAATAGAATGGTCGACCACCTGAATGGTACTGTCTCGCACCATCCTACAGTCCTGCAGTGTCTGACATGCTAGAATTCAAATCGTGCTACAAGTCTTGAATGTAGCAGAATGGATAATAAGCCAAAGGTCACACTACACACACACACACACACACACACACACACACACACACACACACGCAATTACGGATGATCACAACTGCCGCAATTTGAGTTGTAATATCCTCTACTCACGCACTCTCCTTCTCTCCCATTCGCTGTCGCGCACACACCGGCATCTGACGTTGACTTCAGGCGGTCACGACAATCATCACGCCCTCCCTCTAACCAGACACACACAGCCTGCCTGCTACAGGTCTACATGGCCTGGGAGGGAAACATGAACCGCTAACCCGGGGATAAAAACACATCTGGACCCGGTCAGAGCTACCAAATCAGCATTTCCCGAGCAAATCCGTGTCCTCACGGCTACCAGCAGAGGCGTTGGATGTCAGATCGGTCGGCCCATTGTAGCCTACGTTATAGCATGTGGAGAGGCGGCAAAGAGTCGCAATAACCACACCGCTATTTAATTGATAGGCTACCGGTATACTGTTACTTCAACCATCTTCCATACGTCAAATCAAAGGCTATTCACGTCACATCACAATCATATCTTGGCACACAACGGGAAATGATGTGCTGTTTACTGAGAGGAAGAGATTGCCACAAAATAACTTAAATGTTACTCACAACATTTTGTAATGC
Organism: Oncorhynchus clarkii lewisi; assembly: GCF_045791955.1. Taxonomy (NCBI): domain Eukaryota; kingdom Metazoa; phylum Chordata; class Actinopteri; order Salmoniformes; family Salmonidae; genus Oncorhynchus; species Oncorhynchus clarkii. The sequence continues at coordinate 244,157 of NW_027261140.1, read as the reverse complement.
AACTATATTTTTTTTGTGATTCCTCAAAAGTCAATATGCATCCATATTTCTCAGGTAGGGTAAATTAGAGCAGGCTACTATCATTTCTCCGTTATCCATATAAAGACAATGCTGTGTCAGAAATACTTCCATTCTAATAGTTAACCCTCTATTCACGTACCGTGTTGTGCAGTTTCCGTTGTTTCAGATGGATAATATCTGGGGTTAAAAATTGCTTTTCCCTCTCGTGTCCTTGTCGCTTGACAGTCTGCTTCGCCAACCTGCTGGTGTGTTACTAGCGTTGGTGTCCCTTTGAGGTGAAGAGTAAGGAGAGAGAGGGGGAGCAAACGAGCAACGGAGGGAGAAGAGAAGGGCTGGTTGGTTGGTGATTATGGAAACGACTCGTAAAAAAGGGAATAACAAGGATCTATGTCCTCTAGTGGTAGGTCCAGGGATTTGCATGTACAACCTAACGGTACATTTCCAGTGACCGCAACAGTGTGCGTGTAGCCGAGGAGAAGAGTTGGGAAAAGGGAGGACGTGAAGGCACACCGCATCATCGTGACGATTATTTTAAACCCAGTGACCTTGAGAATAAAAGATCAATCGAGAGACTCTTGATAGGGACGCCATGGATTACCGTCGACTGGATAGAATAGAATAGAATTGGATAGAATGGGATAGAATATAATAGAATGGGATAGGGTTGAATAGAATGGGATAGAATAGAATGGGATAGGATTGAATAGAATGGGATAGAATAGAATATAATATAATAGAATAGAATGGGATAGGGTTGAATAGAATGGGATAGAATAGAATGGGATAGGATTGAATAGAATGGGATAGAATAGAATAGAATGGGATAGGGTTGGAATAGAATGGGATAGAATAGAATATAATGGGATAGAATAGAATAGAATGGGATAGGGTTGAATAGAATGGGATAGGGTTGACTAGAATGGGATAGAATAGAATAGAATGGGATAGAATATAATAGAATGGGATAGAATAGAATAGAATGGGATAGAATAGAATAGAATGGGATAGGGTTGGAATAGAATGGGATAGAATGGGATAGAATAGAATAGAATGGGATAGGGTTGAATAGAATGGGATAGAATATAATGGGATATAATAGAATAGAATGGGATAGGGTTGAATAGAATGGGATAGGGTTGAATAGAATGGGATAGAATTTAATAGAATAGGATAGAGTTGAATAGAATGGGATAGGGTTGAATAGAATAGAATAGAATGGGATAGGGTTGAATAGAATGGGATAGAATAGAATGGGATAGGATTGAATATAATGGGATAGAATAGAACAGAATGGGATAGGGTTGGAATAGAATGGGATAGAATAGAATATAATGGGATAGAATAGAATAGAATGGGATAGGGTTGAATAGAATGGGATAGAATAGAATAGAATGGGATAGAATAGAATAGAATGGGATAGAATAGAATAGAATAGAATGGGATAGGGTTGGAATAGAATGGGATAGAATAGAATAGAATGGGATAGGGTTGAATAGAATGGGATAGAATATAATAGAATGGGATAGGGTTGAATAGAATGGGATAGGGTTGAATATAATGGGATAGGGTTGAATAGAATGGGATAGAATAGAATAGAATGGGATAGAATAGAATAGAATGGGATAGGGTTGAATAGAATGGGATAGAATAGAATAGAATGGGATAGAATAGAATAGAATGGGATAGGGTTGAATAGAATGGGATAGAATAGAATAGAATCAGAATCTACCTGATGGAACACTGTCTGTGTGTATAGTCTACCTGATGGAACACTGTCTGTGTGTATAGTCTACCTGATGGAACACTGTCTATGTGTATAGTCTACCTGATGGAACACTGTCTGTGTGTATAGTCTACCTGATGGAACACGGTCTATGTGTATAGTCTACCTGATGGAACACTGTCTATGTGTATAGTCTACCTGATGGAACACTGTCTATGTGTATAGTCTACCTGATGGAACACTGTCTATGTGTATAGTCTACCTGATGGAACACTGTCTATGTGTATAGTCTACCTGATGGAACACTGTCTATGTGTATAGTCTACCTGATGGAACACTGTCTATGTGTATAGTCTACCTGATGGAACACTGTCTGTGTATCGTCTACCTGATGGAACACTGTCTATGTGTATAGTCTACCTGATGGAACACTGTCTGTGTATCGTCTACCTGATGGAACACTGTCTGTGTATCGTCTACCTGATGGAACACTGTCTATGTGTATAGTCTACCTGATGGAACACTGTCTGTGTATCGTCTACCTGATGGAACACTGTCTATGTGTATAGTCTACCTGATGGAACACTGTCTGTGTATAGTCTACCTGGTGGAACACTGTCTATGTGTATAGTCTACCTGATGGAACACTGTCTATGTGTATAGTCTACCTGATCGAACACTGTCTATGTGTATAGTCTACCTGATGGAACAATGTCTGTGTATCGTCTACCTGATGGAACACGGTCTATGTGTATAGTCTACCTGATGGAACACTGTCTGTGTATAGTCTACCTGATGGAACACTGTCTGTGTATAGTCTACCTGATGGAACACTGTCTGTGTATAGTCTACCTGATGGAACACTGTCTGTGTATAGTCTACCTGATGGAACACTGTCTGTGTATAGTCTACCTGATGGAACACTGTCTGTGTATAGTCTTCATGGGTCTTCACAGCCCAGGGATCGAACCCGGGTCTGTAGTGACGCCTCTAGCACTGTGATGCAGTGTTTTAGACCTCTGTGCCACTCGGGACGCCCCCATTTATTTCAGTTGTAGTTCCAGCCCTGCTCAGCTGCAGAGAGGGTGGCCCCACACTAGGCACATATGGCTGCCTTACACTTGACTAACTGGGACACCCGCCGAGTGTAGTACGGTCTGGATACCACTATAACCCACCAGCCACTATCATCTCCTTCCGCTGTTCAAATGGTGGCTGTAGCACAGAGAAGAAGGAAACCTAAATATGTTCCTGGACTGGTGTTTCATGGTTACTGTCAGCTCCTGTCTCCCGGGAACCTCTAGTGCACAATCTGTGCTTGCCTTGCTGATGAACAGACAGATCCCATTAACGGGCTGATCACCCTTGTGTTCCAGTATTGTTATCATTCCATTAACGGGCTGATCACCCTTGTGTTCCAGTCCTGTTATCATTCCATTAACGGCCTGGTCACCCTTGTGTTCCAGTCTTGTCCTGTTATCATTCCATTAACGGGCTGATCACCCTTGTGTTCCAGTCTTGTCCTGTTAGCATTCCATTAACGGCCTGGTCACCCTTGTGTTCCAGTCCTGTTATCATTCCATTAACGGACTGATCACCCTTGTGTTCCAGTCTTGTCTCGTTATCATTCCATTAACGGACTGATCACCCTTGTGTTCCAGTCCTGTTATCATTCCATTAACGGCCTGGTCACCCTTGTGTTCCAGACATGTTATCATTCCATGAACGGACTGATCACCCTTGTGTTCCAGTCCTGTTATCATTCCATTAACGGGCGGATCACCCTTGTGTTCCAGTCCTGTTATCATTCCATTAACGGACTGGTCACCCTTGTGTTCCAGTCTTGTTATCATTCCATTAACGGACTGGTCACCCTTGTGTTCCAGTCCTGTTATCATTCCATTAATGGACTGGTCACCCTTGTGTTCCAGTCCTGTTATCATTCCATTAACGGACTGATCACCCTTGTGTTCCAGTCCTGTTATCATTCCATTAATGGACTGATCACCCTTGTGTTCCAGTCCTGTTATCATTCCATTAACGGACTGATCACCCTTGTGTTCCAGTCCTGTTATCATTCCATTAACGGACTGATCACCGTTGTGTTCCAGTCAGGTCCTGTTATCATTCCATTAACGGCCTGATCACCCTTGTGTTCCAGTCCTGTTATCATTCCATTAATGGACTGGTCACCCTTGTGTTCCAGTCCTGTTATCATTCCATTAACGGACTGGTCACCCTTGTGTTCCAGTCAGGGCCTGTTATCATTCCATTAACGGCCTGGTCACCCTTGTGTTCCAGTCCTGTTATCATTCCATTAATGGACTGGTCACCCTTGTGTTCCAGTCAGGTCCTGTTATCATTCCATTAACGGCCTGGTCATCCTTGTGTTCCAGTCCTGTTATCATTCCATTAACGGACTGGTCACCCTTGTGTTCCAGTCCTGTTATCATTCCATTAACGGCCTGGTCACCCTTGTGTTCCAGTCCTGTTATCATTCCATTAACGGACTGATCACCCTTGTGTTCCAGTCTTGTCCTGTTATCATTCCATTAACGGACTGATCACCCTTGTGTTCCAGTCCTGTTATCATTCCATTAACGGCCTGGTCACCCTTGTGTTCCAGTCCTGTTATCATTCCATTAACGGACTGATCACCCTTGTGTTCCAGTCCTGTTATCATTCCATTAACGGGCGGATCACCCTTGTGTTCCAGTCCTGTTATCATTCCATTAACGGACTGGTCACCCTTGTGTTCCAGTCTTGTTATCATTCCATTAACGGACTGGTCACCCTTGTGTTCCAGTCCTGTTATCATTCCATTAACGGACTGGTCACCCTTGTGTTCCAGTCCTGTTATCATTCCATTAACGGACTGATCACCCTTGTGTTCCAGTCCTGTTATCATTCCATTAATGGACTGATCACCCTTGTGTCCAGTCCTGTTATCATTCCATTAACGGACTGATCACCCTTGTGTTCCAGTCAGGTCCTGTTATCATTCCATTAACGGCCTGGTCACCCTTGTGTTCCAGTCCTGTTATCATTCCATTAATGGACTGGTCAGCCTTGTGTTCCAGTCCTGTTATCATTCCATTAACGGACTGGTCACCCTTGTGTTCCATTCAGGTCCTGTTATCATTCCATTAACGGCCTGGTCACCCTTGTGTTCCAGTCCTGTTATCATTCCATTAATGGACTGGTACCCTTGTGTTCCAGTCAGGTCCTGTTATCATTCCATGAACGGACTGATCACCCTTGTGTTCCAGTCCTGTTATCATTCCATTAACGGACTGGTCACCCTTGTGTTCCAGTCCTGTTATCATTCCATTAATGGACTGGTCACCCTTGTGTTCCAGTCCTGTTATCATTCCATTAACGGACTGGTCACCCTTGTGTTCCAGTCAGGGCCTGTTATCATTCCATTAACGGCCTGGTCACCCTTGTGTTCCAGTCCTGTTATCATTCCATTAATGGACTGGTCACCCTTGTGTTCCAGTCAGGTCCTGTTATCATTCCATTAACGGCCTGGTCATCCTTGTGTTCCAGTCCTGTTATCATTCCATTAACGGACTGATCACCCTTGTGTTCCAGTCCTGTTATCATTCCATTAACGGACTGGTCACCCTTGTGTTCCAGTCCTGTTATCATTCCATTAACGGCCTGGTCACCCTTGTGTTCCAGTCCTGTTATCATTCCATTAACGGACTGATCACCCTTGTGTTCCAGTCTTGTCCTGTTATCATTCCATTAACGGACTGATCACCCTTGTGTTCCAGTCCTGTTATCATTCCATTAACGGCCTGGTCACCCTTGTGTTCCAGTCCTGTTATCATTCCATTAACGGACTGATCACCCTTGTGTTCCAGTCCTGTTATCATTCCATTAACGGGCGGATCACCCTTGTGTTCCAGTCCTGTTATCATTCCATTAACGGACTGGTCACCCTTGTGTTCCAGTCCTGTTATCATTCCATTAACGGACTGATCACCCTTGTGTTCCAGTCCTGTTATCATTCCATTAATGGACTGATCACCCTTGTGTCCAGTCCTGTTATCATTCCATTAACGGACTGATCACCCTTGTGTTCCAGTCAGGTCCTGTTATCATTCCATTAACGGCCTGGTCACCCTTGTGTTCCAGTCCTGTTATCATTCCATTAATGGACTGGTCAGCCTTGTGTTCCAGTCCTGTTATCATTCCATTAACGGACTGGTCACCCTTGTGTTCCATTCAGGTCCTGTTATCATTCCATTAACGGCCTGGTCACCCTTGTGTTCCAGTCCTGTTATCATTCCATTAATGGACTGGTCACCCTTGTGTTCCAGTCAGGTCCTGTTATCATTCCATGAACGGACTGATCACCCTTGTGTTCCAGTCCTGTTATCATTCCATTAATGGACTGGTCACCCTTGTGTTCCAGTCTTGTTATCATTCCATTAACGGACTGGGCACCCTTGTGTTCCAGTCCTGTTATCATTCCATTAATGGACTGGTCACCCTTGTGTTCCAGTCCTGTTATCATTCCATTAATGGACTGGTCACCCTTGTGTTCCAGTCATGTTATCATTCCATTAACGGACTGATCACCCTTGTGTTCCAGTCCTGTTATCATTCCATTAATGGACTGGTCACCCTTGTGTTCCAGTCCTGTTATCATTCCATTAACGGACTGATCACCCTTGTGTTCCAGTCCTGTTATCATTCCATTAACGGACTGATCACCCTTGTGTTCCAGTCCTGTTATCATTCCATTAACGGGCGGATCACCCTTGTGTTCCAGTCCTGTTATCATTCCATTAACGGACTGGTCACCCTTGTGTTCCAGTCTTGTTATCATTCCATTAACGGACTGGTCACCCTTGTGTTCCAGTCCTGTTATCATTCCATTAATGGACTGGTCACCCTTGTGTTCCAGTCCTGTTATCATTCCATTAATGGACTGATCACCCTTGTGTTCCAGTCCTGTTATCATTCCATTAACGGACTGATCACCCTTGTGTTCCAGTCCTGTTATCATTCCATTAATGGACTGATCACCCTTGTGTTCCAGTCAGGTCCTGTTATCATTCCATTAACGGCCTGATCACCCTTGTGTTCCAGTCCTGTTATCATTCCATTAATGGACTGGTCACCCTTGTGTTCCAGTCCTGTTATCATTCCATTAACGGACTGGTCACCCTTGTGTTCCAGTCAGGGCCTGTTATCATTCCATTAACGGCCTGGTCACCCTTGTGTTCCAGTCCTGTTATCATTCCATTAATGGACTGGTCACCCTTGTGTTCCAGTCAGGTCCTGTTATCATTCCATTAACGGCCTGGTCACCCTTGTGTTCCAGTCCTGTTATCATTCCATTAACGGACTGATCACCCTTGTGTTCCAGTCCTGTTATCATTCCATTAACGGACTGGTCACCCTTGTGTTCCAGTCCTGTTATCATTCCATTAACGGCCTGGTCACCCTTGTGTTCCAGTCCTGTTATCATTCCATTAACGGACTGATCACCCTTGTGTTCCAGTCTTGTCCTGTTATCATTCCATTAACGGACTGATCACCCTTGTGTTCCAGTCCTGTTATCATTCCATTAACGGCCTGGTCACCCTTGTGTTCCAGTCCTGTTATCATTCCATTAACGGACTGATCACCCTTGTGTTCCAGTCCTGTTATCATTCCATTAACGGGCGGATCACCCTTGTGTTCCAGTCCTGTTATCATTCCATTAACGGACTGGTCACCCTTGTGTTCCAGTCTTGAAATCATTCCATTAACGGACTGGTCACCCTTGTGTTCCAGTCCTGTTATCATTCCATTAACGGACTGGTCACCCTTGTGTACCAGTCCTGTTATCATTCCATTAACGGACTGATCACCCTTGTGTTCCAGTCCTGTTATCATTCCATTAATGGACTGGTCACCCTTGTGTTCCAGTCCTGTTATCATTCCATTAAGGGACTGGTCACCCTTGTGTCCCATTCAGGTCCTGTTATCATTCCATTAACGGCCTGGTCACCCTTGTGTTCCAGTCCTGTTATCATTCCATTAATGGACTGGTCACCCTTGTGTTCCAGTCAGGTCCTGTTATCATTCCATGAACGGACTGATCCCCCTTGTGTTCCAGTCCTGTTATCATTCCATTAACGGACTGGTCACCCTTGTGTTCCAGTCCTGTTATCATTCCATTAATGGACTGGTCACCCTTGTGTTCCAGTATTGTTATCATTCCATTAACGGACTGGTCACCCTTGTGTTCCAGTCCTGTTATCATTCCATTAATGGACTGGTCACCCTTGTGTTCCAGTCCTGTTATCATTCCATTAATGGACTGGTCACCCTTGTGTTCCAGTCCTGTTATCATTCCATTAACGGACTGATCACCCTTGTGTTCCAGTCCTGTTATCATTCCATTAATGGACTGGTCACCCTTGTGTTCCAGTCCTGTTATCATTCCATTAACGGACTGATCACCCTTGTGTTCCAGTCAAGTCCTGTTATCATTCCATTAACAGACTGATCACCCTTGTGTTCCAGTCCTGTTATCATTCCATTAACGGACTGATCACCCTTGTGTTCCAGTCAAGTCCTGTTATCATTCCATTAATGGACTGGTCACCCTTGTGTTCCAGTCTTGTTATTATTCCATTAACAGACTGGTCACCCTTGTGTTGCAGTCCTGTTATCATTCCATTAACGGCCTGGTCACCCTTGTGTTCCAGTCCTGTTATCATTCCATTAACGGCCTGATCACCCTTGTGTTCCAGTCCTGTTATCATTCCATTAATGGACTGATCACCCTTGTGTTCCAGTCCTGTTATCATTCCATTAACGGACTGGTCACCCTTGTGTTCCAGTCCTGTTATCATTCCATTAACGTCCTGGTCACCCTTGTGTTCCAGTCAAGTCCTGTTATCATTCCATTAATGGACTGGTCACCCTTGTGTTCCAGTCCTGTTATCATTCCATTAACGGACTGATCACCCTTGTGTTCCAGTCCTGTTATCATTCCATTAACGGCCTGATCACCCTTGTGTTCCAGTCCTGTTATCATTCCATTAATGGACTGATCACCCTTGTGTTCCAGTCCTGTTATCATTCCATTAACGGACTGGTCACCCTTGTGTTCCAGTCCTGTTATCATTCCATTAACGGACTGATCACCCTTGTGTTCCAGTCAAGTCCTGTTATCATTCCATTAATGGACTGATCACCCTTGTGTTCCAGTCCTGTTATCATTCCATTAACGGACTGGTCACCCTTGTGTTCCAGTCCTGTTATCATTCCATTAATGGACTGATCACCCTTGTGTTCCAGTCCTGTTATCATTCCATTAATGGACTGATCACCATTGTGTTCCAGTCCTGTTATCATTCCATTAACGGACTGGTCACCCTTGTGTTCCAGTCCTGTTATCATTCCATTAACGGACTGATCACCCTTGTGTTCCAGTCCTGTTATCATTCCATTAACGGACTGGTCACCCTTGTGTTCCAGTCCTGTTATCATTCCATTAACGGCCTGGTCACCCTTGTGTTCCAGTCCTGTTATCATTCCATTAACGGACTGATCACCCTTGTGTTCCAGTCTTGTCCTGTTATCATTCCATTAACGGACTGATCACCCTTGTGTTCCAGTCCTGTTATCATTCCATTAACGGCCTGGTCACCCTTGTGTTCCAGTCCTGTTATCATTCCATTAACGGACTGATCACCCTTGTGTTCCAGTCCTGTTATCATTCCATTAACGGGCGGATCACCCTTGTGTTCCAGTCCTGTTATCATTCCATTAACGGACTGGTCACCCTTGTGTTCCAGTCTTGTTATCATTCCATTAACGGACTGGTCACCCTTGTGTTCCAGTCAAGTCCTGTTATCATTCCATTAATGGACTGGTCACCCTTGTGTTCCAGTCTTGTTATCATTCCATTAACAGACTGGTCACCCTTGTGTTCCAGTCCTGTTATCATTCCATTAACGGACTGGTCACCCTTGTGTTCCAGTCCTGTTATCATTCCATTAACGGCCTGATCACCCTTGTGTCCAGTCCTGTTATCATTCCATTAATGGACTGATCACCCTTGTGTTCCAGTCCTGTTATCATTCCATTAACGGACTGGTCACCCTTGTGTTCCAGTCCTGTTATCATTCCATTAACGTCCTGGTCACCCTTGTGTTCCAGTCAAGTCCTGTTATCATTCCATTAATGGACTGGTCACCCTTGTGTTCCAGTCCTGTTATCATTCCATTAACGGACTGATCACCCTTGTGTTCCAGTCCTGTTATCATTCCATTAACGGCCTGATTACCCTTGTGTTCCAGTCCTGTTATCATTCCATTAATGGACTGATCACCCTTGTGTTCCAGTCCTGTTATCATTCCATTAACGGACTGGTCACCCTTGTGTTCCAGTCCTGTTATCATTCCATTAACGGACTGATCACCCTTGTGTTCCAGTCAAGTCCTGTTATCATTCCATTAATGGACTGATCACCCTTGTGTTCCAGTCCTGTTATCATTCCATTAACGGACTGGTCACCCTTGTGTTCCAGTCCTGTTATCATTCCATTAATGGACTGATCACCCTTGTGTTCCAGTCCTGTTATCATTCCATTAATGGACTGATCACCCTTGTGTTCCAGTCCTGTTATCATTCCATTAACGGACTGGTCACCCTTGTGTTCCAGTCCTGTTATCATTCCATTAACGGACTGATCACCCTTGTGTTCCAGTCCTGTTATCATTCCATTAACGGACTGGTCACCCTTGTGTTCCAGTCCTGTTATCATTCCATTAACGGCCTGGTCACCCTTGTGTTCCAGTCCTGTTATCATTCCATTAACGGACTGATCACCCTTGTGTTCCAGTCTTGTCCTGTTATCATTCCATTAACGGACTGATCACCCTTGTGTTCCAGTCCTGTTATCATTCCATTAACGGCCTGGTCACCCTTGTGTTCCAGTCCTGTTATCATTCCATTAACGGACTGATCACCCTTGTGTTCCAGTCCTGTTATCATTCCATTAACGGGCGGATCACCCTTGTGTTCCAGTCCTGTTATCATTCCATTAACGGACTGGTCACCCTTGTGTTCCAGTCTTGTTATCATTCCATTAACGGACTGGTCACCCTTGTGTTCCAGTCCTGTTATCATTCCATTAACGGACTGGTCACCCTTGTGTTCCAGTCCTGTTATCATTCCATTAACGGACTGATCACCCTTGTGTTCCAGTCCTGTTATCATTCCATTAATGGACTGATCACCCTTGTGTCCAGTCCTGTTATCATTCCATTAACGGACTGATCACCCTTGTGTTCCAGTCAGGTCCTGTTATCATTCCATTAACGGCCTGGTCACCCTTGTGTTCCAGTCCTGTTATCATTCCATTAATGGACTGGTCAGCCTTGTGTTCCAGTCCTGTTATCATTCCATTAACGGACTGGTCACCCTTGTGTTCCATTCAGGTCCTGTTATCATTCCATTAACGGCCTGGTCACCCTTGTGTTCCAGTCCTGTTATCATTCCATTAATGGACTGGTCACCCTTGTGTTCCAGTCAGGTCCTGTTATCATTCCATGAACGGACTGATCACCCTTGTGTTCCAGTCCTGTTATCATTCCATTAACGGGCGGATCACCCTTGTGTTCCAGTCCTGTTATCATTCCATTAACGGACTGGTCACCCTTGTGTTCCAGTCTTGTTATCATTCCATTAACGGACTGGTCACCCTTGTGTTCCAGTCCTGTTATCATTCCATTAATGGACTGGTCACCCTTGTGTTCCAGTCCTGTTATCATTCCATTAATGGACTGATCACCCTTGTGTTCCAGTCCTGTTATCATTCCATTAACGGACTGATCACCCTTGTGTTCCAGTCCTGTTATCATTCCATTAATGGACTGATCACCCTTGTGTTCCAGTCAGGTCCTGTTATCATTCCATTAACGGCCTGATCACCCTTGTGTTCCAGTCCTGTTATCATTCCATTAATGGACTGGTCACCCTTGTGTTCCAGTCCTGTTATCATTCCATTAACGGACTGGTCACCCTTGTGTTCCAGTCAGGGCCTGTTATCATTCCATTAACGGCCTGGTCACCCTTGTGTTCCAGTCCTGTTATCATTCCATTAATGGACTGGTCACCCTTGTGTTCCAGTCAGGTCCTGTTATCATTCCATTAACGGCCTGGTCACCCTTGTGTTCCAGTCCTGTTATCATTCCATTAACGGACTGATCACCCTTGTGTTCCAGTCCTGTTATCATTCCATTAACGGACTGGTCACCCTTGTGTTCCAGTCCTGTTATCATTCCATTAACGGCCTGGTCACCCTTGTGTTCCAGTCCTGTTATCATTCCATTAACGGACTGATCACCCTTGTGTTCCAGTCTTGTCCTGTTATCATTCCATTAACGGACTGATCACCCTTGTGTTCCAGTCCTGTTATCATTCCATTAACGGCCTGGTCACCCTTGTGTTCCAGTCCTGTTATCATTCCATTAACGGACTGATCACCCTTGTGTTCCAGTCCTGTTATCATTCCATTAACGGGCGGATCACCCTTGTGTTCCAGTCCTGTTATCATTCCATTAACGGACTGGTCACCCTTGTGTTCCAGTCTTGAAATCATTCCATTAACGGACTGGTCACCCTTGTGTTCCAGTCCTGTTATCATTCCATTAACGGACTGGTCACCCTTGTGTACCAGTCCTGTTATCATTCCATTAACGGACTGATCACCCTTGTGTTCCAGTCCTGTTATCATTCCATTAATGGACTGGTCACCCTTGTGTTCCAGTCCTGTTATCATTCCATTAAGGGACTGGTCACCCTTGTGTCCCATTCAGGTCCTGTTATCATTCCATTAACGGCCTGGTCACCCTTGTGTTCCAGTCCTGTTATCATTCCATTAATGGACTGGTCACCCTTGTGTTCCAGTCAGGTCCTGTTATCATTCCATGAACGGACTGATCCCCCTTGTGTTCCAGTCCTGTTATCATTCCATTAACGGACTGGTCACCCTTGTGTTCCAGTCCTGTTATCATTCCATTAATGGACTGGTCACCCTTGTGTTCCAGTATTGTTATCATTCCATTAACGGACTGGTCACCCTTGTGTTCCAGTCCTGTTATCATTCCATTAATGGACTGGTCACCCTTGTGTTCCAGTCCTGTTATCATTCCATTAATGGACTGGTCACCCTTGTGTTCCAGTCCTGTTATCATTCCATTAACGGACTGATCACCCTTGTGTTCCAGTCCTGTTATCATTCCATTAATGGACTGGTCACCCTTGTGTTCCAGTCCTGTTATCATTCCATTAACGGACTGATCACCCTTGTGTTCCAGTCAAGTCCTGTTATCATTCCATTAACAGACTGATCACCCTTGTGTTCCAGTCCTGTTATCATTCCATTAACGGACTGATCACCCTTGTGTTCCAGTCCTGTTATCATTCCATTAACGGCCTGGTCACCCTTGTGTTCCAGTCCTGTTATCATTCCATTAACGGACTGATCACCCTTGTGTTCCAGTCCTGTTATCATTCCATTAACGGCCTGATCACCCTTGTGTTCCAGTCCTGTTATCATTCCATTAATGGACTGATCACCCTTGTGTTCCAGTCCTGTTATCATTCCATTAACGGACTGGTCACCCTTGTGTTCCAGTCCTGTTATCATTCCATTAACGGACTGATCACCCTTGTGTTCCAGTCAAGTCCTGTTATCATTCCATTAATGGACTGGTCACCCTTGTGTTCCAGTCTTGTTATCATTCCATTAACAGACTGGTCACCCTTGTGTTCCAGTCCTGTTATCATTCCATTAACGGCCTGGTCACCCTTGTGTTCCAGTCCTGTTATCATTCCATTAACGGCCTGATCACCCTTGTGTTCCAGTCCTGTTATCATTCCATTAATGGACTGATCACCCTTGTGTTCCAGTCCTGTTATCATTCCATTAACGGACTGGTCACCCTTGTGTTCCAGTCCTGTTATCATTCCATTAACGTCCTGGTCACCCTTGTGTTCCAGTCAAGTCCTGTTATCATTCCATTAATGGACTGGTCACCCTTGTGTTCCAGTCCTGTTATCATTCCATTAACGGACTGATCACCCTTGTGTTCCAGTCCTGTTATCATTCCATTAATGGACTGATCACCCTTGTGTTCCAGTCTTGTTATCATTCCATTAACGGCCTGGTCACCCTTGTGTTCCAGTCAGGTCCTGTTATCATTCCTGTCTGATATCCAATATGCACATGTTGAAATCACCAGGGAAAGCCTTTTCTGTTGTCTCTATGATGAAGGGTGAAATGCTTCATTTGTGACGGCAAGCTACAATGATGTGGGGCTCCCGAGTGGTGCAGCGGTCTAAGGCACTGCATCTCAGTTCTAGAGGTGTCACTACAGACCCATGAGGTGGTGCACAATTGGCCCAACGTCTTCCGGGTTAGGGGAGGGATTGGCCCAGCGTCGTACCTACCTCATCCCCATAATGGTATTTATTTATTTATTTTGCTCCTTTGCACCCCAGTATCTCTACCTGCACATTCGTCTTCTGCCGATCTACCATTCCAGTGTTTAATTGCTATATTGTAATTACTTCGCCACCATGGCCTATTTATTTCCTTAACTTACCTCATTTGCACTCACTGTATATAGACTTTTTGTTTTCTTTTGTTCTACTGTATTATTGACTGTATGTTTTGTTTATTCCATGTGTAACTCTGTGTTGTTATTGACTGTATGTTTTGTTTATTCCATGTGTAACTCTGTGTTGTTGTGTGTGTCGAACTGCTTTGCTTAATCTTGGCCAGGTCAGAGTTGTAAATGATAACGTGTTCTCAACTGGCCTACCTGGTTAAATAAAGGTGAAATAAAAAATAAAAAAATTAAACTGACCTGTACTACTGACCTGTACTACTGACCTGTACTACTGACCTGTACTACTGACCTGTACTACTGACCTGTACAACTGACCTGTACTACTGACCTGCACTACTGACCTGTACTACTGACCTGTACTACTGACCTGTACTACTGATCTGCACTACTGACCTGCACTACTGACCTGTACTACTGACCTGTACTACCACTACTGACCTGTACTACTGACCTGTACTACTGACCTGTACTACTGACCTGCACTACTGACCTGCACTACTGACCTGTACTACTGACCTGTACTACTGACCTGTACTACCACTACTGACCTGTACTACCACTACTGACCTGTACTACTGACCTGTACTACTGACCTGTACTACCACTACTGACCTGCACTACTGACCTGTACTACTGACCTGTACTACCACTACTGACCTGCACTACTGACCTGTACTACTGACCTGTACTACTGACCTGTACTACTGACCTGTACTACTGACCTGCAATACTGACCTGCACTACTGACCTGTACTACTGACCTGTACTACCACTACTGACCTGCACTACTGACCTGTACTACTGACCTGTACTACTGACCTGTACTACCACTACTGACCTGCACTACTGACCTGTACTACTGACCTGCACTACTGACCTGCAATACTGACCTGTACTACTGACCTGCACTACTGACCTGCAATACTGACCTGCACTACTGACCTGTACTACTGACCTGCACTACTGACCTGCACTACTGACCTGTACTACTGACCTGCACTACTGACCTGTACTACTGACCTGTACTACCACTACTGACCTGTACTACTGACCTGTACTACTGACCTGTACTACTGACCTGTACTACTGACCTGCAATACTGACCTGCACTACTGACCTGTACTACTGACCTGTACTACCACTACTGAGCTGCACTACTGACCTGTACTACTGACCTGTACTACTGACCTGTACTACTGACCTGTACTACTGACCTGCACTACTGACCTGTACTACTGACCTGCACTACTGACCTGCAATACTGACCTGCACTACTGACCTGTACTACTGACCTGTACTACTGACCTGTACTACTGACCTGTACTACCAATACTGACCTGTACTACTGACCTGTACTACTGACCTGTACTACTGACCTGCACTACTGACCTGTACTACTGACCTGTACTACTGACCTGTACTACCACTACTGACCTGTACTACTGACCTGTACTACTGACCTGTACTACCACTACTGACCTGTACTAATGACCTGTACTACTGACCTGTACTACCACTACTGACCTGTACCACTGACCTGTACCACTGACCTGTACTACTGACCTGTACTACCACTACTGACCTGTACTACTGACCTGTACTACTGACCTGTACTACCACTACTGACCTGCACTACTGACCTGTACTACTGACCTGTACTACCACTACTGACCTGCACTACTGACCTGTACTACTGACCTGTACTACTGACCTGTACTACTGACCTGTACTACTGACCTGCAATACTGACCTGCACTACTGACCTGTACTACTGACCTGTACTACTGACCTGTACTACCACTACTGACCTGCACTACTGACCTGTACTACTGACCTGTACTACTGACCTGTACTACCACTACTGACCTGCACTACTGACCTGTACTACTGACCTGCACTACTGACCTGCAATACTGACCTGTACTACTGACCTGCACTACTGACCTGCAATACTGACCTGCACTACTGACCTGTACTACTGACCTGCACTACTGACCTGCACTACTGACCTGTACTACTGACCTGCACTACTGACCTGTACTACTGACCTGTACTACCACTACTGACCTGTACTACTGACCTGTACTACTGACCTGTACTACTGACCTGCAATACTGACCTGCACTACTGACCTGTACTACTGACCTGTACTACCACTACTGAGCTGCACTACTGACCTGTACTACTGACCTGTACTACTGACCTGTACTACTGACCTGCACTACTGACCTGCACTACTGACCTGCACTACTGACCTGCAATACTGACCTGCACTACTGACCTGTACTACTGACCTGCACTACTGACCTGTACTACTGACCTGTACTACCACTACTGACCTGTACTACTGACCTGTACTACTGACCTGTACTACCAATACTGACCTGTACTACTGACCTGTACTACTGACCTGTACTACTGACCTGTACTACTGACCTGCACTACTGACCTGTACTACTGACCTGTACTACTGACCTGTACTACCACTACTGACCTGTACTACTGACCTGTACTACTGACCTCTACTACCACTACTGACCTGTACGAATGACCTGCACTACTGACCTGTACTACCACTACTGACCTGTACCACTGACCTGTACCACTGACCTGTACAACTGACCAATACTACTGACCTGTACTACCACTACTGACCTGTACTACTGACCTGCACTACTGACCTGCACTACTGACCTGTACTACCACTACTGACCTGTACTACTGACCTGTACTACCACTACTGACCTGTACTACTGACCTGCACTACTGACCTGTACTACTGACCTGCACTACTGACCTGTACTACCACTACTGACCTGTACTACCACCACTGACCTGTACTACTGACCTGTACTACTGACCTGTACTACTGACCTGTACTACCACTACTGACCTGTACTATTGACCTGTACTACTGACCTGTACTACTGACCTGTACGACTGACCTGTACTACCACTACTGACCTGTACTACCACTACTGACCTGTACTACTGACCTGTACTACTGACCTGTACTACTGACCTGTACTGCCACTACTGACCTGTACTATCACTACTGACCTGTACTACTGACCTGTACTACCACTACTGACCTGTACTATTGACCTGTACTACTGACCTGTACTACTGACCTGTACTGCTGACCTGTACCACTGACCTGTACTACTGACCTGTACTACTGACCTGTACTACTGACCTGGACTACCACTACTGACCTGTACTACTGACCTGTACTACCACTACTGACCTGTACTACTGACCTGTACTGCCACTACTGACTTGTACTATCACTACTGACCTGTACTACTGACCTGTACTACCACTACTGACCTGTACTATTGACCTGTACTACTGACCTGTACTACTGACCTGTACTACTGACCTGTACTACCACTACTGACCTGTACTACCACTACTGATCTGTACTACTGACCTGTACTACCACTACTGACCTGTACTACAGACCTGTACTACTGACCTGTGCAACTGACCTGTACTACTGACCTGTACTACTGACCTGTACTACTGACCTGGACTACCACTACTGACCTGTACTACTGACCTGTACTACTGACCTGTACT
Organism: Oncorhynchus clarkii lewisi; assembly: GCF_045791955.1. NCBI lineage: Eukaryota > Metazoa > Chordata > Actinopteri > Salmoniformes > Salmonidae > Oncorhynchus > Oncorhynchus clarkii. The sequence continues at coordinate 226,178 of NW_027261140.1, read as the reverse complement.
ACCACTACTGACCTGTACTACTGACCTGTACTACTGACCTGTACTACTGACCTGCACTACTACTACTGATCTGTACTACTGACCTGTACTACTGACCTGTACTATTGACCTGTACTACTGACCTGTACTACTGACCTGTACTACTGACCTGCACTACTGACCTGTACTACTGACCTGTACTACCACTACTGACCTGTACTACTGACCTGTACTACTGACCTGTACTACTGACCTGTACTACTGACCTGTACTACCAATACTGACCTGTACTACTGACCTGTACTACTGACCTGTACTACTGACCTGCACTACTACTACTGACCTGTACTATTGACCTGTACTACTGACCTGTACTACTGACCTGTACTACTGACCTGCACTACTGACCTGTACTACTGACCTGTACTACCACTACTGACCTGTACTACTGACCTGTACTACTGACCTGTACTACTGACCTGTACTACTGACCTGTACTACCACTACTGACCTGTACTACTGACCTGTACTACTGACCTGTACTACCACTACTGACCTGTACTAATGACCTGTACTACTGACCTGTACTACCACTACTGACCTGTACCACTGACCTGTACCACTGACCTGTACTACTGACCAGTACTACTGACCTGTACTACCACTACTGACCTGTACTACTGACCTGCACTACTGACCTGCACTACTGACCTGTACTACCACTACTGACCTGTACTACTGACCTGTACTACCACTACTGACCTGTACTACTGACCTGCACTACTGACCTGTACTACTGACCTGCACTACTGACCTGTACTACCACTACTGACCTGTACTACCACCACTGACCTGTACTACTGACCTGTACTACTGACCTGTACTACTGACCTGTACTACTGACCTGTACTGCTGACCTGTACCACTGACCTGTACTACTGACCTGTACTACTGACCTGTACTACTGACCTGGACTACCACTACTGACCTGTACTACTGACCTGTACTGCCACTACTGACCTGTACTAACACTACTGACCTGTACTACTGACCTGTACTACCACTACTGACCTGTACTACCACTACTGACCTGTACTACTGACCTGTACTACTGACCTGTACTACTGACCTGTACTGCCACTACTGACCTGTACTATCACTACTGACCTGTACTACTGACCTGTACTACCACTACTGACCTGTACTATTGACCTGTACTACTGACCTGTACTACTGACCTGTACTGCTGACCTGTACCACTGACCTGTACTACTGACCTGTACTACTGACCTGTACTACTGACCTGGACTACCACTACTGACCTGTACTACTGACCTGTACTACCACTACTGACCTGTACTACTGACCTGTACTGCCACTACTGACCTGTACTATCACTACTGACCTGTACTACTGACCTGTACTACCACTACTGACCTGTACTATTGACCTGTACTACTGACCTGTACTACTGACCTGTACTACTGACCTGTACTACCACTACTGACCTGTACTACCACTACTGACCTGTACTACTGACCTGTACTACCACTACTGACCTGTACTACAGACCTGTACTACTGACCTGTACCACTGACCTGTACTACTGACCTGTACTACTGACCTGTACTACTGACCTGGACTACCACTACTGACCTGTACTACTGACCTGTACTACTGACCTGTACTACCACTACTGACCTGTACTACTGACCTGTACTACTGACCTGTACTACTGACCTGCACTACTACTACTGATCTGTACTACTGACCTGTACTACTGACCTGTACTATTGACCTGTACTACTGACCTGTACTACTGACCTGTACTACTGACCTGCACTACTGACCTGTACTACTGACCTGTACTACCACTACTGACCTGTACTACTGACCTGTACTACTGACCTGTACTACTGACCTGTACTACTGACCTGTACTACCAATACTGACCTGTACTACTGACCTGTACTACTGACCTGTACTACTGACCTGCACTACTACTACTGATCTGTACTACTGACCTGTACTACTGACCTGTACTATTGACCTGTACTACTGACCTGTACTACTGACCTGTACTACTGACCTGCACTACTGACCTGTACTACTGACCTGTACTACCACTACTGACCTGTACTACTGACCTGTACTACTGACCTGTACTACTGACCTGTACTACTGACCTGTACTACCAATACTGACCTGTACTACTGACCTGTACTACTGACCTGTACTACCACTACTGACCTGTACTACTGACCTGTACTACTGACCTGTACTACCACTACTGACCTGTACTAATGACCTGTACTACTGACCTGTACTACCACTACTGACCTGTACCACTGACCTGTACCACTGACCTGTACAACTGACCAGTACTACTGACCTGTACTACCACTACTGACCTGTACTACTGACCTGCACTACTGACCTGCACTACTGACCTGTACTACCACTACTGACCTGTACTACTGACCTGTACTACCACTACTGACCTGTACTACTGACCTGCACTACTGACCTGTACTACTGACCTGCACTACTGACCTGTACTACCACTACTGACCTGTACTACCACCACTGACCTGTACTACTGACCTGTACTACTGACCTGTACTACTGACCTGTACTGCCACTACTGACCTGTACTATCACTACTGACCTGTACTACTGACCTGTACTACCACTACTGACCTGTACTATTGACCTGTACTACTGACCTGTACTACTGACCTGTACTACTGACCTGTACTACCACTACTGACCTGTACTACCACTACTGACCTGTACTATTGACCTGTACTACTGACCTGTACTACTGACCTGTACTACTGACCTGTACTACCACTACTGACCTGTACTACTGACCTGTACTACTGACCTGTACTACTGACCTGTACTGCCACTACTGACCTGTACTATCACTACTGACCTGTACTACTGACCTGTACTACCACTACTGACCTGTACTATTGACCTGTACTACTGACCTGTACTACTGACCTGTACTACTGACCTGTACTACTGACCTGTACTACTGACCTGTACTACTGACCTGCACTACTACTACTGATCTGTACTACTGACCTGTACTACTGACCTGTACTATTGACCTGTACTACTGACCTGTACTACTGACCTGTACTACTGACCTGCACTACTGACCTGTACTACTGACCTGTACTACCACTACTGACCTGTACTACTGACCTGTACTACTGACCTGTACTACTGACCTGTACTACTGACCTGTACTACCAATACTGACCTGTACTACTGACCTGTACTACTGACCTGTACTACCACTACTGACCTGTACTACTGACCTGTACTACTGACCTGTACTACCACTACTGACCTGTACTAATGACCTGTACTACTGACCTGTACTACCACTACTGACCTGTACCACTGACCTGTACCACTGACCTGTACAACTGACCAGTACTACTGACCTGTACTACCACTACTGACCTGTACTACTGACCTGCACTACTGACCTGCACTACTGACCTGTACTACCACTACTGACCTGTACTACTGACCTGTACTACCACTACTGACCTGTACTACTGACCTGTACTACTGACCTGTACTACTGACCTGTACTACTGACCTGCACTACTACTACTGATCTGTACTACTGACCTGTACTACTGACCTGTACTATTGACCTGTACTACTGACCTGTACTACTGACCTGTACTACTGACCTGCACTACTGACCTGTACTACTGACCTGTACTACCACTACTGACCTGTACTACTGACCTGTACTACTGACCTGTACTACTGACCTGTACTACTGACCTGTACTACCAATACTGACCTGTACTACTGACCTGTACTACTGACCTGTACTACCACTACTGACCTGTACTACTGACCTGTACTACTGACCTGTACTACCACTACTGACCTGTACTAATGACCTGTACTACTGACCTGTACTACCACTACTGACCTGTACCACTGACCTGTACCACTGACCTGTACAACTGACCAGTACTACTGACCTGTACTACCACTACTGACCTGTACTACTGACCTGCACTACTGACCTGCACTACTGACCTGTACTACCACTACTGACCTGTACTACTGACCTGTACTACCACTACTGACCTGTACTACTGACCTGCACTACTGACCTGTACTACTGACCTGCACTACTGACCTGTACTACCACTACTGACCTGTACTACCACCACTGACCTGTACTACTGACCTGTACTACTGACCTGTACTACTGACCTGTACTGCCACTACTGACCTGTACTATCACTACTGACCTGTACTACTGACCTGTACTACCACTACTGACCTGTACTATTGACCTGTACTACTGACCTGTACTACTGACCTGTACTACTGACCTGTACTACCACTACTGACCTGTACTACCACTACTGACCTGTACTATTGACCTGTACTACTGACCTGTACTACTGACCTGTACTACTGACCTGTACTACCACTACTGACCTGTACTACTGACCTGTACTACTGACCTGTACTACTGACCTGTACTGCCACTACTGACCTGTACTATCACTACTGACCTGTACTACTGACCTGTACTACCACTACTGACCTGTACTATTGACCTGTACTACTGACCTGTACTACTGACCTGTACTACTGACCTGTACTACTGACCTGTACTACCACTACTGACCTGTACTACTGACCTGTACTACTGACCTGTACCACTGACCTGTACTACTGACCTGTACTACTGACCTGTACTACCACTACTGACCTGTACTACTGACCTGTACTACCACTACTGACCTGTACTACTGATCTGTACTACCACTACTGACCTGTACTACTGACCTGTACTACTGACCTGTACCACTGACCTGTACTACTGACCTGTACTACTGACCTGTACTACCACTACTGACCTGTACTACTGACCTGTACTACTGACCTGTACTACCACTACTGACCTGTACTACTGACCTGTACTACTGACCTGTACTACTGACCTGCACTACTACTACTGATCTGTACTACTGACCTGTACTACTGACCTGTACTATTGACCTGTACTACTGACCTGTACTATTGACCTGTACTACTGACCTGCACTACTGACCTGTACTATTGACCTGTACTACCACCACTGACCTGTACCACTGACCTGTACTACTGACCTGTACTACTGACCTGTACTACCACTACTGACCTGTACTATTGACCTGTACTACTGACCTGTACTACTGACCTGTACTACTGACCTGTACTACCACTACTGACCTGTACTACTGACCTGTACTACTGACCTGTACTACTGACCTGTACTACTGACCTGCACTACTGACCTGCACTACTACTACTGACCTGTACTACTGACCTGTACTACTGACCTGATTCCTTTCCACGCTCACATGTGTCATAGCGAGCAATGGGCGGAGAGAGAGGGGCACAGTATAGACAGGTCAGCCACCAGTCAGAACCGTGCACTTGGCCAATCAGAAGACGTACTTCTCTATTTGTTGTTTTGCAGTGTCTGGTAATGTCAGTGAAGCAGGGATTGGAAATGATGCAGACAATTACATTGATGGAAGTAACAATCTTTCCCCAATATTAAAGCTGATCCACCCCCTTTTTAAACACACGATGTTGGTGTTTCCTTTATTTTGGCAGTTACCTGTATGTAATGTGCAGCTGTGACATATGACCGTCACATATGTTCGTATCCCTCCCCCGTTTCACTCTGTTTTCTTCCGTTTGGTGCCTAATGAACACGCCCCCTGTTTCATCATTAAAGAAGACTTGATAAAGAGTAACTGCTGGGTTCTAGAGGATAGAACATTGTCACGGTGCCCATCTCTATGGGTTATGAATGTGTTATGAAGTTCTTATGTAGGTGCCCATCTCTATGGGTTATGAATGTGTTATGAAGTTCTTATGTAGGTGCCCATCTCTATGGGTTATGAACGTGTTATGAAGTTCTTATGTAGGTGCCCATCTCTATGGGTTATGAATGTGTTATGAAGTTCTTATGTAGGTGCCCATCTCTATGGGTTATGAATGTGTTATGAAGTTCTTATGTAGGTGCCCATCTCTATGGGTTATGAACGTGTTATGAAGTTCTTATGTAGGTGCCCATCTCTATGGGTTATGAACGTGTTATGAAGTTCTTATGTAGGTGCCCATCTCTATGGGTTATGAACGTGTTATGAAGTTCTTATGTAGGTACCCACCTGTATTTGTACTATATGTTGTCCAGCTCCTGGTAGCTGATTCCCAGGTTGATACCGATGGATCTACAGGGCGATGGCCAGCGGGTTCGCCTCTGTCAGGTACCCGCTCTCTGTGTTGCACAGGTACCACAGGTACCACAGGTGGTATGGACTGGGGCTGCTCCCAGTCCATACCACCGTTCTCTGAGTTCCTGGATAGGAGGGGAAAGAAAAGAGTGATGAGGAGGAGGAGGAGGAGGAGGAGGAGAGGAGGAGGATGAGGAGAGGAGGTTGAGGAGGAGGAGGAGGAGGAGGGGAGGGGAGGGGAGGGGAGGGGAGGGGAGGGGAGGGGAGGGGAGGGGAGGGAGAGTAGAGGAGAGGAGAAGGAGAGGAGGAAGGGGAGGAGAGGAGGAGGAGGAGAGGAGGGGGAGGAGAGGAGGAGGAGGAGGAGGAGCGGAGGAAGAGGAGAGGACAAGGAGAGTTTTAGGAGAGGAGGAGGAGTGGAGGATTAGAGGAGAAGGAGAAGGAGAGGAGTAGGAGAGGAGGAGGAGGAGGAGGAGGAGAGGACAAGGGGAGTTTTAGGAGAGGAAGAGAAGGAGAGGGGGATAGGAGTAGGAGAGGAGGAGAGGAGGAGGAGAAGAGGAGAGGATAAGGAGAGTTTTAGGAGAGGAGGAGAGGAGGGGAGTTTTATGAGAGGAGGGGATATTACCAGTTCTGACCACTAGATGGTGCTACAGACGTTGATTGCCTCAGACAGTACTGGGTACGCCATTCCTGTTGCTTATCCTCCTTAAATAACTTTAATATTACTATGGGAACATCAGATTTAAGACTACAGTATTGTGTGAACAATATGTTGATACGAATTAGTAATCCCTGTGATTTCTGAAATAAGCTCATGGTAAGGATTTAAACATGTTACTATCAGAGGCAAAAACATAACTGACAGGAAGTTTGAGGTGTTCAGCCATTAGCTGTTGTCAATCAAATTAAATCAAATGTATTTATAAAGCCCTTCTTACATCAGCTGATATCTCAAAGTGCTGTACAGAAACTCAGCCTAAAACCCCAAACAGCAAGCAATGCAGGTGTAGAAGCACGGTGGCTAGGAAAAACTCCCTAGAAAGGCCAGAACCTAGGAAGAAACCTAGAGAGGAACCAGGCTATGAGGGGTGGCCAGTCCTCTTCTGGCTGTGCCGGGTGGAGATTATAACAGAACATGGACAAGATGTTCAAATGTTCATAAATGACCAGCATGGTCAAATAATAATAATCACAGTAGTTGTTGAGGGTGCAACAGGTCAGCACCTCAGGATTAAACGTCAGTTGGCTTTTCATAGCCGATCATTCAGAGAATCTCTACCACTCCTGCTGTCTCTAGAGAGTTGAAAAATGCTGGTCTGGGACAGATAGCACGTCCGGAGAACAGGTCAGGATTCCATAGCCGCAGGCAGAACAGTTGAAACTGGAGCAGCAGCACGGCCAGATGGACTGGGGACAGCAAGGAGTCATCATGCCAGGATGTCCTGAGGCATGGTCCTAGGGCTCAGGTCCTCCGAGAGAGAGAAAGAAAGAGAGAATTAGAGAGAGCATACTTTAATTCACACAGGACACCGGATAAGACAGGAGAAATACTCCAGATATAACAGACTGACCCTAGCCCCCCGACACATAAAATACTGGAGGCTGAGACAGGAAGGGTCAGGAGACACTGTGGCCCCATCCGACGATACCCCCGGACAGGGCCAAACAGGCAGGATATAACCCCACCCACTTTGCCAAAGCACAGCTGCCACACCACTAGAGGCATATCTTCAACTACCAACTTACCATCCTGAGACAAGGCCGAGCATAGCCCACAGGTATAGTTGAGTATAGTTGTGTCCTTTCTTCTTCCTGGCCACTTCCTCTGGTAGGTCAATGGGAACCTCCCCTCTGGTAGGCCAATGGGAACCTCCCCTCTGGTAGGTCAATGGGAACCTCCCCTCTGGTAGGTCAATGGGAACCTCCCCTCTGGTAGGCCAATGGGAACCTCCCCTCTGGTAGGCCAATGGGAACCTCCCCTCTGGTAGGTCAATGGGAACCTCCCCTCTGGAGAAGAGCGATAAGAGTTCTCCTCTGACCCGAAGACTCTTTAGATACTGAATAGTCTTTTTTTCTAAAATTATATATTTTAAATCCCTACTTCCTATATCGTCACATTTCCAGCATTTCTAAACATTTCTAAGTATTATAAGCATTCAAAACTATCTGCATTAGAACCATTTATGATAATATATAAAGCACTTAGAACCATTTATGATAATATATAAAGCACTTAGAACCATTTATGATAATATATAAAGCACTTAGAACCATTTATGATAATATATAAAGCACTTAGAACCATTTATGATAATATATAAAGCACTTAGAACCATTTATGATAATATATAAAGCACTTAGAACCATTTATGATAATATATAAAGCACTTAGAACCATTTATGATAATATATAAAGAGTGTATAACCATTTATGAAAGCTTATTCCAAACATTATAATATCTTCTGCGCTCTCTGTCAGTTGTCCCGACCCTCTAGTCTCTCACCTGGCCCCGGGAAGTGCCCCTGCTGTCTCTGCGTAAGACATACGTAGTCTCTCACCTGCTTTCTTGGATATGGTATGAGTGGTGTGGTCGGTAGGGTGTGTGAGTGGGGTGGTCTGTCGACCATGAAATATGCCAGGGATATATGTATACTGTAGCTAAGAAAGTAATACTAAGTGTATGTTGTGTAGTAAGATGTTAGTAGCCCATGTGCCTCACCCTAATAATTTGGTCTATTTTCACCTCTTAATTTCACCTACATTTCTGACTTGGTGGTGCATATGTAGCCTATAACCTGTTCTAGAGAAATGTAATCATTGAATATTGTAAGAGCTTTCATTATCTGCTTATATGCCCCTTTATTTATCATACGGTATTGACTTGGTGTACAGGGAGAATACTGTAAGAACAGCCCATGTTATGTCACTATACATTTCAAAAGTTATATTGACTATGTCCATCCTAGCTCGCTCATAAATGTCTTAATCGAAATTACGGATTGTCTCTTATCCACTTGTCATCCCCTTATGCCATAGTTTGTACATCTCAATTGTCAGTAGAAACCACATTTGTTTAAGCAAGTCAGCCATGTTAGCTGTGTTTTTTAAAAGGCAGTAAGTTAGTCTGAATGAACTGTTTGGCTGCCAGACAAGGCTCCACTGATAGCCAGGTGTAGCAGTGGTAAGGTTGGGACTCTGCTGTTGGGATAGCTTTATGTAGGCCCTAACAGTTTGTGTCACCGTTATAGTGCAATAAATGTATTGTTAAGGGTTGTATAGGGTAGTGGCTTTGCTGGCCCCATCAAGATGTACATGCTAAAATCGGCACTGATCTCTTCAGTGTTTTAATTTCCTGAATGTATAGCCTATCGAGGTCAATATTTACACGAAAGTGGTCAGCTTTGAGCACTTCTCACATCAGTTCTATGGATGTGGTCAACGGCTTACTGTAGATCAGGTCTTTCCTAGAGACCATAAAACAGGGCTATTCAAATCCTACCCAGGAGGTGTGTAATTTTCTGTTCTACCTGATAATTAATTGCACCCACCTGGTGTCCCAGGTCTAACTCAGTCCCTGATTAGAGGGGAATCACCCACCTGGTGTCCCAGGTCTAAATCAGTCCCTGATTAGAGGGGAGTCACACACCTGGTGTCCCAGGTCTAAATCAGTCCCTGATTAGAGTGGAATCCCCCACCTGGTGTCCCAGGTCTAAATCAGTCCCTGATTAGAGGGGAGTCACACACCTGGTGTCCTATGTCTAAATCAGTCCCTGATTAGAGGGGAATCACCCACCTGGTGTCCCAGGTCTAAATCAGTCCCTGATTAGAGGGGAATCCCCCACCTGGTGTCCCAGGTCTAAATCAGTCCCTGATTAGAGGGGAATCCCCCACTTGGTGTCCCAGGTCTAAATCAGTCCCCGATTAGAGGGGAATCACACACCTGGTGTCCCAGGTCTAAATCAGTCCCAAATTAGAGGGGAATCACCCACCTGGTGTCCGAGGTCTAAATCAGTCCCTGCTTAGAGGGGAATCACCCACCTGGTGTCCCAGGTCTAAATCAGTCCCTGATTAGAGGGGAGGCACACACCTGGTGTCCCAGGTCTAAATCAGTCCCTGATTAGAGGGGAGTCACACACCTGGTGTCCCAGGTCTAAATCAGTCCCTGATTAGAGGGGAATCACCCACCTGGTGTCCCAGGTCTAAATCAGTCCCTGATTAGAGGGGAATCACCCAGGCCTAAATCAGTCCCTGATCAAAGGGGAATCACCCACCAGGTGTCCCAGGTCTAAATCAGTCACTGATTAGAGGGGAATCACCCACCTGGTGTCCCAGGTCTAAATCAGTCCCTGATTAGAGGGGAATCACTCACCTGGTGTCCCAGGTCTAAATCAGTCCCTGATTAGAGGGGAATCACCCACCTGGTGTCCCAGGTCTAAATCAGTCCCTGATTAGAGGTCAATCACTCACCTGGTGTCCCAGGTCTAAACCAGTCCCTGATTAGAGGGGAATCGCCCACCTGGTGTCCCAGGTCTAAATCAGTCCCTGATCAGAGGGGAATCTCCCAGGCCTAAATCAGTCCCTGATCAAAGGGGAATCACCCACCAGGTGTCCCAGGTCTAAATCAGTCCCTGATTAGAGGGGAATCACCCACCTGGTGTCCCAGGTCTAAATCAGTCCCTGATTAGAGGGGAATCACTCACCTGGTGTCCCAGGTCTAAATCAGTCCCTGATTAGAGGGGAATCACCCACCTGGTGTCCCAGGTCTAAATCAGTCCCTGATTAGAGGTCAATCACTCACCTGGTGTCCCAGGTCTAAACCAGTCCCTGATTAGAGGGGAATCACCCACCTGGTGTCCCAGGTCTAAATCAGTCCCTGATCAGAGTGCAATCACCCACCTGGTGTCCCAGGTCTAAATCAGTCCCTGATTAGAGGGGAATCACCCACCTGGTGTCCCAGGTCTAAATCAGTCCCTGATTAGAGGGCAATCACCCACCTGGTGTCCCAGGTCTAAATCAGTCCCTGATCAGAGTGCAATCACCCACCTGGTGTCCCAGGTCTAAATCAGTCCCTGATTAGAGGGGAATCACCCACCTGGTGTCCCAGGTCTAAATCAGTCCCTGATCAGAGTGCAATCACCCACCTGGTGTCCCAGGTCTAAATCAGTCCCTGATTAGAGGGGAACAATGAAAATAAGGAGTAGAACTGACTTCCAGGTCCAGAGTTGAATTTGAGGACCATAGAATAAAAATAATCTCTCTCCTTTGCGTAATCACTGTCTCGGATGAACCTTTGACAGAGTTAAAAATCAACAACAGAGAGATATTTATTATGGTAGTCTCTCGTGAAAGACGAAAACATTTATATGTGTGTGCCAAACGTAAGATTTGGTTCTAGTCAATTGAAATAAATGCATTAGGCCCTAATCTATAGATTTCACATGACTGGGAATACAGATTTGCATCTGTTGGTCACACATATCTTAACAAAAGGGGTAGGGGTGTGGATCAGAAAACCAGCCAGTATCTGGTGTGACCACCATTTACCTCATGCAGCATGACACATCTCCTTCACATAGAGTTGATCAGGCTGTTGATTGTGGCCTGTGGAATGTCGTCCCACTCCTCTTCAATGGCTGTGTGAAGTTGCTGGATATTGGTGGGAACTGGAACACGCTGTCGTACACATCGATCCAGAGCACCCCAAACATGCTCAATAGGTGACATGTCTGGTGAGTATGCAGGCCATGGAAGAACTGGGACCTTTTCAGCTTCCAGGAATTGTGTACAGATCCTTGTGACATGGGGCCGTGAATTATCATGCTGAAACATGAGATGATGGCAGAGGATGAATGGCATGACAATGGGCCTCAGGATTAAGCAAACCCACAGTTTCATCAGCTGTCTGGGTGGCTGGTCTGAGACGATCCCTCAGGTGAAGAAGCCGGATGTGGAGGTCCTGGGCTGGAGTGGTTACACGTGGTCTGCAGTTGTGAGGCCAGTTAGACGTACTGCCAAATTCTCTATAACGATGTTGGAAGTGGCTTATGGTAGAGAAATAAACCTTAAATTCTCTGGCAACAGCTCTACAGTCAGCATATCAATTGTACACTCCCTCAAAACTTGAGACATCTGTGGCATTGTGTTGTGTGACAAAACTGCACATTTTAAAGTGGCCAATTATTGACCCCCAGTACAAGATGCACCTGTGTAATGATCACGCTGTTTAATCAGCTTCTTGATATGCCACACTGTTAACTAGGGATGTAAACAAATTTCAGATGAATAAGCTTTTTTTAGTGCACATGGAACTTTTCTGGGGTCTTTAATTTCAGCTCATGAAACATGGGACCAACACTTTCCATGTTGTGTTTTATATTTTGGTTCTGTGCATTTACATGTACAGGGACATAAAATAAGAAACATTTTAAAGCAACTCAAATGACTTTGTCTGAAGGTATTCCCATGGTTGATTATGATGATTGACAATCCCTAACAGCGACATTAGTCATAGGCTATTTAAGGATTCAGATTAGAACTGTTTATGGTAATTGGGAACTACTGTATGTGTGTGTGTGTGTCACGCCCTGACCTTAGAGATCCTTATTTATTCTCTATGTTTGGTGTGAAAAGTCTATGTTTTCCATTTCTTTGTTGTTTCTGGCCGGTTCCCAATCAGAGGCAGCTGTCTATCGTTGTCTCTCTGATTGGGGATCATATATAAGTTGTGATTTTCCTTTTGGGTTTTGTTTTCTGTTTAGTGGTTTTTACCTGACAGAACTGTGCGCTTTCGTTTTCACGTTTGTTATTTTGTTTGAGTGTTTTTTTTAAATATTAAAATCATGAACACTTTCCACGCTGCGCCTTGGTCCACTCTTCATTCAACAAACGAGAGCCGTTACAGAGTGTGTGTGTGTGTGTGTGTGTGTGTGTGTGTCAGAGAAGTTTGGTTTCATAATATGATATATTCATAGTGTATACATATTATATCATTATAGAACATATTGATATTCTACTACTACTACCACACACACACACACACACACACACACACACACACACACACACACACACATACACACACACACACACACACATACACACACACACACACACACACACACACACACACACACACATACACACACACACACACACACACACACACAGACACACACACACACACACACACAAAATTGAACAAATACATATGCCAGTCTGGGAGATGATTAATAAGGAGAAACAAACAGATGTTATGATATAATATGTTGTTATTCTTGGCAGGAATGTATTCCGTGAATGTCCTAAAATTATCCATTGGAGAATTGCAGCCACGTTACTTCATGATGTGGTAATGTTTTTCCAGGGTTTTTGACAGTTGTTCACAATTGTTTCACAAGATACAAATATCTTCCCTACACTCTGTTCTTTCCATGCCGTGAACAACACTTAAAATATTGAAAAAAAAGGGATATATACTGATGAATAAATCATGCAAATTGAGTTACCTGGACCCATATATAACAGATGTTATTGCACTATAAGTAAAGCACAATGCCGTTTTGGATTCTGGCAAAGGTGTCATGGAGGAAAGTTGAAATCAAACAACAGTCTTTCTGGTTTGTTGTTTATTTCATGTTTTTCTAGTGGTAGCAGACACTCTACACTGTATTGTTCGTTGTTGTTTGGAAGTAATAGAAAAAACGAAATGTAAACCAAAGGAAGCACAAAATAAGTGTATTATTTGCTTGATAAACACACAGTCCCATCAAAAGAACACTCGTTTTTATGTGGGCCAATGGCTATAAACAACAATATTATTGTCAATTGCGTCTTTAAACTATGTAAACACATTCCTACTGAGGTGGAATATATTTTTTTTGTCCCTAGAGGTCTTTGTTGACAATGTTTAAAAAAATGTTTTTTAAATACATCATTTAACCTTTATTTATCTAGGCAAGTCAGTTAAAGAACACATTGTTATTTACAATGACGGTCTAGTCTATAACAGACAGTTTATTAGCTACACAGCAATTAGATTCCTGAGTATGACGAGAGTATGAATGTATTCTTGTCTCAATTTAAAATAAAATTATGTAAGTAATCTGTTGACCAATTTCATTCAAGAGTAAGAGAAGATATAGTCGAAATGCGACAGGGACAGGTGACAAACGGGGACACCGAAAAGCCCCTCTCAGAAAATCCAAGATATTCTGAGTGACGGCAGATAGAGGGTGAGGAGACCGTCACATGGAACTCAGCCACTGATAGAACGGGTGTTTCAGGGATACAGATTCTGATTGGACATTGCGATTAAACATCACGCCCTTCCTCCTCGCTGTGTACACAAATGCGACAGAGAAGAACGAAAGTGCCAGAGAGGGGACACAGCTTTCAATGACAGATGTTGAACAGTTTTCACCTGGATAAAGTGATTGTTTTTTGGACAAATACGTTACTATCGAACAACAGGCAATTGCCTTACAAAAATAATAAACGGTGTGAGGAAGGGAATGGTGAAGATGTCTTCAAGAACAGAAAGACAATCAACTTGTTGACAGTCAGTCAAGTGTTGAACTATATGAAAACAGACAGATCGCTCAGGGAACGACAAGGGGACAACAACTACCAATAGCTGAAATTTTTTCAAAGACTGTGTGGTATTACCAGCACTTTAGATAACTAGTTGTGAACTTTTGCAGAGCTTTCTGTCTTTTCAGTCGACTGTCTCTCAGATAGTGGCTAGCTATGTTTCCTCTAGATTCTACGTGGAACATTTCCTTTGCAGGTTGTGGTTTCTTGGGGATCTATCATATTGGTGTAGCGAGTTGTCTACTGGAACAGTGTCCTTTTCTAGTCCACAACGCCCGCCACATATACGGGGCATCGGCAGGGGCGCTCACCGCATCTGCGCTGGTCACCGGAGCGTGTTTAGGTAGGCAGTGCTGAACTTTACTCTAATTATTACATAATAATTTGACTGTGTGTGTGTGTGTGTGTGTGTGTGTCAGTTTCGTGCTTGTTTTTGCTGTCTGCCCTGTCTTTTTTCTTGTTGATTGTCTACTGTTACCCACCCTGTTCTGCTTGATGGCAACCTTGGGAAAATGATACACATTCATGTTTTTCCAGTTGCCAATAATAGAAACGCCCATTATGACGTCACGAAATAAAGTTACCATACACGCGCAGGTCTAATGATCTGTGACCTACTGTATAATAACAATATTCTGTCATCTTCTTGATTCCTCATCAGGTGAGGCAGGCGCCAACATCATTGATGTGGCTAAGGATGCCCGGAAGCGTTTCCTGGGTCCTATGCACCCGTCTTTCAACCTGGTCAAGATCATGCGTAACATGCTGTATAAAACCCTGCCACCCGATTCCCACCACAGAGCCACAGGGAGGCTGGGCATATCACTGACCAGGGTGACCGATGGAGAGAATGTCTTGGTGTCCCACTTCAACAGCAAGGAGGAGCTGGTGCAGGTGAGGGTCTCAAAACATGTTCTGATCGGAATAAATTACCATTGAGACACATAGGACTGGTTTCCCAGACACAGATTAAGCCTGATCCTGTGTAACAGTATAATTTTAGACCGTCCCCTCGCCCATACCCGGGCGCGAACCAGGGACCCTCTGCACACATCAACAACAGTCACCCACGAAGCATCGGGTTAACCTGAGAACAAACATTTTGGGTAATTTGTCAGATGGTTGATTAAGTTCTGGGTCCAGAAGAGATTGGAAGCTCCACCCTCTCTCTTTGCAAGTCTAAATGTCCCCTCCCCTTCCAAACATCTAAAGAAGCTAACAGTTGCAAAATCGTGATTTTTCCAAAGCACCTGAACTAATGCTGCTTGTTATCTGACACATCCCGTTGTGTCATGACTAGGGCTGTTGTGGTGACCGTATTACCGCCACACCGGCGGTCACGAATCATGAAGGCAGTCAAATACCACGTTCACCTGTTTAGTCACTTTAATTAGGCTTCTTCAAGCTTTGATGCTGCTGATGGTCATTAGTATCCTGCCAAACTGGCTAACTGCCTGGTACTCAGCACTCTGTTGTCCCTCTAATCACTCTGACATCACTGCAAATGTATTCGTAAATCTAATCGAACATTTCATGAGAACCCATGAGCTCATGTTGCACAACATTTCTATAGGCTATGCAATTGCACGAGAAAACAGAGTGATGGCCTCTAATAAAAAGAAGAGGATCCCAACAGATACAGTACATGTTCTATATTTATTTCTCAACATTGCTTCTCTTTACAACAGGAATATAGCCTACCTGGCTGGCATGAAAATGAACAATGGGAAAGCGTCCTCCATTCTCCAAATACAGTGGGGCAAAAAAGTATTTAGTCAGCCACCAATTGTGCAAGTTTTCCCACTTAAAAAGATGAGAGAGGCCTGTAATGTTCATCATATGTACACTTCAACTATGACAGACAAAATTAGAAAAAAAAATCCAGAAAATCACATTGTAGGATTTTTAATGAATTTATTTGCAAATTATGGTGGAAAATAAGTCAATAACAATCTCAGAACAACAGCAAAGGACCTTGTGAAGATTCTGGAGGCCACAGGTACAAAAAAAAAATCTATATCCACATTAAAACGAGTCCTATATCTACATAACCTGAAAGGCCGCTCAGCAAGGAAGAAGCCACTGCTCCAAAACCGCCATAAAAAAGCCAGACTACGGTTCGCACAAGATCGTACTTTTTGGAGAAATGTCCTCTGGTCTGATGAAACAGAAATAGAACTGTTTGGCCATAATGACCATCGTTATGTTTGGAGGAAAAAGGGGGAGGCTTCCAAGCCGAATAATACCATCCCAACGGTGAAGCATGGGGGTGGCAGCATCATGTTGTGGGGGTGCTTTGCTGCAGGAGGGACTGGTGCACTTCACAAAATAGATGGCATCATGAGGATGGAAAATGATGTGGATATATTGAAGCAACATCTCAAGACATCAGTCAGGAATGCTACCAAATACTATTTGAGTGTATGTAAACTTCTGACCCACTGGGCATGAGATGAAAGAAATAAAAGCTGAAATAAATCATTCTCTCTACTATTATTCTGACATTTCACATTATTAAAATAAATAAAGGGAATCCTAACTGACCTAAGACAGGGAATTTTTACTAGGATTACATGTCAGGAATTGTGAGAGAAAAAAATGAGTTTAAATATATTTTGCTTAAACTGTATATTATTTAGTATACGTCAAATCAAATCAAATCAAATCAAATTTTATTTGTCACATACACATGGTTAGCAGATGTTAATGCGAGTGTAGCGAAATGCTTGTGCTTCTAGTTCCGACAATGCAGTAATAACAAGTAATCTAACTAACAATTCCAAAACTACTGTCTTGTACACAGTGTGAGGGGATAAAGAATATGTACATAAGGATATATGAATGAGTGATGGTACAGAGCAGCATAGGCAGGATACAGTAGATGGTATCGAGTACAGTATGTACAAATGAGATGAGTATGTAAACAAAGTGGCATAGTTTAAAGTGGCTAGTGATACATGTATTACATAAGGATACAGTCGATGATATAGAGTACAGTATATACGTATGCATATGAGATGAATAATGTAGGTTAAGTAACATTATATAAGGTAGCATTGTTTAAAGTGGCTAGTGATATATTTACATCATTTCCCATCAATTCCCATTATTAAAGTGGCTGGAGTTGAGTCAGTGTCAGTGTGTTGGCAGCAGCCACTCAGTGTTAGTGGTGGCTGTTTAACAGTCTGATGGCCTTGAGATAGAAGCTGTTTTTCAGTCTCTCGGTCCCAGCTTTGATGCACCTGTACTGACCTCGCCTTCTGGATGATAGCGGGGTGAACAGGCAGTGGCTCGGGTGGTTGATGTCCTTGATGATCTTTATGGCCTTCCTGTGACATCGGGTGGTGTAGGTGTCCTGGAGGGCAGGTAGTTTGCCCCCGGTGATGCGTTGTGCAGACCTCACTACCCTCTGGAGAGCCTTACGGTTGAGGGCGGTGCAGTTGCCATACCAGGCGGTATGGCCCGCCAGGATGCTCGCCAGGATGCTCTCGATTGTGCATCTGTAGAAGTTTGTGAGTGCTTTTGGTGACAAGCCGAATTTCTTCAGCCTCCTGAGGTTGAAGAGGCGCTGCTGCGCCTTTTTCACGATGCTGTCTGTGTGAGTGGACCAATTCAGTTTGTCTGTGATGTGTATGCCGAGGAACTTAAAACTTGCTACCCTCTCCACTACTGTTCCATCGATGTGGATAGGGGGGTGTTCCCTCTGCTGTTTCCTGAAGTCCACAATAATCTCCTTAGTTTTGTTGACGTTGAGTGTGAGGTTATTTTCCTGACACCACACTCCGAGGGCCCTCACCTCCTCCCTGTAGGCCGTCTCGTCATTGTTGGTAATCAAGCCTACCACTGTTGTGTCGTCCGCAAACTTGATGATTGAGTTGGAGGCGTGCGTGGCCACGCAGTCGTGGGTGAACAGGGAGTACAGGAGAGGGCTCAGAACGCACCCTTGTGGGGCCCCAGTGTTGAGGATCAGCGGGGAGGAGATGTTGTTGCCTACCCTCACCACCTGGGGGCAGCCCGTCAGGAAGTCCAGTACCCAGTTGCACAGGACGGGGTCGAGACCCAGGGTCTCGAGCTTGATGACGAGCTTGGAGGGTACTATGGTGTTGAATGCCGAGCTGTAGTCGATGAACAGCATTCTCACATAGGTATTCCTCTTGTCCAGATGGGTTAGGGCAGTGTGCAGTGTGGTTGAGATTGCATCGTCTGTGGACCTATTTGGGCGGTAAGCAAATTGGAGTGGGTCTAGGGCACATATGTCAGAGTCAAGGCCCGCGGGCCACATCCGGCCCGCAAGAAGGTTTTTTACGGCCCCTGGGATGATCTTGATTTATTATTAGAACCGGCCCGCAGCAAGCCGGCAGCCCGCAGATCTTTTACACGCACCAATACTACATTTCCCACAATGCAAAGGTGACGCACCGAGCAGTAGGCTGCTTCATTTCAATATTTATTGGCACAGCAGTCGTCAGCATCACAGTAAAATTAACTTTCAGATACCCATCAAAAATGGCAAAACGGAAGGTGGATACTGAGAACCGGGGGTTTCAAACAAGGTGGGAGTCGGAGTATATGTTCACGAAGGTAGCTGGAAAACCTGTGTGTCTTCTGTGTGGAGAAAGTGTGGCGGTACTGAAAGAGTATAATCTGAGACGACATTATGAAACGAAACACGCGGACACACACGCGGACGCAACTGTCAAGGCCAGTTTTATTTTGGCAGAAGAGATCGCTAAATCAGCCCGGCCATTTACGGAGGGGGATTTCATCAAAAACTGCATGATTAAAGTTTGTGACGAAGTTTGCCCAGAAAAAAGGCAACTCTTTTTAAATGTGAGTCTGAGCAGAAACACCATTGCCGAGAGAGTAGACCAGTTGTCCATCAATCTAAAAGAGCAGCTTGTGAAAAAGGGAAAAGATTTTATTGCATATTCCTTGGCTGTGGATGAGAGCACCGACATTTCTGACATTGCCCAGTTGTCAATTTTCATCCGCGGAGTGGACTCCAACCTAAGCGTGACAGAGGAGTTTTTGGCTTTACGTCCTATGCATGGCACAACTACGGGGCATGATTTGTATGAAGAGGTGTCAAGATGTGTAAATGAGATGGAGCTGCCTTGGGAAAAACTCGTGGGTTTGACAACCGACGGAGCACCTGCGATGTGTGGACACAGGAGCGGACTGGTGGCGAAGATACGGGAAAAGATGCAAGAGGAAAACGCGACAGGTGAGCTGACAGCTTATCATTGTATCATACACCAGGAAGCGTTGTGCGGTAAAGCCTTGAAAATGGAGCATGTAATGAGCATCATCACGCGCACAGTTAACTTTATCAGAGCCAAAGGTTTGAATCACCGCCAGTTCAAGGCATTTCTGACGGAGTTAGAAACGGAGCATGGTGATTTGCCTTATCACACAGAGGTGCGATGGCTAAGCCAGGGAAAGGTGCTTCAAAGATGTTTCGAGCTTCGTGAGGAGATTTGTCTGTTCTTGGACAGCAAAGGGAAAGACACAACACAACTCCGAGACGAAATGTTTCTGTGTGAAATGGCTTTTCTGTGTGACATTACGAGTCATCTGAATGCAATAAACTTGCAGCTGCAGGGTCGGGATCGTGTCATCTCTGATATGTACAGTACAGTGAAGGCATTTAAAACCAAACTGACTCTGTGGGAGACGCAGATGCGGAAAGAAAATTTGAGCCACTTTCCCAGCTGCCAGACCATGAAAGAGAAGCTCTCTACCAGTGCGTTCCCGAGCACACAGTTGGCTGATAAAATAGGTATGCTTGCCGCTGACTTTCGACGCCGATTTGCTGACTTTGAAGCACAAAAAAGCAGGTTGGAACTGCTCGGTAACCCATTTGCTGTTGACGTGGAAAGCTCACCACCAAACCTCCAAATGGAGTTGATTGACCTCCAATGCAATGATGCACTGAGGGCAAAATATGCGGCAGTGGGTGCTGCGGAGTTCGCCCGTTTCCTCCCCGGCACAATGCCCCAGCTGCGCATCCAGGCTGCTCAAACGTTGTCTATGTTTGGCAGCACATACCTGTGTGAACAACTGTTTTCTTTGATGAACCTGAACAAAACATCACACAGAAGTCGACTTACTGCTGAACACCTCCACTCAATTCTGAGGATTTCTTCAGCTCAGAGCCTTACCCCGAACATTGATGAACTTGTGGAAAAGATGGGACACCACCAAGTATCACCCTCAACCTCAAACAAGTGAACATTACTGTGCAATCACATATTTAGAGTTTTTACTCAGTTCAAGTTTAAAAGTTAAAATTTAATATTTGTTTTCACTGCATGTTACTTCTCCTTAAACAAAGTGTTGTTTTTGATTAATAGATTTTTGCACTTTATTTTTTTGTATTTCAATCCAATTATATTTTAAAAATATTTCAGTTGAGTGGATGATAGAAAATTGCTATTATTGTTTTTTCTTTGAAGTAAATTTAGCCCACTTTTGCTAAAATAGAAAATATAGTCTACTGATGGTGCCTTGAATACCGGTTTCTTTCATTTAATGTTCATGTTATGGGGATATTTATATAAAGGAAATTTGTCTTTTGTGTCTGTTGAAAATTAAAGATTACTGACAGAGCCATAAGAAAATATTGCTTTATTTATCTGATCATATTGTAATATATTTGTTAGGTTTTCAGTAGGTTCAATTAGGTTCACTAGACTATATGCGTCATTTAAAAATTTTTCAATGAACATTCGAACAGTCCGGCCCTCGTCTTGTAGCTGATTTTTTTATTTGGCCCTCCGTCCATTTGACTTTGACACCCCTGGTCTAGGGTGTCAGGTAGGGTGGAGGTGATATGGTCCTTGACTAGTCTCTCATCTCATAAAGACAAGATTAAATCAAGAATAGTCTGATGGGAGATAATATTAGCCCATCACTTGTGAATTATATATTATCACTTGTGAAGGATGCCCAGCAAAAGAAACAATGCCTTTTTTTGTTGCTACTTGGTTCAAATCATAGTCGCACACCTCATGAAGCCTAACCCACAGACCTATACGTTTTAATAAGGTTAGTATCACACCTCATGTAGCCTAACCCATAGGCCTATACGTTTTAATAAGGTTAGTATCACACCTCATGTAGCCTAACCCATAGGCCTATACGTTTTAATAAGGTTAGTATCACACACCATGAAGCCTAACCCATAGGCCTATACGTTTTAATAAGGTTAGTATCACACCTCATCAAGCCTAACCCACAGATCTATACGTTTTAATAAGGTTAGTATCACACCTCATCAAGCCTAACCCACAGACCTATATGTTTTAATAAGGTTAGTATCACAACTAAAGTAGCCAAATAACGTATTACATTTAAGAACAATAATCTGCTTTACAACGGAGTGTAGAGCCTAATTTGGCAAACATTTTATTTATTTTAATTTTTAATTTAAACTTTTTTAAATATTGTTTCACGTTTAGGGGAAGATAATGTGGGGTCAATCGCATCCCACAACTGTCCCAGAATATGTTTGGAATATTTATTTATCGCACAGAATTGAATAGGTCGACTTTTGTCCTATGGGTGATAGTAGATTGACATAGACTAGTGCTTTGGCTGTTCGTTAGGTCTTACTCATCTTGTTGGCTGACGAAAAATACATCTTCGATATGTGCTACGGAATCGGATAAGGACGCGCGCGGTTGTAGCCTGTCAGAAAGACCCAATCACATGACGGAGAGCCGCGTTACTGACGCTTCGGATTGCAAAACACTCAAATGGAGAAGGCCACAACACAGCTCTCCAGGCCACAAAAGGCATGTTTTTTTAGGGGGCATTGCGGCCACAAAGGGGATGCCATCGTGATATTCCACGCATTATCAAGGGTTTGTCAAATTGTGAATGAGTGACTATTGGAGTGTGCACAGCCTGCGCAAAAAAAACTAAGCAGAGCTCACGCCTTTCAAGCGACTTTTTTTTCTAATTATCATTAGAGTCTCATCGTGCAGCCTTACAATGTATTAAACATCAAAACATATAGGCCCATGTTTGTAGAACAACTGAAGTTACATAAATAACTCTAAATGAAGCATATAGCAGTACCTATTTCTCTCGTAACCGCTTCAACACAGAATAGCCGCAGCTGCACAATCCCTCAAATCGTTTGGAGAAAATATTAAGATTTTATTCAGCTTTGTTCAATTGTATTCTTCATAATATAAAAATAATAATATAAAATAATGCCATTGAATTCTACGCAAATCTTGTCTGCTAAATGAACTGGTGTAGCCCACAGCCATATGGCCAGATCAGCCAGATCAGGTCCTAACAGACAACTCAGAGTATGCTACTCTGTTCTGTTAGGCGACATTTTCTATTATCATGCTTCTTTAGACCGGTCTAAAATAAATAATGGGTTTATTGTGAAGGTGTAGGCTATATTACATGGATTTATTATACTTTTTAAAGTGGCTTTTAGTCTATGTCTGTCTGTGGAGTCCAGGAGATGCTAAATGTGTTTATGTTAATTAACGGTCAACTACCGTGACACTGACCAGTTATTTGCTTCACAATCACCGGCTGATGAAATTTCGTGACCGCCACTAGTCAGGACAGTTCTATGGTAACTTCTTTGTCAGTCTGTCTGAGACATTACTATTGGAAGGGATTTGTTTTAGTCCAGACTAGCTTTAACTTCTGTTTGGGAAAGCGGCCAATAGAGAGCTCGTTTTGAGACCGGCACGAAACATCTCATATTCATAATGCTAAGTGCAGGTGAGAGTTTTGAAACATTGACTTGCTGTGAATTGAAGCTGATTTGCATTAAATACTTAGAAATGTAGGTCACTAACATTTCTAACTGTTATTGAGACAGACACAGATCATTAAACATCTCATAGCCATATAACCCAGATATCGATACCAACACTCCGACTGACTCATTGACCTAATGCACGTGAGTGTCTCAAGTCCTCACCTAGAGCCAAAGTATCTTCTGAACTGAAACCAGTAGGCATTAAATACTGAGACGTTCCATTACGATGTCACCGATCGAGACATTGACACACAAGACCAGGAAATTGTGCCACAAACACACACACACACACACACACACACACACACACACACACACACACACACACACACACACACACACACACACACACACGCAGGCACGCACACACACACACACACACACACACACACACACGCAGGCACGCACACACACACACACACACACACACACACACACACACACGTTTTAATTTGTGTTGTGATGTTGTCTAACAATAATAATGTGCGTACGTGTGTGTGTGTGTGTGTGTGTGTGTGTGTGTGTGTGTGTGTGTGTGTGTGTGTGCCTGCGTGTGTGTGTCCTAGACTCATAATAACATGTTGTGTTCTGATCTAGGCCTGTGTCTGTTCTGATCTAGGCCTGTGTCTGTTCTGATCTAGGCCTGTGTCTGTGTCCTAGACTCATAATAACATGTTGTGTTCTGATCTAGGCCTGTGTCTGCAGTGCCTACATCCCTGTGTACTGTGGACTGATCCCCCCGACACTGCAGGGTGTGGTGAGTACAACTCCCTTCTTATTGGTTGTCACTATCTGGCCAATGTGCAAGCCCGAAGTTTTACAATTTCTCTTCTTAGAATCTGATGTTTAAACCCTAACACTAACCACACTGCGAACCTTATGCCTACATTTGAACCTTTAAATTAAGACCAGAAAAGTGTATTTTATTATTTTGATGTTTACGATATAGCCCATTCTGATTTTCCATCTTGGCCATATAGTGGGAACTCTTCTTATCATTTATCAAGTGGGATTCTACACAACACAAACATACGGAGCACCATTTCAAAGCAGATACTTTTCTGTTTCCAGGTGCAAAACATGAGTTTTGAGAAAGCACAGCTGTTGTCAGTAGTGACCGTTTTAGAACAGATGTGATCGTTTTCAAAATTAATTGTTGGCTCTTCCCTCTCCTTGACTCTTATTGGTCAAGCTCTCCTTATTCCTCACTGTGATTGGTCAAGCTCAAAGTTCGTCCAGCCTTTTGACCTTTAATCCCGTTCCCTGACTATGGTTTCCTTGTATTGTTGTTGTCCTTCTTCCTTGGCTCTGGGAGAGCCAGTTCTCTACCCTCCTGCTCTCGCTGAACCCTCCCTGTCTGTCTCTTCTCCTCCTCTACCCTCCCTCTCCTGTCTGTCTCTTCTCCTCCTCTACCCTCTCCTGTCTGTCTCTTCTCCTCCTCTACCCTCTCCTGTCTGTCTCTTCTCCTTCTCTACCCTCTCCTGTCTGTCTCTTCTCCTCCTCTACCCTCTCCTGTCTGTCTCTTCTCCTCCTCTACCCTCTCCTGTCTGTCTCTTCTCCTTCTCTATCCTCTCCTGTCTGTCTCTTATCCTCTATCCTCTCCTGTCTGTCTCTTCTCCTCCTCTACCCTCTCCTGTCTGTCTCTTCTCCTCCTCTACCCTCTCCTGTCTGTCTCTTCTCCTTCTCTATCCTCTCCTGTCTGTCTCTTATCCTCTATCCTCTCCTGTCTGTCTCTTCTCCTCCTCTACCCCTCCCTCTCCTGTCTGTCTCTTCTCCTCCTCTATCCTCTCCTGTCTGTCTCTTCTCCTCCTCTACCCTCTCCTGTCTGTCTCTTCTCCTTCTCTACCCTCCCTCTCCTGTCTGTCTCTTCTCCTCCTCTACCCTCTCCTGTCTGTCTCTTCTCCTCCTCTATCCTCTCCTGTCTGTCTCTTCTCCTCCTCTACCCTCTCCTGTCTCTCTTCTCCTCTATCCTCTCCTGTCTGTCTCTTCTCCTCCTCTATCCTCTCATGTCTGTCTCTTCTCCTCCTCTATCCTCTCCTGTCTCTCTTCTTCTCCTCTATCCTCCCCTGTCTGTCTCTTCTCCTCCTCTATCCTCTCCTGTCTGTCTCTTCTCCTCCTCTACCCTCTCCTGTCTGTCTCTTCTCCTCCTCTATCCTCTCCTGTCTGTCTCTTCTCCTCCTCTACCCTCTCCTGTCTGTCTCTTCTCCTCCTCTATCCTCTCCTGTCTGTCTCTTCTCCTCCTCTCTCCTCTCCTGTCTGTCTCTTCTCCTCCTCTATCCTCTCATGTCTGTCTCTTCTCCTCCTCTCTCCTCTCCTGTCTGTCTCTTCTCCTCTTCTATCCTCTCATGTCTGTCTCTTCTCCTACTCTATCCTCTCCTGTCTGTCTCTTCTCCTCCTCTATCCTCTCCTGTCTCTCTTCTTCTCCTAAATCCTCCCCTGTCTGTCTCTTCTCCTCCTCTATCCTCTCCTGTCTCTCTTCTCCTCCTCTATCCTCTCCTGTCTGTCTCTTCTCCTCCTCTATCCTCTCCTGTCTGTCTCTTCTCCTCCTCTACCCTCTCCTGTCTGTCTCTTCTCCTCCTCTACCCTCTCCTGTCTGTCTCTTCTCCTCCTCTATCCTCTCCTGTCTCCCTTCTCCTCCTCTATCCTCTCCTGTCTGTCTCTTCTCCTCCTCTACCCTCTCCTGTCTGTCTCTTCTCCTCCTCTATCCTTTCCTGTCTGTCTCTTCTCCTCCTCTATCCTCTCCTGTCTCTCTTCTTCTCCGCTATCCTCCCCTGTCTGTCTCTTCTCCTCCTCTATCCTCTCCTGTCTCTCTTCTCCTCCTCTATCCTCTCCTGTCTGTCTCTTCTCCTCCTCTATCCTCTCCTGTCTGTCTCTTCTCCTCCTCTACCCTCTCCTGTCTGTCTCTTCTCCTCCTCTACCCTCTCCTGTCTGTCTCTTCTCCTCCTCTATCCTCTCCTGTCTCCCTTCTCCTCCTCTATCCTCTCCTGTCTGTCTCTTCTCCTCCTCTACCCTCTCCTGTCTGTCTCTTCTCCTCCTCTATCCTCTCCTGTCTGTCTCTTCTCCTCCTCTACCCTCTCCTGTCTGTCTCTTCTCCTTCTCTACCCTCCCTCTCCTGTCTGTCTCTTCTCCTCCTCTACCCTCTCCTGTCTGTCTCTTCTCCTCCTCTATCCTCTCCTGTCTGTCTCTTCTCCTCCTCTACCCTCTCCTGTCTCTCTTCTCCTCTATCCTCTCCTGTCTGTCTCTTCTCCTCCTCTATCCTCTCATGTCTGTCTCTTCTCCTCCTCTATCCTCTCCTGTCTCTCTTCTTCTCCTCTATCCTCCCCTGTCTGTCTCTTCTCCTCCTCTATCCTCTCCTGTCTGTCTCTTCTCCTCCTCTACCCTCTCCTGTCTGTCTCTTCTCCTCCTCTATCCTCTCCTGTCTGTCTCTTCTCCTCCTCTACCCTCTCCTGTCTGTCTCTTCTCCTCCTCTATCCTCTCCTGTCTGTCTCTTCTCCTCCTCTCTCCTCTCCTGTCTGTCTCTTCTCCTCCTCTATCCTCTCATGTCTGTCTCTTCTCCTCCTCTCTCCTCTCCTGTCTGTCTCTTCTCCTCTTCTATCCTCTCATGTCTGTCTCTTCTCCTACTCTATCCTCTCCTGTCTGTCTCTTCTCCTCCTCTATCCTCTCCTGTCTCTCTTCTTCTCCTCTATCCTCCCCTGTCTGTCTCTTCTCCTCCTCTATCCTCTCCTGTCTCTCTTCTCCTCCTCTATCCTCTCCTGTCTGTCTCTTCTCCTCCTCTATCCTCTCCTGTCTGTCTCTTCTCCTCCTCTACCCTCTCCTGTCTGTCTCTTCTCCTCCTCTACCCTCTCCTGTCTGTCTCTTCTCCTCCTCTATCCTCTCCTGTCTCCCTTCTCCTCCTCTATCCTCTCCTGTCTGTCTCTTCTCCTCCTCTACCCTTTCCTGTCTGTCTCTTCTCCTCCTCTATCCTCTCCTGTCTGTCTCTTCTCCTCCTCTACCCTCTCCTGTCTGTCTCTTCTCCTTCTCTACCCTCCCTCTCCTGTCTGTCTCTTCTCCTCCTCTACCCTCTCCTGTCTGTCTCTTCTCATCCTCTATCCTCTCCTGTCTGTCTCTTCTCCTCCTCTACCCTCTCCTGTCTGTCTCTTCTCCTCCTCTATCCTCTCCTGTCTGTCTCTTCTCCTCCTCTATCCTCTCCTGTCTGTCTCTTCTCCTCCTCTACCCTCTCCTGTCTGTCTCTTCTCCTCCTCTACCCTCTCCTGTCTGTCTCTTCTCCTCCTCTATCCTCTCCTGTCTCCCTTCTCCTCCTCTATCCTCTCCTGTCTGTCTCTTCTCCTCCTCTACCCTCTCCTGTCTGTCTCTTCTCCTCCTCTATCCTCTCCTGTCTGTCTCTTCTCCTCTACCCTCTCCTGTCTGTCTCTTCTCCTTCTCTACCCTCCCTCTCCTGTCTGTCTCTTCTCCTCCTCTACCCTCTCCTGTCTGTCTCTTCTCCTCCTCTATCCTCTCCTGTCTGTCTCTTCTCCTCCTCTACCCTCTCCTGTCTCTCTTCTCCTCTATCCTCTCCTGTCTGTCTCTTCTCCTCCTCTATCCTCTCATGTCTGTCTCTTCTCCTCCTCTATCCTCTCCTGTCTGTCTCTTCTCCTCCTCTACCCTCTCCTGTCTGTCTCTTCTCCTCCTCTATCCTCTCCTGTCTGTCTCTTCTCCTGCTCTACCCTCTCCTGTCTGTCTCTTCTCCTCCTCTATCCTCTCCTGTCTGTCTCTTCTCCTCCTCTCTCCTCTCCTGTCTGTCTCTTCTCCTCCTCTATCCTCTCATGTCTGTCTCTTCTCCTCCTCTCTCCTCTCCTGTCTGTCTCTTCTCCTCTTCTATCCTCTCATGTCTGTCTCTTCTCCTACTCTATCCTCTCCTGTCTGTCTCTTCTCCTCCTCTATCCTCTCCTGTCTCTCTTCTTCTCCTCTATCCTCCCCTGTCTGTCTCTTCTCCTCCTCTATCCTCTCCTGTCTCTCTTCTCCTCCTCTATCCTCTCCTGTCTGTCTCTTCTCCTCCTCTATCCTCTCCTGTCTGTCTCTTCTCCTCCTCTACCCTCTCCTGTCTGTCTCTTCTCCTCCTCTACCCTCTCCTGTCTGTCTCTTCTCCTCCTCTATCCTCTCCTGTCTCCCTTCTCCTCCTCTATCCTCTCCTGTCTGTCTCTTCTCCTCCTCTACCCTCTCCTGTCTGTCTCTTCTCCTCCTCTATCCTCTCCTGTCTGTCTCTTCTCCTCCTCTACCCTCTCCTGTCTGTCTCTTCTCCTTCTCTACCCTCCCTCTCCTGTCTGTCTCTTCTCCTCCTCTACCCTCTCCTGTCTGTCTCTTCTCATCCTCTATCCTCTCCTGTCTGTCTCTTCTCCTCCTCTACCCTCTCCTGTCTGTCTCTTCTCCTCCTCTATCCTCTCCTGTCTGTCTCTTCTCCTCCTCTATCCTCTCCTGTCTGTCTCTTCTCCTCCTCTACCCTCTCCTGTCTGTCTCTTCTCCTCCTCTATCCTCTCCTGTCTGTCTCTTCTCCTCCTCTACCCTCTCCTGTCTGCCTCTTCTCCTCTATCCTCCCCTGTCTGTCTCTTCTCCTCCTCTATCCTCTCCTGTCTCCCTTCTCCTCCTCTATCCTCTCCTGTCTGTCTCTTCTCCTCCTCTATCCTCTCCTGTATGTCTCTTCTCCTCCTCTATCCTCTCCTGTCTGTCTCTTCTCCTCCTCTCTCCTCTCCTGTCTGTCTCTTCTCCTCCTCTCTCCTCTCCTGTCTGTCTCTTATCCTCCTCTATCCTCTCATGTCTGTCTCTTCTCCTCCTCTCTCCTCTCCTGTCTGTCTCTTCTCCTCCTCTATCCTCTCCTGTCTGTCTCTTCTCCTCCTCTCTCCTCTCCTGTCTGTATCTTCTCCTCCTCTACCCTCTCCTGTCTGTCTCTTATCCTCCTCTACCCCTCCCTCTTTCTCTCTTGGTGCCTCTTGCTCTATTTCTGTAATGTTAGCTTTCTTTCCATGTGTTCTGACTCTTGAATGACGTGACATGTGACTTGGCTTTGACTATACAGCTCAATCATTGTCAATTTTAGACTAAAGTCATAAAGGCACAGTTCCACACCGTAATGTTTTGGCCAGAACCCTAGCTAACTTTCTAACAAGGATTAGATTACATTTGACATCAGTGTTTCTCTTTGGCCTTTGGGAAGTGTTAGTGTGTGTGTGTGTGTGCGTGCGTGCGTGTGTGTGTGTGTGTGTGTGTGTGTGTGTGTGTGTGTGTGTGTGTGTGTGTGTGTGTGTGTGTGTGTGTGTGTGTGTGTGTGTGTGTGTGTGTGTGTGTGTGTGTGTGTGTCTGTGTGTGTGTGTGTGTGTGTGTGTGCGTGCGTGCGTGTGTGTGCGTGTGCGTGTGTGTGAACTCCGGGCCTGAGCACCAATGTGACAGTGCCAGATTTATGAGTGTGTTGGTAGAGGTCTCAAGGTTGTCCTCTGCTGGCCTCGTGCTGGCGGGACACTGGGCCCGACGTCACTATAGACACTATCAATTGACATCACATCACATGCCTCCCACAAGCACTTTTACCATATACACTCTAGTATGCTGTTACCATATACACTCTAGTATGTTGTTACCATATACACTCTAGTATGTTGTTACCATATACACTCTAGTATGTTGTTACCATATACACTCTAGTATGTTGTTACCATATACACTCTAGTATGTTGTTACCATATACACTCTAGTATGGTGTTACTGTTACCATATACACTCTAGTATGCTGTTACCATATACACTCTAGTATGTTGTTACCATATACACTCTAGTATGTTGTTACCATATACACTCTAGTATGTTGTTACCATATACACTCTAGTATGTTGTTACCATATACACTCTAGTATGTTGTTACTGTTACCATATACACTCTAGTATGTTGTTACCATATACACTCTAGTATGTTGTTACTGTTACCATATACACTCTAGTATGTTGTTACCATATACACTCTAGTATGTTGTTACCATATACACTCTAGTATGTTGTTACCATATACACTCTAGTATGGTGTTACCATATACACTCTAGTATGGTGTTACCATATACACTCTAGTATGGTGTTACCATATACACTCTAGTATGTTGTTACCATATACACTCTAGTATGTTGTTACCATATACACTCTAGTATGGTGTTACTGTTACCATATACACTCTAGTATGTTGTTACCATATACACTCTAGTATGTTGTTACTGTTACCATATACACTCTAGTATGTTGTTACCATATACACTCTAGTATGTTGTTACTGTTACCATATACACTCTAGTATGTTGTTACCATATACACTCTAGTATGTTGTTACCATATACACTAGTATGTTGTTACTGTTACCATATACACTCTAGTATGGTGTTACCATATACACTCTAGTATGTTGTTACCATATACACTCTAGTATGTTGTTACTGTTACCATATACACTCTAGTATGTTGTTACCATATACACTCTAGTATGTTGTTACTGTTACCATATACACTCTAGTATGGTGTTACCATATACACTCTAGTATGTTGTTACCATATACACTCTAGTATGTTGTTACCATTTACACTCTAGTATGTTGTTACCATATACACTCTAGTATGTTGTTACCATATACACTCTAGTATGTTGTTACCATATACACTCTAGTATGTTGTTGCCATATACACTCTAGTATGTTGTTACCATATACACTCTAGTATGTTGTTACCATATACACTCTAGTATGTTGTTACCATATACACTCTAGTATGTTGTTACCATATACACTCTAGTATGCTGTTACCTTATACACTCTAGTATGTTGTTACCATATACACTCTAGTATGTTGTTACCATATACACTCTAGTATGTTGTTACCATATATACTCTAGTATGTTGTTACCATATACACTCTAGTATGTTGTTACCATATACACTCTAGTATGTTGTTACCATATACACTCTAGAATGCTGTTACCTTATACACTCTAGTATGTTGTTACCATATACACTCTAGTATGTTGTTACCATATACACTCTAGTATGTTGTTACCATTTACACTCTAGTATGTTGTTACCATATACACTCTAGTATGCTGTTACCATATACACTCTAGTATGTTGTTACCATATACACTCTAGTATGTTGTTACCATATACACTCTAGTATGTTGTTACCATATACACTCTAGTATGGTGTTACCATATACACTCTAGTATGTTGTTACTGTTACCATATACACTCTGGTATGTTGTTACCATATACACTCTAGTATGTTGTTACCATATACACTCTAGTATGTTGTTACCATATACACTCTAGTATGCTGTTACCATATACACTCTAGTATGTTGTTACCATATACACTCTAGTATGTTGTTACCATATACACTCTAGTATGTTGTTACCATATACACCCAAGAATGTGAAATGTCAGAATAATAGTAGAGTGATTGATTTCAGCTTTTATTTCTTTCATCACATACCCAGTGGGTCAGAAGTTTACATACACTCAATTAGTATTTGGTAACATTGCCTTTAAATTGTTTAACTTGGGTCAAACGTTTCAAGTAGCCTTCCACAAGCTTCCCACAATAAGTTGGGTGAATTTTGGCCCATTCCTCCTGACAGAGCTGGTGTAACTGAGTCAGGTTTGTAGGCCTCCTTGCTCGCACACGCTTTTTCAGTTCTGCCCACAAATTTTCATTAGGATTAAGGTCAAGGCTTTGTGATGGCCACTCCAATACCTTGACTTTGTTGTCCTTAAGCCATTTTGCCACAACTTTGGAAGTATGCTTGGGGTCATTGTCCATTTGGAAGACCTATTTGCGACCAAGCTTGAGATGATGCTTCAATATATCCATCCATTTTGTGAAGTGCACCAGTCCCTCCTGCAGCAAAGCACCCCCACAACATGATGCTGCCACCCCCGTGCTTCAAGTTTGGGATGGTGTTCTTCGGCTTGCAAGCCTCCCCCTTTTTCCTCCAAACATAACGATGGTCATTATGGCCAAACAGTTCTATTTTGTTTCATCAGACCAGAGGACATTTCTCCAATAAGTATGATCTTTGTTCCCATGTGCAGTGGCAAACCGTAGTCTGGCTTTTTTATGGCAGTTTTGGAGCAGTGTCTTCTTCCTTGCTGAGCAACCTTTCAGGTTATGTCGATATAGGACTCGTTTTACTGTGGATATAGATACTTTTGTACCTGTTTCCTCCTGCATCTTCACAAGGTCCTTTGCTGTTGTTCTGGGATTGTTTGCACTTTTCGCACCAAAGTACGTTCATATCTAGGAGACAGAACTCGTCTCCTTCCTGAGCGGTATGACGGCTGCTTGGTCCCATGGTGTTTATACTTGCGTACTATTGTTTGTACAGATGAACGTGGTACCTTCAGGCGTTTGGAAATTGCTCCCAAAGATGAACCAGACTTGTGGATGTCTACAGTTTTTTTCCTAAGTTCTTGGCTGATTTCTTTTGATTTTCCCATGATGTCAAGCAAAGAGGCACTGAGTTTGAAGGTAGGCCTTGAAATACATCCACAGGTACACCTCCAATTGACTCAAATGATGTCAATTAGCCTATAAGAAGCTTCTAAAGCCATGACATCATTTTCTGGAATTTTCTGAGCTGTTTAAAGGCACAGTCAACTTAGGGTATGTAAACTTCTGACCCACTGGAATTACAGAGTGTCCCTCAATGTAGCAACGTTTTAACTGACTCAAAATGGTTTCTACTTTAGTTTAGTATCTCTTTGCCTGACTCTCTCTCTCTCTCTCTCCCCCTCCATCCCTCCCTCCCTCCCTCCCTCCCTCCCTCCATCCCTCCCTCCATCCTCCCCCCTCCACCCACTCCCTCCCCCCTCCTCCCCCTCCTTCCCTCTCTCCCTCCCTCCGTCCCACACTCCCTCCCTCCGTCCTCCCTCCCTCCCTCCCTCCCTCCCTCCCTCCCTCCCTCCCTCCCTCCCTCCCTTTCTCCTCCCTCCCTCCCTCCCTCCCTCCCTCCCTCCCTCCCTCCCTCCCCCCCTCCAGCGTTACGTGGACGGTGGTATCAGTGATAATCTGCCTCAGTATGAACTGAAGAATACCATCACTGTGTCTCCGTTCTCTGGAGAGAGTGACATCTGCCCTAGAGACCGATCCACCAACATGCATGAACTACGATTCACCAACACCTCCATCCAGTTTACACTCACCAACCTCTACAGAGTGTCCAGAGCTCTGTTTCCCCCTGAGCCACAGGTACACACACACACACACACACACACACACACACACACACACACACACACACACACACACATACACACACACACACACACACACACACACACACAGGTACTGTAGTAACTTACATTTATTCATATATACATGCATTTACATAATGTATTAATACTATGATAATACATTAATTTACATAATGTGCTAATGGTATGATAGAATATCTATTCACTTAATGTACTAATGATATGATAATATATGTATTTACATAATGTAATAGCAATAAGATAAGATGCTAATTTACATAATGTGCTAATGGTATGATAAAATATCTATTCACTTAATGTACTAATGATATGATAATATATGTATTTACATAATGTAATAGCAATAAGATAAGATGCTAATTTACATAATGTAATACTACTACTAATAATAATATGATACTGTTTTAATTGACATAATGTGCTAATGGTATGATAATATATGTATTTACATACTGTAATAATATACTAATTTACATAATGTAATAATATAATAATATATGCCATTCATTAGCCATTTTTATCCGAAGCGACAGTACATTGTGTGTTTGTTTTAGTATGTGTGGTGTGATCCGTGCATGAATTGAAACCCCGACGAGCTTAGCATTGCTACCACCACACATTCTTACCAACCCGAGCCACACAGGACATTACGTACTGTTATTTACAAGGTGTCCTACGGAGACAGACTCTCTGAATGAGGATATTTACTGTGTCTGTGTTTCTTTGTTTCAGGTTATGAAGACCATGTGTAAACAGGGATATAAAGACGCCCTTCACTTCCTGAAGAAGAACGGTAAGAGACCTTTCTTAGGCTTTGTATTTAATGCTTTAGTATACACTGATGACCAACCAGACAGACTGATGACCAACCAGACAGACCGATGACCAACCAGACCGATTGATGACCAACCAGACAGACCAATGACCAACAAGACAGACTGATGACCAACCAGACAAACTGATGACCAGCCAGACAGACTGATGACCAACCAGACAGACCGATGACCAACCAGACAGACTGACGACCAACCAGACAGACTGATGACCAACCAGACAGACCGGTGACCAACCAGACAGACTGATGACCAACCAGACAGACTGATGACCAACCAGACAGACCGATGACCAACCAGACAGACTGATGACCAACCAGACAGAACGACGACCAACCAGAGAGACCGATGACCAACCAAACAGACCGATGACCAACCAGACAGACTGATGACCAAGCAGACAGACTGATGACCAACCAGACAGACTGATGACCAACCAGACAGACTGATGACCAACCAGACAGACCGACGACCAACCAGACAGACTGATGACCAACCAGACAGACTGATGACCAACCAGACAGACTGATGACCAACCAGACAGACTGATACCCAAACCAGACAGACTGATGATCAACCAGACAGACCGACGACCAACCAGACAGACCGACGACCAACCAGACAGACCGATGACCAACCAGACAGACCGATGACCAACCAGACAGACCGATGACCAACCAGACAGACCGATGACCAACCAGACAGACCGATGACCAACCAGACAGACCGATGACCAACCAGACAGACCGATGACCAACCAGACAGACCGATGACCAACCAGACAGACCGATGACCAACCAGACAGACCGACGACCAACCAGACAGACCGACGACCAACCAGACAGACCGATGACCAACCAGACAGACCGATGACCAACCAGACAGACCGATGACCAACCAGACAGACCGATGACCAACCAGACAGACCGATGACCAACCAGACAGACCGATGACCAACCAGACAGACCGACGACCAACCAGACAGACCGACGACCAACCAGACAGACCGATGACCAACCAGACAGACTGATGACCAACCAGACAGACCGACGACCAACCAGACAGACCGACGACCAACCAGACAGACCGACGACCAACCAGACAGACTGATGACCAACCAGACAGACCGATGACCAACCAGACAGACCGATGACCAACCAGACAGACTGACGACCAACCAGACAGACTGCAGGTTCGTAACTGTGTTCTTTGTTGATGTTTCAGGACTACTGAATCAACCAGGACCCCACAGACCTCTGATAGCTGACGGCGAGGATGACGAAGATGACATCATGAACGAGGATGATGATGAGGAAGAGCATGAGGAGCATCATGTAGAGAACGAGATCAGACCCAGCGAGGATGGGGTAGTGGTAAACCCCTCCCAATCCAAATCCGCCATTGAGGATCACATCTTTGAACATCTGCCACCCAGACTACACAAAGGTAAGACTAAAGAACAGCAAGTTAATCCCAGTGAGCAAAATTGGTTGAAAAGATGTCTTTTCAAATAAAAATACGTATTTCAACATCTATTAAATATATTTTAAACATCTTTTACTTGCTAAATAAGGGGTATGAATCGTTGCCCATACATTTTAGAGGCCTACCTCAAGACCCATCTCCAGAACATAGTCTCAGAAAGGCACGAGACAACTGACAAATATCCAATCAACGAGACTGGACTTGAGAAAGGCCTTGTAAGTAAGCCTCGTCTGAGCCAGAACGGCCCATAGGGCAGGAGTCTATCTCCTGTTACTGTAGAGAGACAGCTTGATGTACAGGACACTAGTCTATCTCCTGTTTCTGTAGAGAGGCAGCTTGATGTACCAGAACGACCCATAGGGCAGGAGTCTATCTCCTGGTTCTGTAGAGAGGCAGCTTGATGTACCAGAACGTCCCATAGGGCAGGAGTCTATCTCCTGGTTCTGTAGAGAGGCAGCTTGATGTACCAGAACGTCCCATAGGGCAGGAGTCTATCTCCTGGTTCTGTAGAGAGGCAGCTTGATGTACCAGGACACCCCCTGGACAGGACACTAGTCTATCTCCTGTTACTGTAGTGAGACAGCTTGATGTACAGGACACCCCCTGGACAGGACACTAGTCTATCTCCTGTTTCTGTAGTGAGACAGCTTGATGTACCAGGACACCCCCTGGACAGGACACTAGTCTATCTCCTGTTTCTGTAGTGAGACAGATTGATGTACAGGACACCCCTTGGACAGGACACTAGTCTATCTCCTGTTTCTGTAGAGAGACAGCTTGATGTACAGGACACTAGTCTATCTCCTGTTACTGTAGAGAGACCGCTTGATGTACTGGACACTAGTCTATCTCCTGTTTCTGTAGAGAGACAGCTTGATGTACAGGACACCCCCTGGACAGGACACTAGTCTATCTCCTGTTTCTGTAGTGAGACAGCTTGATGTACAGGACACCCCCTGGACAGGACACTAGTCTATCTCCTGTTTCTGTAGTGAGACAGCTTGATGTACCAGGACACCCCCTGGACAGGACACTAGTCTATCTCCTGTTACTGTAGAGAGACAGCTTGACGCACCAGGACACTAGTCTCTCTCCTGTTTCTGTAGGGAGACAGCTTGATGTACCAGGACACTAGTCTTTCTCCTGTTTCTGTAGTGAGACAGCTTGATGTAGCAGGACACTAGTCTATCTCCTGTTACTGTAGTGAGACAGCTTGATGTACCAGGACACTAGTCTATCTCCTGTAGTGAGACAGCTTGATGTACCAGAACACTCCCTGGATAGGACACTAGTCTGTCTCCTGTTTCTGTAGTGAGACAGCTTGTTGTACCAGGACACCCCCTGGACAGGACACTAGTCTATCTCCTGTTTCTGTAGAGAGACAGCTTGATGTACAGGTCACCCCCTGGACAGGACACTAGTCCGTCTCCTGTTACTGTAGAGAGACAGCTTGATGTACCAGGACACTAGTCTATCTCCTGTTTCTGTAGGGAGACAGCTTGATGTACCAGGACACTAGTCTATCTCCTGTTTCTGTAGAGAGACAGCTTGATGTACCAGGACACTAGTCTGTCTCCTATTTCTGTAGGGAGACAGCTTGATGTACCAGGACATTAGTCTCTCTCCTGTTTCTGTAGAGAGACAGCTTGACGTACCAGGACACTAGTCTCTCTCCTGTTTCTGTAGGGAGACAGCTTTATGTACAGGACACTAGTCTATCTCTTGTTACTGTAGTGAGACAGCTTGATGTACAGGACACCCCCTGGACAGGACACTAGTCCATCTCCTGTTTCTGTAGTGAGACAGCAGATGTTTCAGTAGAAAGGCCTTGTGCTGAACAACTATATCCCCATGTAGCTCCAACGGATCCAGTGTGTAGTGCTGCTGACCTTTGGTACAGTGTGTTCTGCCCTGTATTCAGGAAATGTTTGAGTGAGGGAGTGTCTCTTCTCTCTGCTGCTCTCTGTAGGCAGAGTAAAGAACAGCACCTGCTAAATAAAAGCTATGTATTGTTCCCCATGCCTCCCACTGTATCTCTCTCTGTCACTCTCTATTCTTCTCTCAGTATCTCTCTCTGTCACTCTCTCTTCTTCTCTCAGTATCTCTCTCTGTTACTCTCTTCTCTCAGTATCTCTCTCTCTTATTCTCTCAGTATCTCCCTCTGTCACTCTCTCTTCTTCTCTCAGTATCTCTCTCTGTCACTCTCTCTTCTTCTCTCAGTATCTCCCTCTGTCACTCACTCTCTCTTCTTCTCTCTGTATCTCCCTCTGTAGCTCTCTCTTCTTGTCTCTATCTCCCTCTGTAGCTCTCTCTTATTGTCTCTGTAGTTCTCTAATCTTCTCTCTGTAACTCTCATGTATTAAGGTAATGTTTTCAGTGAGTGAATTGTTCTCTATCCTCTCTCTGTAACTCATGTATTTAGGTCATGTATTTAGTCAGTGATGTGTTCTCTCTGTCACTCTCTCTCTGTCACTCTCTCTGTCACTCTCTCGCTCTCTCTCTCTGTCTCTCTCTGTAGCTCTGGTTGAAGCCTGCAAGGAGAGATACAGTCTGGTCCAGTCGCTAAGCAACCTGCTGCCAGTCAGGATGGTGACGGCTATGATGCTTCCCTATACCCTTCCCCTGGAGTCTGCTCTGTCCATGACTGTTAGGTAGGACTAGACCCTATACCCTGGAGTCTGCTCTGTCCATGACTGTTAGGTAGGACTAGACCCTATACCCTCCCCTTGGAGTCTGTTCTGTCTATGACTGTTAGGTAGGACTAGACCCTATACCCTGGAGTCTGCTCTGTCCATAACTGTTAGGTAGGACTAGACCCTATACCCTCCCCTTGGAGTCTGCTCTGTCTATGACTGTTAGGTAGGACTAGACCCTATACCCTCCCCTGGAGTCTGCTCTGTCCATAACTGTTAGGTAGGACTAGACCCTATACCCTGGAGTCTGCTCTGTCCATGACTGTTAGGTAGGACTAGACCCTATACCCTGGAGTCTGCTCTGTCCATAACTGTTAGGTAGGACTAGACACTATACCCTCCCCTGGAGTCTGCTCTGTCCATGACTGTTAGGTAGGACTAGACCCTATACCCTCCCCTTGGAGTCTGCTCTGTCTATGACTGTTAGGTAGGACTAGACCCTATCCCTCCCCTTGGAGTCTGCTCTGTCTATGACTGTTAGGTAGGACTAGACCCTATACCCTCCCCTTGGAGTCTGCTCTGTCCATGACTGTTAGGTAGGACTAGACCCTATACCCTGGAGTCTGCTTTGTCCATAACTGTTAGGTAGGAATAGACCCTAGACCCTGGAGTCTGCTCTGTCCATGACTGTTAGGTAGGACTAGACCCTATACCCTCCCCTTGGAGTCTGCTCTGTCCATGACTGTTAGGTAGGACTAGACACTATACCCTGGAGTCTGCTCTGTCCATAACTGTTAGGTAGGACTAGACCCTAGACCCTGGAGTCTGCTCTATCCATGACTGTTAGGTAGGACTAGACCCTATACCCTCCCCTTGGAGTCTGCTCTGTCCATGACTGTTAGGTAAGACAAAGCTCTCTGCTCGTGTCGTTACAAACACACAGGACTACAAACACACAGGACTACAAACACACAGGACTACAAACACACAGGACTACAAACACACTGGACTACAAAGACACAGGACTACAAACACACTGGACTACAAACACACAGGACTACAAACACACAGGACTACAAACACACAGGACTACAAACACACTGGACTACAAACACACTGGACTACAAACACACAGGACTACAAACACACAGGACTACAAACACACAGGACTACAAACACACAGGACTACAAACACACTGGACTACAAACACACTGGACTACAAACACACTGGACTACAAACACACTGGACTACAAACACACTGGACTACAAACACACAGGACTACAAACACACAGGACTACAAACACACAGGACTACAAACACACTGGACTACAAACACACTGGACTACAAACACACTGGACTACAAACACACTGGACTACAAACAGGGATATAGTCCAGGCCCGATGGCTCTGTAGCCGCAGTGAACCGCTTACTTCTGTGTTGGGTCGGACCTGTTATAGTTCTGTACATGTAGCTGTGCACTTTCTCTATCTAGGCCTGTGTAGCAAGATAACTCTGTTTCAAATCTTCTGGACTTCCCCCTTCCCCTCAAAGATAAATATTCCATTGACTGGGTCAGGTTCATCATGTGACCAGTGACTGGGTCAGGTTCATCATGTGACCAGTGACTCGGTCAGGTTCATCATGTGACCAGTGACTGGGTCAGGTTTATCATGTGACCAGTGACTGGGTCAGGTTCATCATGTGACCAGTGACTGGGTCAGGTTCATCATGTGACCAGTGACTGGGTCAAGTTCATCATGTGACCTGTGAATGGGTCAGGTTCATCATGTGACCAGTGACTGGGTCAGGTTCATCATGTGACCTGTGAATGGGTCAGGTTCATCATGTGACCAGTGAATGGGTCAGGTTCATCATGTGACCTGTGACTGGGTCAGGTTCATCATGTGACCAGTGACTGGGTCAGGTTTATCATGTGACCAGTGACTGGGTCAGGTTCATCATGTGACCAGTGACTGGGTCAGGTTCATCATGTGACCTGTGACTGGATCAGGTTCATCATGTGACCAGTGAATGGGTCAGGTTCATCATGTGACCTGTGACTGGATCAGGTTAATCATGTGACCAGTGACTGGGTCAGGTTCATCATGTGACCTGTGACTGGATCAGGTTCATCATGTGACCAGTGAATGGGTCAGGTTCATCATGTGACCAGTGACTGGGTCAGGTTCATCATGTGACCTGTGACTGGATCAGGTTCATCATGTGACCAGTGACTGGATCAGGTTCATCATGTGACCTGTGACTGGATCAGGTTCATCATGTGACCAGTGACTGGGTCAGGTTCATCATGTGACCTGTGACTGGATCAGGTTCATCATGTGACCAGTGACTGGGTCAGGTTCATCATGTGACCTGTGACTGGATCAGGTTCATCATGTGACCAGTGAATGGGTCAGGTTCATCATGTGACCTGTGACTGGATCAGGTTAATCATGTGACCAGTGACTGGGTCAGGTTCATCATGTGACCTGTGACTGGATCAGGTTCATCATGTGACCAGTGAATGGGTCAGGTTCATCATGTGACCAGTGACTGGGTCAGGTTCATCATGTGACCTGTGACTGGATCAGGTTCATCATGTGACCAGTGACTGGATCAGTTTCATCATGTGACCTGTGACTGGATCAGGTTCATCATGTGACCTGTGACTGGATCAGGTTCATCATGTGACCAGTGACTGGATCAGGTTCATCATGTGACCTGTGACTGGATCAGGTTCATCATGTGACCAGTGACTGGGTCAGGTTCATCATGTGACCTGTGACTGGATCAGGTTCATCATGTGACCTGTGAATGGGTCAGGTTCATCATGTGACCTGTGTTAGGACAGCCAATATCAAACCATTGCAAAAAGTGTTGCTATATGTTTTTCTACAGTGTGCAGTAATGAATACCACCCTGACCATGCAGTGTTATTGACTATCATGACTATTGACATGTTGTTCTGTCTTCCTCTCCTAAACTGTTAGAGTAACAATAATATATTATATATTACTAATGTCCTGTCTCTCCTCCCAGACTGTTATATATTATATACTACTAATGTCCTGTCTCTCCTCCCAGACTGTTATATATTATATATTACTAATGTCCTGTCTCTCCTCCCAGACTGTTATATATTATTATATATTACTATTGTCCTGTCTCTCCTCCCAGACTGTTATATATATATTATATATTACTAATGTCCTGTCTCTCCTCCCAGACTGTTATATATATATTATATATTACTATTGTCCTGTCTCTCCTCCCAGACTGTTATAATATATTATATATTACTAATGTCCTGTCTCTCCTCCCAGACTGTTATATATTATATATTACTAATGTCCTGTCTCTCCTCCCAGACTGTTATAATATATTATATATTACTAATGTCCTGTCTCTCCTCCCAGACTGTTATAATATATTATATATTACTAATGTCCTGTCTCTCCTCCCAGACTGTTATAATATATTATATATTACTAATGTCCTGTCTCTCCTCCCAGACTGTTATATATTATATATTACTATTGTCCTGTCTCTCCTCCCAGACTGTTATAATATATTATATATTACTATTGTCCTGTCTCTCCTCCCAGACTGTTATAATATATTATATATTACTATTGTCCTGTCTCTCCTCCCAGACTGTTATAATATATTATATATTACTATTGTCCTGTCTCTCCTCCCAGACTGTTATAATATATTATATATTACTAATGTCCTGTCTCTCCTCCCAGACTGTTATAATATATTATATATTACTAATGTCCTGTCTCTCCTCCCAGACTGTTAGAATGGCTGCCTGATGTGCAGGAGGACGTGGGATGGATCGGAGAACAAACGATTAAGATGCTACAGTGTGCTGTGACACGGGCCACCAAGACTGTGTCCAACAGGGTCTCTGCAAAGTGAGATGCCAACCGCACGCACTCACACACACCACACGCACACACACCACACACACACACACTCTGACAGACCGACAGACCGACTCACAGTTTGTACACGTTTGTTCAAGTTAGTTTATTAGTCATATACACCTAATGTACACAGTGCAGTGAAATGCTTCCTTGTAGGTTAACCTCGCGACAACGTAGCAACAATAGAACAAGTCAGTAGCTAAGTGAATGTAGCAACAATAGAACACGTCAGTAGCTAAGTGAACGTAGCAACAATAGAACAAGTCAGTAGCTAAGTGAATGTAGCAACAATAGAACACGTCAGTAGCTAAGTGAACGTAGCAACAATAGAACAAGTCAGTAGCTAAGTGAATGTAGAAACAATAGAACAAGTCAGTAGCTAAGTGAATGTAGCAACAATAGAACAAGTCAGTAGCTAAGTGAATGCAGCAACAATAGAACACGTCAGTAGCTAAGTGAACGTAGCAACAATAGAACAAGTCAGTAGCTAAGTGAATGTAGCAACAATAGAACAAGTCAGTAGCTAAGTGAATGTAGAAACAATAGAACAAGTCAGTAGCTAAGTGAATGTAGCAACAATAGAACAAGTCAGTAGCTAAGTGAATGTAGCAACAATAGAACAAGTCAGTAGCTAAGTGAATGTAGAAACAATAGAACAAGTCAGTAGCTAAGTGAATGTAGCAACAATAGAACAAGTCAGTTGCTAAGTGAATGTAGAAACAATAGAACAAGTCAGTAGCTAAGTGAATAGCAACAATAGAACAAGTCAGTAGCTAAGTGAACGTAGCAACAATAGAACAAGTCAGTAGCTAAGTGAATAGCAACAATAGAACAAGTCAGTAGCTAAGTGAATGTAGCAACAATAGAACAAGTCAGTAGCTAAGTGAATGTAGAAACAATAGAACAAGTCAGTAGCTAAGTGAATAGCAACAATAGAACAAGTCAGTAGCTAAGTGAATGTAGCAACAATAGAACAAGTCAGTAGCTAAGTGAATAGCAACAATGGAACAAGTCAGTAGCTAAGTGAATAGCAACAATAGAACAAGTCAGTAGCTAAGTGAATAGCAACAATAGAACAAGTCAGTAGCTAAGTGAA
This sequence comes from Oncorhynchus clarkii lewisi, assembly GCF_045791955.1. Lineage (NCBI taxonomy): Eukaryota > Metazoa > Chordata > Actinopteri > Salmoniformes > Salmonidae > Oncorhynchus > Oncorhynchus clarkii. The sequence continues at coordinate 182,272 of NW_027261140.1, read as the reverse complement.
TGTAGCAACAATAGAACAAGTCTAAAATACACCAAAACAAGCGAAGAGGAGTGGGGTGGAGTGGGGTGGGGTGGGGTGAGGTGAGGTGAGGTGGGGTGGGGTGAGGTGGGGTGGAGTGGGGTGGGGTGAGGTGGGGTGGAGTGGGGTGGGGTGGGGTGGAGTGGGGTGGAAAAAACTAACTTTCTGTATGACCTCAAAATACTCTTCCGTGTCCCTCGTATCCCTCTAGGTTTTCCTACAGACACTTTATAATCCTCCATCAATCTAATGTATTTATAAAGCCCTACTTACATCAGCTGATGTCACAAAGTGCTGTACAGAAACCCAGCCTAAACCCCCAAACAGCAAGCAATGCAGGTGTAGAAGCATGGTGGCTAGGAAAAACTCCCTAGAAAGGCCAAAACCTAGGAAGAAACCTAGAGAGGAACCAGGCTATGAGGGGTGGCCAGTCCTCTTCTAGCTGTGCCGGGTGGAGATTATAACAGAACATGGACAAGATGTTCAAATGTTCATAAATGACTAGCAAGGTCAGATAATTATAATCACGGTAGTTGTCGAGGGTGCAACAGGTTGGCTTTTCATAGCCGATCATTCAGAGTATCTCTACCACTCCTGCTGTCTCTAGAGAGTTGAAAACAGCAGGTCTGGGACAGGTAGCACGTCCGGTGAACAGGTCAGGGTTCTATAGCCGCAGGCAGAACAGTTGAAGCTGGAGCAGCAGCACGACCAGGTGGACTGGGGAGAGCAAGGAGTCATCAGGCCAGGTAGTCTTGAGGCATGGTCCTAGGGCTCAGGTCCTCCGAGAGAGAGAAAGAAAGAGAGAAAGAGAGAGAGAATTAGAGAGAGCATACTTAAATTCACACAGGACACTGGATAAGACAGGAGAAATACGCCAGATATAACAGACTGACTCTAGCCCCCCGAACACATAAACTACTGCAGCATAAATACAGGAGGGGTCGGGAGACACTGTGGCCCCGTCCGACGATACCCCCGGACAGGGCCAAACAGGCAGGATATAACCCCACCCACTTTACCAAAGCACAGCCCCCACACCACTAGAGGGATATCTTCAACCACCAACTTACCATCCTGAGAGCGGGGCCGAGTATAGCCCACGAAGAGCTCCCCCACGGCACAAACCCGGGGGGGGGGGGGGGTGCCAAACCGGACAGGAAGATCAAGTCAGTGACTCAGCCCACTCAAGTGATGCACCCCTCCTAAGGACGGTATGAAAGAGCCCTTGTAAGCCAATGACTCAGCCCCTGTAATAGGGTTAGAAGCAGAGAATCCCAGTGGAAAAAGGGGAACCGGCCAGGCAGAGACAGCAAGGGCGGTTCATTGCTCCAGAGCCTTTCTGTTCACCTTCACACTCCTGGGCCAGACTACACTCAATCATATGACCCACTGAAGAGATGAGTCTTCAGTAAAGACTTAAAGGTTGAGACCGAGTCTGCGTCTCTCACATGGGTAGGCAGACCATTCTATAGAAATGGAGCTCTATAGGAGAAAGCCCTGCCTCCAGCTGTTTGCTTAGAAATTCTATGGACAGTAAGGAGGCCTGTGTCTTGTGACCGTAGCGTACATGTAGGTATGTACGGCAGGACCAAATCGTAAAGATAGGTAGAAGGAAGCCCATGTAATACTTTGTAGGTTAGCAGTAAAACCTTGAAATGATACCTAGTCTTAACAGGAAGCCAGTGTAGGGAGGCTAGCACTGGAGTAATATGATCAAATTTTGGGGTTCTACTCAGGATTCTAGCAGCTTTATTTAGCACTAACTGAAGTTTATTTAGTGCTTTATCCGGGTAGATGGAAAGTAGAGCATTGCAGTAGTCTAACTTAGAAGTAACAAAAGCATGGCTACATATTTCTGCCTAATTTTTGGACAGAAAGCTTCAGATTTTTGCAATGTTACGTAGATGGAAAAAAGCTGTCCTTGAAACAGTCTTGATATGTTCGTCAAAAGAGAGATGAGGGCCCAGAGTAACGCCGAGGTCCTTCACAGTTGTATTTGAGACGACTGTACAACCATCAAGATTAATTGTCAGACCCAACAGAAGATCTCTTTGTGTCTTGGGACCTAGAACTAGCATCTCTGTTTTGTCCGAGTTTAAAAGTAGAAAGTTTGCAGCCATCCACTTCCTTATGTCTGAAACACAGGCTTCTAGCGAGGGCAATTTTGGGGCTTCACCATGTTTCATTGAAATGTACAGCTGTGTGTCATCTGCATAGCAATGAAAGTTAACATTATGTTTCCGAATGACATCCCCAAGAGGTAAAATATATAGTGAAGACAATAGTGGTCCTAAAACGGAGCCTTGAGGAACACCGAAATGTACAGTTGATTTGTCAGATGACAAACCATCCACAGAGACAAACTGATATCTTTCCGACAGATAAGATCTAAACCAAGCCAGAACTTGTCCGTGTAGACCAATTTGGGTTTCCAATCTCTCCAAAAGAATGTGGTGATCGATGGTATCAAAAGTAGCACTAAGGTCTAGGAACACGAGGACAGATGCAGAGCCTCGGGTCTGACGCCATTAAAATGTCATTTACCAGCTTCACAAGTGCCGTCTCAGTGCTATGATGGGGTCTAAAACCAGACTGAAGCATTTCGTATACATTGTTTGTCTTCAGGAAGGAAGTGAGTTGCTGCGCAACATCTTTTTCAAAAACATTTGAGAGGAATGGGAGATTTGATAAAGGCCGATAGTTTTTAAAATATTTTCTGGGTCAAGGTTTGGCTTTTTTAAGAGAGGCTGCCACTTTTAGTGAGTTTGGTACACATCCGGTGGATAGAGAGCCATTTATTATGTTCAACATAGGAGGGCCAAGCACAGGAAGCAGCTCTTTCAGTAGTTTAGTTGGAATAGGGTCCAGTATGCAGCTTGAAGGTTTAGAGGCCATGATTATTTTCATCAATGTGTCAAGAGATACAGGATTAAAAAACTTGAGTGTCTCCGTTGATCCTAGGGCCTGGCAGTTCTGTGCAGACTCAGGACAACTGAGGTTTGGAGAAATATGCATATTTAAAGTGGAGTCCGTAATTTGCTTTCTAATTATCATGAGCTTTTCGTCAAAGAAGTTCACGAATTTATCACTGCTGAAGTGAAAGCCATCCTCTCAATACTGCTTTTTAGTTAGCTTTGCGACAGTATCAAAAATATTCTGTTCAATTAAGTTAGGATGATCGAGCAGCAGTGAGGGCTCTTCGATACTGCACGGTACTGTCTTTCCAAGCTCGTCGGAAGACTTCCAGTTTGGTGTGGCGCCATTTCCGTTCCAATGTTCTGGAAGCTTGCTTCAGAGCTCGGGTATTTTCTGTATACCAGGGAGCTAGTTTCTTATGACAAATGTTTTTAGGGGTGCGACTATATCTTGAGTATTGCTATGGTTACATGAAGTTCCACAGTTAGCTGGTTAACTGATTTTTGTCCTCTGATGTCCTTGGGTAGGTGGAGGGAGTCTGGAAGGGCATCAAGGAATCTTTGGGTTGTCTGAGAATTTATAGCATGACTTTTGATGTTCCTTGGTTGGGGTCTGAGCAGATTATTTGTTGCGATTGCACACGTAATAAAATGGTGGTCCGATAGTCCAGGATTATGAGAAAAAACATTAAGATCCCCAACATTTATTCCACCGGAGAAGTCTCGGTCCAGAGTATGACTGTGACAGTGAGTAGGTCCAGAGACATGGTCCGGAGACATGTTGGACAAAACCCACTGAGTCGATGATGGCTCCGAACGCCTTTTGGAGTGGGTGTGTGGACTTTTCCACGTGAATATTAGTCACCAAAAATTAGAATATTATCTGCTATGACTACAAAGTCCAATAGGAATTCAGGGAACTCAGTGAGGAACTATGTATATGGCCCAGGAGGCCTGGTAACAGTAGCTATAAACAGTGATTGAGTAGGCTGCATAGATTTCATGACTACAAGCTCAAAAGACAAAAACGCAGTCTTTTTTTGTTTTTGTAAATTTAAATTTGGTATCGTAAATGTTATGTCCATCGTATCCCTCTAGGTTTTCCTACAGACACTTTTCCACACTCTCATTTTAAGCCCGTATGCCCTCATAATGTATTGAGTCTCTCTCTCTCTCTAGGTTTTCCTACCAGTTGGAGCTGCGTCACTGCCAGTCCCTGCCTGCCCAGCTCATCCCTGCCAGCCTGCTCCCAAGATGGGTGAGTGGAGGCAGCTCCTCTATCCTGGATGTTATCAGTCGTTTGGACCAGTACCAGAGGCAGCTGCTGCCGGGCTTCTTCTGTGTTAACCTGGACCTCCAGGGTTCCTTCTACACCGGGGGTCCCACAGGAGGGAGCACAGTCCCAGGAGGGTCCACCAGAGCTGGGGAAGGAGGACCAGGACCAGCCCTGTCTCTTACATCCCCCATCATAAACCCAGAGGAGGTAGAGGGGATGGGGCTGATGATGAGGAGGCTCAGTGAAAACCACAACTCTACTGCGGCTCTTCCAGCCTCACTATAGTAATATAATGTATGCCATTCAGGAGACACTGAGGGCCCCCTGGGGGGGGGGGGGGGTGACCATTTAGTATTACAGACAGATTCTAATAAAAGCCAGGTAGACAGGTAGAACAGGTATAACAGCCAGGTAGACACCTTCAAATTAAAGGGACAGTACACCAACGTGTGTTGTCTCATCATCGATGACACAGTGCCTTGTTCGCTAACATTTGATTCACTCACCTGCCCATTGGGATGCCGAGGATACCCAGGAACCTACAAGGAGCCGCTGATCTGCATCGTGTCAATGTGACTTTTACAAAACATTAAAAAATATATTAAAGTCATTAAGATAATAAACAGTAAAAAGTCTTTACCGTTGACTGTTGATACCAAACATGTTCAAGGACTAGGGATGTTACCGATGAACCGGTTAGCCGGTTAGCCCGACCGAAAATACATTTCACCCGGGTCATGCTTATCGGTCTATAGGTTCATTTGAATAATTTTGTGGAATTAAAAGTGCCACGTGTGTATTTCCATTAGTAATCATGCATTTTATTTGTCACATACGCACAGCATACAGAGACTAGTTCGAGGAGATGAATACTACCTGTCAGACAGCGACAGAGTAGCTCCTGTAGGCTACTGTAGTGAAGCCTGCTGTTGGAAGCCCAGTCATTGGTCATCCCAGTCATTGGTCAGCCCAGTCATTGGTCATCCCAGTCATTGGTCAGCCCAGTCATTGGTCAGCCCAGTCATTGATCAGCCCAGTCATTGGTCATCCCAGTCATTGGTCAGCCCAGTCATTGATCAGCCCAGTCATTGGTCAGCCCAGTCATTAGTCATCCCAGTCATTGGTCATCCCAGTCATTGGTCAGCCCAGTCATTGGTCATCCCAGTCATTGGTCAGCCCAGTCATTGATCAGCCCAGTCATTGGTCAGCCCAGTCATTGGTCAGCCCAGTCATTGGTCAGCCCAGTCATTGATCAGCCCAGTCATTGGTCAGCCCAGTCATTGGTCAGCCCAGTCATTGGTCAGCCCAGTCATTGGTCATCCCAGTCATTGGTCATCCCAGTCATTGGTCAGCCCAGTCATTGGTCATCCCAGTCATTGGTCAGCCCAGTCATTGGTCATCCCAGTCATTGGTCAGCCCAGTCATTGATCAGCCCAGTCATTGGTCAGCCCAGTCATTGGTCAGCCCAGTCATTGGTCAGCCCAGTCATTGATCAGCCCAGTCATTGGTCAGCCCAGTCATTGATCAGCCCAGTCATTGGTCATCCCAGTCATTGGTCAGCCCAGTCATTGGTCATCCCAGTCATTGGTCAGCCCAGTCATTGATCAGCCCAGTCATTGGTCAGCCCAGTCATTGATCAGCCCAGTCATTGGTCAGCCCAGTCATTGATCAGCCCAGTCATTGGTCAGCCCAGTCATTGGTCAGCCCAGTCATTGGTCATCCCAGTCATTGGTCAGCCCAGTCATTGGTCAGCCCAGTCATTGGTCAGCCCAGTCATTGGTCAGCCCAGTCATTGCACAACAAATAACAATTCTAAATGCAACCGCTTGTTAAAAACTTGTGGCTATGATTAAAAAGGAATTATTTTTATTTCTCAATCTCAACTCATAAAGCGCCTCCCATTCGCCATTCAGATGCATAGGCTATAGTCATAGGCTATAGTCTGCCTACCAGCTGGAGACAGTATAATGTAATGTGAGCTGGAGACAGTATAATGTAATGTGGAGACAGTATAATGTAACGTGAGCTGGAGACAGTATAATGTAATGTGGAGACAGTATAATGTAATGTGGAGACAGTATAATGTAATGTGAGCTGGAGACAGTATAATGTAATGTGGAGACAGTATAATGTAACGTGAGCTGGAGACAGTATAATGTAATGTGGAGACAGTATAATGTAATGTGGAGACAGTATAATTGTTTGAAACCTGAACGTGTTACTTTACTTCAAATAATGAGGTGTGTCTTACCTTGCGTCTAAGTAGCCTTGCCAAAAATCATCCGTAGCAACATGGAATCAATTATTATATATAGACTTCCTCATGCCGTTAACTCCTGTTCTATTGGTTTTCATATCAACTTTCTTTCGTTGTCCAGAAGCCAAAGGCACCATCCTGGTCATATTATCAACCCATCCTGGTCATAGTATCAACCCATCCTGGTCCTATTATCAACCCATCCTGGTCCTATTATCAACCCATCCTGGTCATGTTATCAACCCATATTATCAACCCATCCTGGTCATATTATCAACCCATCCTGGTCATATTAACAACCCATCCTGGTCATATTAACAACCCATCCTGGTCATATTAACAACCCATCCTGGTCCTATTATCAACCCATCCTGGTCATATTATCAACCCATCCTGGTCCTATTATCAACCCATCCTGGTCATATTATCTACCCATCCTGGTCATATTATCAACCCATCCTGGTCATATTATCATCCCATCCTGGTCATATTATCATCCCATCCTGGTCATATTATCAACCCATCCTGGTCATATTAACAACCCAACATGGTCATATTATCAACCCATCCTGGTCATATTATCAACCCATACTGGTCATATTATCAACCCATCCTGGTCCTATTATCAACCCATCCTGGTCATATTATCAACCCATACTGGTCATATTATCAACCCATCCTGGTCATATTATCAACCCATACTGGTCATATTATCAACCCATCCTGGTCCTATTATCAACCCATCCTGGTCATATTATCAACCCATCCTGGTCATATTATCAACCCATACTGGTCATATTATCAACCCATCCTGGTCCTATTATCAACCCATTTTATCAACCCATCCTGGTCATATTATCAACCCATCCTGGTCATATTAACAACCCATCCTGGTCATATTAACAACCCATCCTGGTCATATTAACAACCCATCCTGGTCCTATTATCAACCCATCCTGGTCATATTATCAACCCATCCTGGTCCTATTATCAACCCATCCTGGTCATATTATCTACCCATCCTGGTCATATTATCAACCCATCCTGGTCATATTATCATCCCATCCTGGTCATATTATCATCCCATCCTGGTCATATTATCAACCCATCCTGGTCATATTAACAACCCAACATGGTCATATTATCAACCCATCCTGGTCATATTATCAACCCATACTGGTCATATTATCAACCCATCCTGGTCCTATTATCAACCCATCCTGGTCATATTATCAACCCATACTGGTCATATTATCAACCCATCCTGGTCATATTATCAACCCATACTGGTCATATTATCAACCCATCCTGGTCCTATTATCAACCCATCCTGGTCATATTATCAACCCATCCTGGTCATATTATCAACCCATACTGGTCATATTATCAACCCATCCTGGTCCTATTATCAACCCATTTTATCAACCCATCCTGGTCATATTATCAACCCATCCTGGTCATATTATCAACCCATTTTATCAACCCATCCTGGTCATATTATCAACCCATCCTGGTCATATTATCAACCCATACTGGTCATATTATCAACCCATCCTGGTCATATTATCAACCCATACTGGTCATATTATCAACCCATACTGGTCATATTATCAACCCATCCTGGTCATATTATCAACCCATCCTGGTTGTTGCTATTAGATTCCTCCTCTTTCTAAGTTACTAATGAAGATGTTCATGTCAGTCACATCTGGAGTCTCTCGCGTCAGGTTCTATTGGTTCTATTGATTGTGGTTCCCCAGTGAATTGCATTCTGGTAAATTAGGGTTTTATTATCTGTTTCATTCCAGGAGTTGTCCATTCAACATAGCCTTTTGACTGTAAGACGATAAGCATCTGGTCATGTATATACAGATATCTGATAGTATTTGCTGTTGATCACGTCATTTTACTTTTGGGAAAGTGTGTCAGTCCTTAAATGAGGGTCAGTGAGTCGGCAGCAAAATCTGATCTCATCTGATCTGATCTCTTCTGATCTGATCTATTTTCCACTGTGTCTTATCATTACCGTGTCCGTCATTGAATTGTACTACTTATTATTATTATTATTATTATTAGGGTGGCAGGTAGACTAGTGGTTAGAGCAGGTAGCTTAGTGGTTAGAGGAGGTAGACTAGTGGTTAGAGCAGGTAGCCTAGTGGTTAGAGGAGGTAGAGTAGTGGTTAGAGGAGGTAGCCTAGTGGTTAGAGGAGGTAGCCTAGTGGTTAGAGGAGGTAGCCTAGTGGTTAGAGGAGGTAGCCTAGTGGTTAGAGGAGGTAGCCTAGTGGTTAGAGGAGGTAGCCTAGTGGTTAGAGGAGGTAGTCTAGTGGTTAGAGGAGGTAGCCTAGTGGTTAGAGGAGGTAGCCTAGTGGTTAGAGGAGGTAGCCTAGTGGTTAGAGGAGGTAGTCTAGTGGTTAGAGGAGGTAGCCTAGTGGTTAGAGGAGGTAGCCTAGTGGTTAGAGGAGGTAGCCTAGTGGTTAGAGGAGGTAGCCTAGTGGTTAGAGGAGGTAGCCTAGTGGTTAGAGGAGGTAGTCTAGTGGTTAGAGGAGGTAGCCTAGTGGTTAGAGGAGGTAGTCTAGTGGTTAGAGGAGGTAGCCTAGTGGTTAGAGGAGGTAGTCTAGTGGTTAGAGGAGGTAGCCTAGTGGTTAGAGGAGGTAGCCTAGTGGTTAGAGGAGGTAGCCTAGTGGTTAGAGGAGGTAGCCTAGTGGTTAGAGGAGGTAGTCTAGTGGTTAGAGGAGGTAGCCTAGTGGTTAGAGGAGGTAGCCTAGTGGTTAGAGGAGGTAGTCTAGTGGTTAGAGGAGGTAGCCTAGTGGTTAGAGGAGGTAGCCTAGTGGTTAGAGGAGGTAGCCTAGTGGTTAGAGGAGGTAGCCTAGTGGTTAGAGGAGGTAGCCTAGTGGTTAGAGGAGGTAGTCTAGTGGTTAGAGGAGGTAGCCTAGTGGTTAGAGGAGGTAGTCTAGTGGTTAGAGGAGGTAGCCTAGTGGTTAGAGGAGGTAGTCTAGTGGTTAGAGGAGGTAGCCTAGTGGTTAGAGGAGGTAGCCTAGTGGTTAGAGGAGATAGCCTAGTGGTTAGAGGAGGTAGCCTAGTGGTTAGAGAGGAGGTAGCCTAGTGGTTAGAGAGGAGGTAGCCTAGTGGTTAGAGGAGGTAGTCTAGTGGTTAGAGCAGGTAGCCTAGGGGTTAGAGCAGGTAGCCTAGTGGTTAGAGCAGGTAGCCTAGTGGTTAGAGAGGCAGGTAGCCTAGGGGTTAGAGAGGCAGGTAGCCTAGTGGTTAGAGAGGCAGGTAGCCTAGTGGTTAGAGAGGCAGGTAGCCTAGTGGTTAGAGCAGGTAGCCTAGTGGTTAGAGCAGGTAGCCTAGTGGTTAGAGCAGGTAGCCTAGTGGTTAGAGCAGGTAGCCTAGTGGTTAGAGGAGGTAGCCTAGTGGTTAGAGGAGGTAGCCTAGTGGTTAGAGCAGGTAGCCTAGTGGTTAGAGGAGGTAGCCTAGTGGTTAGAGCAGGTAGACTAGTGGTTAGAGGAGGTAGCCTAGTGGTTAGAGGCAGGAAGTCTAGTGGTTAGAGCAGGTAGCCTAGTGGTTAGAGAGGCAGGTAGCCTAGTGGTTAGAGGAGGCAGGTAGCCTAGTGGTTAGAGGAGGCAGGTAGCCTAGTGGTTAGAGCAGGTAGCCTAGTGGTTAGAGGAGGCAGGTAGCCTAGTGGTTAGAGAGGCAGGTAGCCTAGTGGTTAGAGGAGGCAGGTAGCCTAGTGGTTAGAGGGGCAGGTAGCCTAGTGGTTAGAGGAGGCAGGTAGCCTAGTGGTTAGAGGAGGCAGGTAGCCTAGTGGTTAGAGGAGGCAGGTAGCCTAGTGGTTAGAGTGTTGGACTTGTAACCAAAAGGTTGCAAGATCAAATTCCCAAGCTGATAAGGTACAAATCTGTTGTTCTGCCCCTGTTCCTAGGCTGTCATTGTAAAAAGGAATTTATTCTTAACTGACTTGCCTAGTTAATATGATCTAAAGTCAATAAGATGACAAAGGAGGGATATCCCTCTTACTTATTTCTATTGAGTCATGATGATGACCACATCACCTGTTTAAGCCCTCTGCCTTTACTTGGAGCTGAAAATAAATGGGCCAGTCACGAAGATGACCCTACTTTGATGTGACTCAAACTGAACGTTCTAGATTAGAACAGGAGTTATGCTTTGTGATTATATTACATTACTTCTATGGCCAGTTTCCCAGACACAGATTAATTTAGCCCGGAACTTTATTTTTTTTTGTTATTTTTAAGTATTTCAATTGAGATGAGTTAGTCCAGAACTCACGTTACATTACTAAATCTAACTGAGGAACCAACCCGACTGTTTCTGCTATTGCTACATTAAAATAAATTAAAAATAAATATATATTCTTCAAATCAAATCAAATTTTATTTATATAGCCCTTCGTACATCAGCTGATATCTCAAAGTGCTGTACAGAAACCCAGCCTAAAACCCCAAACAGCAAGGTGGCTAGGAAAAACAATCAACCATGAACACACACACACAGGCTGAACACAGGAACACACATGCAGGCGGAACACAGGCTGAACACACAGGCTGAACACAGGAACACAGGAACACAGGCTGAACACAGGAACACAGGCTGAACACAGGAACACAGGAACACAGGCTGAACACAGGAACACAGGAACACAGGCTGAACACAGGAACACAGGAACACAGGCTGAACACAGGAACACAGGCTGAACACAGGCTGAACACAGGAACACAGGCTGAACACAGGAACACAGGAACACAGGCTGAACACAGGAACACAGGCTGAACACAGGAACACAGGAACACAGGCTGAACACAGGAACACAGGCTGAACACAGGCTGAACACAGTCTCTACTCAAACACAGAACTGTGTTCAGCAGGGCACACCGACGCAAAACTGTTTCCAAACGGACAACGAAAACAAACAAGCATGTCTTATTGGACATTTAGAGGAGGCAGGTAGCCTAGTGGTTAGAGAGGCAGGTAGCCTAGTGGTTAGAGGAGGCAGGTAGCCTAGTGGTTAGAGGGGCAGGTAGCCTAGTGGTTAGAGGAGGCAGGTAGCCTAGTGGTTAGAGGAGGCAGGTAGCCTAGTGGTTAGAGGAGGCAGGTAGCCTAGTGGTTAGAGTGTTGGACTTGTAACCAAAAGGTTGCAAGATCAAATTCCCAAGCTGATAAGGTACAAATCTGTTGTTCTGCCCCTGTTCCTAGGCTGTCATTGTAAAAAGGAATTTATTCTTAACTGACTTGCCTAGTTAATATGATCTAAAGTCAATAAGATGACAAAGGAGGGATATCCCTCTTACTTATTTCTATTGAGTCATGATGATGACCACATCACCTGTTTAAGCCCTCTGCCTTTACTTGGAGCTGAAAATAAATGGGCCAGTCACGAAGATGACCCTACTTTGATGTGACTCAAACTGAACGTTCTAGATTAGAACAGGAGTTATGCTTTGTGATTATATTACATTACTTCTATGGCCAGTTTCCCAGACACAGATTAATTTAGCCCGGAACTTTATTTTTTTTTGTTATTTTTAAGTATTTCAATTGAGATGAGTTAGTCCAGAACTCACGTTACATTACTAAATCTAACTGAGGAACCAACCCGACTGTTTCTGCTATTGCTACATTAAAATAAATTAAAAATAAATATATATTCTTCAAATCAAATCAAATTTTATTTATATAGCCCTTCGTACATCAGCTGATATCTCAAAGTGCTGTACAGAAACCCAGCCTAAAACCCCAAACAGCAAGGTGGCTAGGAAAAACAATCAACCATGAACACACACACACAGGCTGAACACAGGAACACACATGCAGGCGGAACACAGGCTGAACACACAGGCTGAACACAGGAACACAGGAACACAGGCTGAACACAGGAACACAGGCTGAACACAGGAACACAGGAACACAGGCTGAACACAGGAACACAGGAACACAGGCTGAACACAGGAACACAGGAACACAGGCTGAACACAGGAACACAGGCTGAACACAGGCTGAACACAGGAACACAGGCTGAACACAGGAACACAGGAACACAGGCTGAACACAGGAACACAGGCTGAACACAGGAACACAGGAACACAGGCTGAACACAGGAACACAGGAACACAGGCTGAACACAGGAACACAGGAACACAGGCTGAACACAGGAACACAGGCTGAACACAGGCTGAACACAGGAACACAGGCTGAACACAGGAACACAGGAACACAGGCTGAACACAGGAACACAGGCTGAACACAGGAACACAGGAACACAGGCTGAACACAGGAACACAGGCTGAACACAGGCTGAACACAGTCTCTACTCAAACACAGAACTGTGTTCAGCAGGGCACACCGACGCAAAACTGTTTCCAAACGGACAACGAAAACAAACAAGCATGTCTTATTGGACATTTAGAGGAGGCAGGTAGCCTAGTGGTTAGAGAGGCAGGTAGCCTAGTGGTTAGAGGAGGCAGGTAGCCTAGTGGTTAGAGGGGCAGGTAGCCTAGTGGTTAGAGGAGGCAGGTAGCCTAGTGAACACAGGCTGAACACAGGCTGAACACAGGCTGAACACAGTCTCTACTCAAACACAGAACTGTGTTCAGCAGGGCACACCGACGCAAAACTGTTTCCAAACGGACAACGAAAACAAACAAGCATGTCTTATTGGACATTTCACTCTGTTTCAGAGTGTTATCTAATGTTAGGTGCCAAGTGAACTGACCCAGCAGCACCAACAGACCTGAGAAAAGACCAAGAATATAATAAGGGAAAAGAGCTCGGTATGACTAATGACTATAAGGGACTCTCTATTAGAGATCTGTATGACTAATGACTATAAGGGACTCTATTAGAGATCTGTATGACTAATGACTATAAGGGACTCTATACAGTATCTGGCTCTCTGTTAGAGCTCTGTATGACTATAAGGGACTCTATGCAGTACCTGGCTCTCTGTATGACTAATGACTATAAGGGACTCTATGCATGTGCCAACCAATGCAGTATTCATTTTGAACCAATTGTACTGTTTATTTGTGCCACTTTCTACAGGTCAACTTGTTTTGATAATATTTATTAATAACCTGACAATACCTTGCTATTACAGTATTTAAAAATGTACCACGGACACATGATTCTGTCTTACCAACAAACAATCAGCATGACTCTGAAATATACAATGAGATCCAACGGGAATACATGTCAATAATAATACCAAATAAAATACTTTACATGAACGAACACATGGGATAAATATTGAAAATAGACATGTGTTTTGTTGTTAGTTTAGTATGAATGTTGTTTTTCATTTTTTTTATTACACACATTGGTCAATACTGAATGGAAATGCCAGTGAATGATATGGATGGTTCACTGCATACAGTATATCCTTTAACTGTAGATGAAATTAAATAAATTATGGGTTCTGGATTTAAAATAAATATAAACGCTTACTTAATTTTGGATTTTTTTTGTTGTCCTCAATTCCTTTCAATAAAATGTTAATTCAGGTTGGACTTTTGATTTTGTATTTTTTTTAAATATATATATATATATATATTGCAGAGAATCATGTGTTTGTCAGGAAATTATATAAAAAGTTTAACTTTCCATGACCTCTCAAATAATATTCTCCAATTATAGGTTCTCAAGGGCCAACTGTTGACGTCCCAGTTCATGTTCTGTGCAGGCTACAGTCTGTTTCTGTTTTGCCTAGGCTAATGTCGAAGCTTTATCATATTTGCATTACACACAGGACAGCTTATCCATGTTGGGGTAAAAGCCTGCGTGGGAGTTCTGCAACGCAATAGTCATACCTGGGGTCTATTCATTACGCAGATTCTAGTGCAAAAACGTGTCTTAAACGGAAGCAAACTGAACGAAACGGGAGTGAGCTAAGTGAATATGTTCAATAGTAACACGTTTAGCTTTGTTAGCTTCCGTTTGGTTGTTAAACGGTAAACGGTTTCCGTAATGAATACACCTCTGGAGAATGTCCAGTCCTTTCTGAAGTTGGGTTGGTTTCCTACGGTCGTGTTGCTACGGCCAGGGGGCGTAGTCTCTCCGAGAGGAGCTGCTGCTGCTCCACTTTGGCTCTACCCGCGACATCAACTGACTCTACCCGGGACAGACCGAAGAAGATGGCGGCCACGGACCGTTCCCGGTCTGAAGCTGCAAAGCAGCGACGGCAGGATCAGTTACAGCGATGGCTGGGCTCGGAAACCGATCAGACGGGACCGGGGACGCGGGACGGGTCGACGGGAACCGGGACGCGGCGGGCCCGGGTTCGGTTCGCTCAGGGAGCCGTGTTTATGGCAGCCTGTTCGGCCGGGGACAGAGAGGAGGTAGCGGCGCTCCTACGACAGGGCGCTGACATCAACCACGCCAATATAGACGGACTGACAGCGCTTCACCAGGTATTTAACTCGTTACAAAGTAGTTCCATTGTTGCAGGCTGGTGTTTGGGGAACCTGATGGTAATGGCGGGTTGAAACTATGTAACGATCTGTGTTGTATCCTACCGCCAAACAAACATGTCCACATAGCTACTGTAACACAGTAACCATATGGTCGAATTAAACATCGACAAGTAACATTAACTCAACTTTTAATCATGCTCAAATCAGTGGTTTGAATGTTTATAAAACTACACAACTTGTTTATCGTGATGTTGGAACATTGTCATGATAATTCCGGTGTGTGTGTGTGTGTGTGTGTGTGCGCGCGCTAAAGTAGATTGGTTCATTGGAACTGTTGCCTTCCAAGTGTGTGTTCTCTCTCTCTCGGATGAACTCGACACAAGACTGGAAAAGGCGGCTGCTAGTCAGATGACTCCTACCCTGCCATTAGGCTTGTTTACATTGAGCTGCACTGGGGTCGGAACGCAATCATGGTTATATTAAGACGCCACAGAACAGGGATATGAGTAGGCACACTTACCTCATTGCAGGAATAGAATCAGGGCCATGAAGGCTTTTCTGCATGCTTCCTATCCAAAAACAGTTCAGAATAGTAGGCATTATATTATTATAATATTATGTCATTGCAACATTTTTATTTTGGAAATTGTTTTTTTGAAGTTCATTTACTGCATTTCTATACAACAACAACACAAATGCTATTTGGAGAGTAGCAACAAATATCCCCAGCCAGTATCACCGTTGAAGGTTCCTTCACCTCAGTCCACCTATAAAGATATAGTCTATTAGCTATACAATTGTAAAGTTATATCCCTGAAAGGTGGGGGAAATGATTGACACGTAGCATCAGCGACTGTTCAGTCAGTCGTAATGATGAGAGCTCTTCTTTGTCGACACCCATTCAGCATTGTTCACACCCTCTTTAAGCTTTAGCCCCACCCATTCAGCATCGTTCACACCCTCTTTAAGCTTTAGCCCCACCCATCTCTTTAAGGATTTACGTGTGAGGCAACAAAAGCCTCCTTCACTCACGCTGCCAAACTTACCCTCGTAAAACGGACTATCCTACCGATCCTTGACTTCGGTGATGTCATTTACAAAATAGCCTCCAATACCCTACTCAGCAAACTGGATGCAGTCTATCACAGTGCCATCCGTTTTCACCAAAGCCCCATACACTACCCACCACTGCGATCTGTATGCTCTCGTTGGCTGGTCCTCGCTACATATTCGTTGCCAAACCCACTGGCTCCAGGTCATCTATAAGTCTTTGCTAGGTAAAGCTCCGCCTTATCTCAGCTCACTGGTCACGATAACAACACCCACCCGTAGCACGCGCTCCAGCAGGTATATCTCACTGGTCACCCCCAAAGCCAACACCTCCTTTGGCCGCCTTTCCTTCCAGTTCTCTGCTGCCAATGACTTGAAGAAATTGCAAAAATCACTGAAGTTGGAGACTTATATCTCCCTCGCTAACTTTAAGCGTCAGCTGTCAGAGCAGCTTACCGACCACTGCAGCTGTACACAGCCCATCTGTAAATAGCCCATCCAACCAACTACCAACCTCATCTCATATTTGTTTTTGTTTTTCTGCTCTTTTGCACACCAGTATTTCTACTTGCACATCCTCATATGCATACAACTGCTGTTCACAAATGCTCTCCATCCAACCTCACTGAGCTCGAGCTGTTTTGCAAGGAGGAATGGGAAAAACATTTCAGTCTCTCGATGTGCAAAACTGATAGAGACATACCCCAAGCGACTTACAGCTGTAATCGCAGCAAAAGGTGGCGCTACAAAGTATTAACTTAAGGGGGCTGAATAATTTTGCACGCCCAATTTTTCAGTTTTTGATTTGTTAAAAAAGTTTGAAATATCCAATAAATGTCGTTCCACTTCATGATTGTGTCCCACTTGTTGTTGATTCTTCACAAAAAAATACAGTTTTATATCTTTATGTTTGAAGCCTGAAATGTGGCAAAAGGTCGCAAAGTTCAAGGGGGCCGAATACTTTCGCAAGGCACTGTATCTATCTCGCCAGTGTAAATTGCTAAATTGTAATTACTTCGCTACTATTGGCCAATTTATTGCCTTACCTCCTCATGCCGTTTGCAAACACTGTATATAGACTTTCTTTTTTTCCTATTGTGTTGGCTGTACGCTTGTTTATTCCATGTGTAACTCTGTGTTGTTGTTTGTGTCGAACTGCTTTGCTTTATCTTGGCCAGGTCGCAATTGTAAACGAGAACTTGTTTTCAACTAGCCTACCTGGTTAAATAAAGGTGAAATAAACATTTTAAAAAGACTATTGTATTTTAGTCAATGCCACTCCGACATAGCTCAATCTAATATTTATATATTTTTTCTTAATAGCAATTTGTTTTACTTGTAGGACAGTGGCATATGCAGTTAATGCATTGAATTGTGGAAATTCCTCTCCGTCCAAGTTGTCAGACTCACATCATTACTGAGAAAAAATAAACAAGTGACACTTTTAATCAGCATGTTATCTCGGCAGGAGTTTTATTTGAAATTAAAGGTGCTTTAATTGACTCTGGTCAGCCAGTTGACTGCCTGCCCTTTCTTCAAGTCTCTAGTTGACATGATGGAAGATCCCTCAACTTCTAGTGAATCATTTATTTTCATTTCAACAACTTTCTTCTTGTGATGCGCAAGATTTATTTATTTTTTTACATCAATCTACTAGAGCTGACTTACTTGATCCTGATCCTCTGATTGTTTTTTTTTCATCAATCTGCTAGAGCTGACTTACTTGATCCTGGTCCTCTGCAGCATCTTTCAAGGCCATGATTCTATACATTCTATACACTGGATATTATTTAATGAGATCTGCCCAGAAGCGAGACCAAATTTGAACCAATCATAGATGTCTATGTTTCACAAGTTAAGTTAAGACATCAAAGTGCAGTAGAGCATACATAATACAGTACATTTAAAAAAAAAAATTATACCTTTATTTAACTAGGCAAGTCAGTTAAGAACAAATTCTTATTTTCAATGACAGCCTAGGAACAGTGGGTTAACTGCCTGTTCAGGGGCAGAACGACAGATTTGTACCTTGTCAGCTCGGGGATTTGAACTTGCAACCTTCCGGTGACTAGTCCAACGCTCTAACCACTAGGCTACCCTGCCGCCCCTCCACTCTAACCACTAGGCTACCCTGCCGCCCCTCCACTCTAACCACTAGGCCACCCTGCCGCCCCTCCACTCTAACCACTAGGCCACCCTGCCGCCCCTCCACTCTAACCACTAGGCCACCCTGCCGCCCCTCCACTCTAACCACTAGGCTACCCTGCCGCCCCTCCACTCTAACCACTAGGCTACCCTGCCGCCCCTCCACTCTAACCACTAGGCTACCCTGCCGCCCCTCCACTCTAACCACTAGGCTACCTGCCGCCCCTCCACTCTAACCACTAGGCTACCCTGCCGCCCCTCCACTCTAACCACTAGGCTACCTGCCGCCCCTCCACTCTAACCACTAGGCTACCTGCCGCCCCTCCACTCTAACCACTAGGCTACCCTGCCGTCCCTCCACTCTAACCACTAGGCTACCTGCCGCCCCTCCACTCTAACCACTAGGCTACCTGCCACCCCTCCACTCTAACCACTAGACTACCTGCCGCCCCTCCACTCTAACCACTAGGCTACCTGCCGCCCCTCCACTCTAACCACTAGGCTACCTGCCGCCCCTCCACTCTAACCACTAGGCTACCTGCCGCCCCTCCACTCTAACCACTAGGCTACCCTGCCGCCCCTCCACTCTAACCACTAGGCTACCCTGCCGCCCCTCCACTCTAACCACTAGGCTACCCTGCCGCCCCTCCACTCTAACCACTAGGCTACCCTGGCGCCCCGTTATAGTATACTCTGTGTGTGCTACTGTCTACTTTACTGAACTACTTTTCCTTTCTGCTGTGCTGAACTCTACTTTTCCTTTCTGCTGTGCTGAACTCTACTTTTCCTTTCTGCTGTGCTGAACTCTACTTTTCTGTACAATCTTGTGAACCCAACTGTGGTTTGTGACTACTATGATTTTGTTTTTATTGCGTCACCAATTCCGATAACAATTTTCTGTTACCAAGACTTACTAATTAATACCTTACTACCTTACTAATTAATACCTTACTACCTTACTACCTTACTACCTTACTAATTAATACCTTACTACCTTACTAATTAATACCTTACTACCTTACTAATAGCTTACTACCTTACTACCTTACTAATTAATACCTTACTACCTTACTAATTAATACCTTACTACCTTACTAATACCTTACTACCTTACTAATTAATACCTTACTACCTTACTAATTAATACCTTACTACCTTACTAATAGCTTACTACCTTACTACCTTACTAATTAATACCTTACTACCTTACTAATTAATACCTTACTACCTTACTAATTAATACCTTACTACCTTACTAATTAATACCTTACTACCTTACTAATTAATACCTTACTACCTTACTAATAGCTTACTACCTTACTACCTTACTAATTAATACCTTACTACCTTACTAATTAATACCTTACTACCTTACTAATAGCTTACTACCTTACTACCTTACTAATTAATACCTTACTACCTTACTAATTAATACCTTACTACCTTACTAATACCTTACTACCTTACTAATTAATACCTTACTACCTTACTAATACCTTACTACCTTACTAATAGCTTACTACCTTACTAATTAATACCTTACTACCTTACTAATTAATACCTTACTACCTTACTAATTAATACCTTACTACCTTACTAATTAATACCTTACTACCTTACTAATTAATACATTACTACCTTACTAATTAATACCTTACTACCTTACTAATTAATACCTTACTACCTTACTAATACCTTACTACCTTACTAATACCTTACTACCTTACTAATTAATACCTTACTACCTCACTAATTAATACCTTACTACCTTACTAATACCTTACTACCTTACTAATACCTTACTACCTTACTAATACCTTACTACCTTACTAATTAATACCTTACTACCTTACTAATACCTTACTACCTTACTAATACCTTACTACCTCACTAATTAATACCTTACTACCTTACTAATACCTTACTACCTTACTAATACCTTACTACCTTACTAATTAATACCTTACTACCTTACTAATACCTTACTACCTTACTAATACCTTACTACCTTACTAATTAATACCTTACTACCTCACTAATTAATACCTTACTACCTCACTAATTAATACCTTACTACCTCACTAATTAATACCTTACTACCTCACTAATTAATACCTTACTACCTTACTAATACCTTACTACCTTACTAATACCTTGCTACCTCACTAATTAATACCTTACTACCTTACTAATACCTTACTACCTTACTAATACCTTGCTACCTCACTAATTAATACCTTACTACCTTACTAATACCTTACTACCTTACTAATACCTTGCTACCTTACTAATTAATACCTTACTACCTTACTAATACCTTACTACCTTACTAATACCTTACTACCTTACTAATACCTTACTACCTCACTAATTAATACCTTACTACCTTACTAATACCTTACTACCTTACTATTTAATACTTGTTACTTCTGTGGAGTTTCTTTTTCCTCCCTCCTCATGAAAATATGTGGGTTTTTGTAACAAAATTTCAAGACACAGGACAATGTTTATTTTTATACATTTTATTTTATGATATTTAAAATTAAAAAAAATTGGGAGATTACGATCTTGTCTCATCGCTGCAACTCCCCATCGGGCTCAGGAGAGCCGAAGGTCGAGTCATGCGTCCTCAGAAACATGACCCCCAAGCCGAGTTTCTTACCACCCACTCACTTAACCCGGAAGCCAGCTGCATCAATGTCCCCGAGGAAACAACGTTCATCAAGAGGAGTAAAACAAGGTTGTCCATTATCGGCATATCTATTTATTATGGCCATCGAAATGTTAGCTATTAAATTCATATCCAACAATAATATCAAGGGCCTAGAAATCCAGGGCTTAAAAACAAAGGTGCCATTGATTCATGTTTTCTTTTAAATCCATAATTAGAATCCCTCCACAGCCTCAGAGGATCTAGATACTTTTTCTAACCTCTCTGGATTACAACCAAATGATGATACAGTTGAAGTCGGAAGTTTATATACACCTTAGCCAAATATATTTAGACTCAGTTTTTCACAATTCCTGACATTTAATCCTAGTAAAAATTCCCTCTTTTAAGTCAGTTAGGATCACCACTTTATTTTAAGAACGTCAGAATAATAGTAGAGTGATTTTATTTAAGCTTTTATTTCTTTCATCACATTCCCAGTGGGTCAGAAGTTTACATACACTCAATTAGTATTTGGTAGCATTGCCTTTAAATTGTTTAACTTGAGTCAAATGTTTTGGGTAGCCTTCCACAATAAGTTGGGTGAATTTTGGCCCATTCCTCCTGACAGAGCTGGTCAGGTTTGTAGGCCTCCTTGTTCGCACACACTTTTTCAGTTCTGCCTACAAATTTTCCATAGGATTGAGGTCAGGGCTTTCTGATGGCCACTCCAATACCTTGACTTTGTTGTCCTTAAGCCATTTTGCCACAACTTTGGAAGTATGCTTGGGGTCATTGTCCATTTGGAAGACCCATTTGCGACCAAGCTTTAACTTCCTGACTGATGTCTTGATGTTGCTTCAATAGATCCACATAATTTTCCATCCTCATGATGCCATCTATTTTGTGAAGTGCACCAGTCCCTCCTGTAGCAAAGCACCCCCACAACATGATGCTGCCACCCCCGTGCTACACAGTTGGGATGGTTTTCTTCGGCTTGCAAGCCTCCCCCTTCTTCCTCCAAACATAACGATGGTCATTATGGCCAAACAGTTCTATTTTTGTTATTATCAGACCAGAGGACCAAAAAGTACGATCTTTGTCCCCATGTGCAGTTGCAAACCGTAGTCTGGCTTTTTTATGGTGGTTTTGGAGCAGTGTCTTCTTCCTTGCTGAGTGGCCTTTCAGGTAATGTCGATATAGGACTCGTTTTACTGTGGATAAAGATACCTTTGTACCTGTTTCCTCCAGCATCTTCACAAGGTCCTTTGCTGTTGTTCTGGGATTGATTTGCACTTTTCGCACCAAAGTACGTTCATCTCTAAGAGACAGAACACGCCCTCCTTCCTGAGCGGTATGACGGCTGCGTGTTCCCATGGTGAAGTTTGAAGGTAGACCTTGAAAGGCATCCACAGGTACACCTCCAATTGACTCAAATTATGTAAATTAGCCCATCAGAAGCTTCTAAAGCAATGACATAATTTTCTGGAATTTTCCAAGCTGTTTAAAGGTACAGTCAACTTAGTGTATGTAAACTTCTGACCCACTGGAATTGTGATACAGTGAATTATAAGTGAAATCATCTGTAAACAATTGTTGGAAAAATTACTTGTGTCATGAACAAAGTAGATGTCCTAACCGACTTGCCAAAACTATAGTTTTTTAACAAGACATTTGTGGAGTGGTTGAAAAATGGGTTTTATACTATTCAATTTAATCCACAAGACAAACACTGAGCAAATAATACAACAAATATTGTGGTATAATCTTTATGAATTATATCATAAATTGAACTGGTGGAGTTATGTCATACAGGTAACTAAAACATATGTAAATTACAACCAACTAATTGCAGCATTTCTGCAATAATGGAAGTGAAAGTGGAAAAAGTAAGGAACTTTTCTGTCAGCTCTGCATTAAAGACCATTAAAGAAAATGTTGATAAATAAAAAAGTATACCAGTTTCATTTTAAGGACTAAAACATTTACAGCTGTGCCATATAGATTGCAAAATAGTTGGGAATAGATTTTCCTGTGTACTTTGGATGGTGCCCTCATTGATTTGTGTCCTTGTTTAAAAATATCTGGGCATCTGGATTGATGAAAATCTATCTTTCAAAAAGCATGTTGATGAGTTAGTTTACAAATTATTATTATTCTTTTTTAAATAGTCTTCTATAGGAAAAGGTTCTGTCTTTCATTAAAAAGCTGAAAACAACTAATTCAACATGCATATCGTCTGTGTGACTATGGGGATATCGTCTGTGTGACTATGGGGATATCGTCTGTGTGACTATGGGGATATCGTCTGTGTGACTATGGGGATATCGTCTGTGTGACTATGGGCATATCGTCTGTGTGACTATGGGCATATTGTCTGTGTGACTATGGGGATATCGTCTGTGTGACTATGGGGATATCGTCTGTGTGACTATGGGGATATCGTCTGTGTGACTATGGGGATATCGTCTGTGTGACTATGGGCATATCGTCTGTGTGACTATGGGCATATCGTCTGTGTGACTATGGGCATATCGTCTGTGTGACTATGGGGATATCGTCTGTGTGACTATGGGGATATCGTCTGTGTGACTATGGGCATATCGTCTGTGTGACTATGGGGATATCGTCTGTGTGAATATGGGGATATCGTCTGTGTGACTATGGGGATATCGTCTGTGTGACTATGGGCATATCGTCTGTGTGACTATGGGGATATCGTCTGTGTGACTATGGGCATATCGTCTGTGTGACTATGGGGATATCGTCTGTGTGACTATGGGCATATCGTCTGTGTGACTATGGGGATATCGTCTGTGTGACTATGGGGATATCGTCTGTGTGACTATGGGGATATCGTCTGTGTGACTATGGGCATATTGTCTGTGTGACTATGGGGATATCGTCTGTGTGACAATGGGGATATCGTCTGTGTGACTATGGGGATATCGTTTTATTATGGTCGATAGGTTCAGTACACATCACTGCATTCTGTATCAGAATGTGGGCTGGCCCTTCTTAAAGTCATGTAGATCAATGCATTGCACCCTCCTTGTCAATACAGCCCTCTTGCATAAACTTCCTCCACACCTTACCTCGTTGTTAACCTATAGATGTACGGGCCAGAGAGATGGCTAACTCTGGAGATCCCTAACATCTCTACACAGTTGTTAACCTATAGATGTACGGGCCAGAGAGATGGCTAACTCTGGAGATCCCTAACATCTCTACACAGTTGTTAACCTATAGATGTACGGGCCAGAGAGATGGCTAACTCTGGAGATCCCTAACATCTCTACAGAGTTGTTAACCTATAGAAGTACGGGCCAGAGAGATGGCTAACTCTGGAGATCCCTAACATCTCTACACAGTTGTTAACCTATAGATGTACGGGCCAGAGAGATGGCTAACTCTGGAGATCCCTAACATCTCTACACAGTTGTTAACCTATAGATGTACGGGCCAGAGAGATGGCTAACTCTGGAGATCCCTAACATCTCTACACAGTTGTTAACCTATAGATGTACGGGCCAGAGAGATGGCTAACTCTGGAGATCCCTAACATCTCTACACAGTTGTTAACCTATAGATGTACGGGCCAGAGAGATGGCTAACTCTGGAGATCCCTAACATCTCTACAGAGTTGTTAACCTATAGAAGTACGGGCCAGAGAGATGGCTAACTCTGGAGATCCCTAACATCTCTACACAGTTGTTAACCTATAGATGTACGGGCCAGAGAGATGGCTAACTCTGGAGATCCCTAACATCTCTACACAGTTGTTAACCTATAGATGTACGGGCCAGAGAGATGGCTAACTCTGGAGATCCCTAACATCTCTACAGAGTTGTTAACCTATAGAAGTACGGGCCAGAGAGATGGCTAACTCTGGAGATCCCTGACATCTCTACACAGTTGTTAACGAACCTCCCCCCCCCCCCCCCCCCCCCCCCCAGTTTAGAGAGAGGATGGGCCTGTGACGAAATTTAATCTCCACTTTCCTGTGGCCTGTTGTTCTACTGATGAGAACGTGTCTATGTGAGATGTGAGGTTGCGGTCTTTTGCACGTGTCCTTGCAACTGCTCCCTTCTCTAGATGTACGTACCAAATGGCGCCATGTTCCCTACGTAGTACACTTCTTTTGGCTACGTGGGGAACAGGGTGTTCGTTGGGAAGCAGACTATACTTCGGTCTGGTCCTGCTGTCACCCAGTGCCATCCATCCCTTTCTCCTTTGTTGCTCACTAGTTGCATGGCAACGATAATTAAATATAGGCCCTCACTCCAAGCTTTCCACCCATTTTCCATCTAAAGCCTCTGTCTTCTCTCTCCTCTGCCCCCTCATTTCCCTCTTCCCTCTCTCTGTCTCGCTCTCCCCCTTCCTCCCCTCTTCTCTCTCTCTCTCTCTCTCTCCCTCAGTCTCCCTCTGTTTCTCCCTTTCCAATCCCGATGGTGGGGACTTCCCTCTCTCTGTCTCTCTCTCCCCCTTCCTCCCCTCTTCTCTCTCTCTCTCCCTCTGTTTCTCCCTTTTCAATCCCGATGGTGGGGACTTTGGGAATTTCAGATGAAGAAATGGAAAACATTCTCCTTCTAACAGCTGCTCAAGCTGCTGCTGCTCCATTTCCACAATGACCGAGTTACTTGATGAACCAGTGAAGGAACCGTTGAACCACTGGTAGAAAACTATGCACAGCCACATTCACAACAAGGAGAAAGAGACGAGAAATGTCCTCTTGTTCATTCAGCTAGTTGGCCCGTGGAGGGGAGTAGTCTGGGTCCCAAATAGAACCCTACTCCCTATATAGTGCACTACGTTAGACCAGAGCCCTATAGAACCCTATTCCCTATATAGTGCACTACTTTAGACCAGAGCCCTATAGAACCCTATTTCCTACATAGTGCACTACTTTACACCAGAGCCCTATAGAACCCTATTCCCTATATAGTGCACTACTTTAGACCAGAGCCCTATAGAATCCTATTCCCTATATAGTGCACTACTTTAGACCAGGCCCCTATGGGGAATAGGTACTTGGACTATGTTGCGGTGAGAGGAGTATAGTATTAGCCTGGAGGGGGTCTCCCTGTTCCTCTCTCTCTCGCTACATACAGTAAATTAGCTCTAAGTCTATGTAATGTGGTGTAGGGTAAGTTTATTTTTATTGTTCCAGTCAACCAGTTATCTCACTTTATGAACAAGGAAGTGGACCTAAAATAGCTTTGTAATTGGTTGATTTTAAAAGGAAAGCCTCTTAGAGAATGGCTTATTGACGGTTGGCCTTCCCAGTCCGAGTAAATGGAAGACTGGAACCTGGAGTAAGTGGTTCAGCCTGAGGTCTGGAGTTGTTTATTAGTTCAGCCTGAGGTCTGGAGTTGTTTATTAGTTCAGCCTGAGGTCTGGAGTCGTTTATTAGTTCAGCCTGAGGTCTGGAGTCGTTTATTAGTTCAGCCTGAGGTCTGGAGTCGTTTATTAGTTCAGCCTGAGGTCTGGAGTCGTTTATTAGTTCAGCCTGAGGTCTGGAGTCGTTTATTAGTTCAGCCTGAGGTCTGGAGTCGTTTATTAGTTCAGCCTGAGGTCTGGAGTCGTTTATTAGTTCAGCCTGAAGTCTGGAGTCGTTTATTAGTTCAGCCTGAGGTCTGGAGTCAAATCCTAACCTAGTACCCTGCAACCCCAAATCAAATCCTAACCTGGTACCTTCTAAACATGCTATTTTGTCTACCTTCCCACCGCAGACCCTTTAGAGACAGACAGACAGACACTCCGGGCCCTTTAGAGACAGACAGACACTCCGGGCCCTTTAGAGACAGACAGACACTCCAGACCCTTTAAAGACAGACAGACAGACACTCCAGGCCCTTTAGAGACAGACAGACACTCCGGGCCCTTTAGAGACAGACAGACACTCCAGACCCTTTAAAGACAGACAGACAGACACTCCAGGCCCTTTAGAGACAGACAGACACTCCGGGCCCTTTAGAGACAGACAGACAGACACTCCGGGCCCTTTAGAGACAGACAGACACTCCAGGTTTTAGAACTGTCGCTTGTATTAGCTGCTAGCCCAAGGTTAGTTATCCAGGAGTGTGCTACTAATCAAGAACACCTCTTATTGCCTTACATAGTCCAAAGTTGTCCAGAATAAGAAATATGGTTATTTAAGCAGATGCTTTTATGCGATGGGACAGAAATGTCAACATTGACAGAGACTGTATTTATTCAATGGCCCATCTGGGAATTAAACCCCAAACCCCGGTGTTGCTAGCACCGTGCACTAATCCATTTAGCCATTGAAACCACAATCTCATCTCTAACAAGTCTCTGTTCCCCCTCTCTAGGTCGAGGAAAAATGTTTTGATCAATGTGTAAAGATTTAGCGTTTGATCATGTATTGTCTGATGAAGGCCTCATTAGACCCAAAACTCACAGTATGCTTTTAAAACTTGATTTATAATCAAGGTCACTTACATCTCTCACCTTCCAATGTGTTTCCTCTCTCTCTCTCACCTTCCAATGTGTTTCCTGTCCTCTCATATCTCACCTTCCAATGTGTTTCATGTCCTCTCATATCTCACCTTCCAATGTGTGTCCAGTTCTCTCATCTCTCACCTTCCAATGTGTTTCCTGTCCTCTCATATCTCACCTTCCAATGTGTTTCATGTCCTCTCATATCTCACCTTCCAATGTGTGTCATGTCCTCTCATCTCTCACTTTCCAATGTGTTTCCTGTCCTCTCATATCTCCCCTTCCAAATGTGTTTCCTGTCCTCTCATATCTCACCTTCCAATGTGTTTCCTGTCCTCTCATCACTCACCTTCCAATGTGTTTCCTCTCTCATCTCTCATCTCTCACCTTCGAATGTGTTTCCTCTCTCATCTCTCATCTCTCACCTTCCAATGTGTTTCCTCTCTCATCTCTCATCTCTCACCTTCCAATGTGTTTCCTCTCTCATCTCTCATCTCTCACCTTCCAATGTGTTTCATGTCCTCTCATATCTCACCTTCCAATGTGTTTCCTGTCGTCTCCAGGCGTGTATAGATGAGAATGCAGAGATGGTCCAGTTCCTGGTGGAGAGTGGGAGTGATGTGAACCGGGGGGACAACGAGGGGTGGACTCCCCTCCACGCTGCTGCCTCCTGTGGGTTCATACAGATCACCAAGTGGGTGTCTATTTAATATTACACCGTTCCACTATACGACTGGTTCTACATCCTGGTCCTGAGGACCCCAAAGGGGGTTGCACACCTGACTCAACTAATCATCATCAAACCTTTGATCAGTGGAATCAGGTGTGTAGTGTTAAATATGCACCCCTTGGGACCAGGATGAAGAACCACTGCACTGTGCAATACATTGATATTGATGTGGTGTTGTTTGTAGGAACTATTATGTTGTGAGTAGGAACCATTATGTTATGTGTAGGAACCATTATGTTGTGTGTAGGAACCATTATGTTGTGCGTAGGAACCATTATGTTGTGTGTAGGAACCATTATGTTGTGCGTAGGAACCATTATGTTGTGTGTAGGAACCATTATGTTGTGAGTAGGAACCATTATGTTATGTGTAGGAACCATTATGTTGTGCGTAGGAACCATTATGTTGTGTGTAGGAACCATTATGTTGTGAGTAGGAACCATTATGTTGTGAGTAGGAACCATTATGTTGTGTGTAGGAACCATTATGTTGTGCGTAGGAACCATTATGTTGTGTGTAGTAACCATTATGTTGTGTGTAGGAACCATTATGTTGAGCGTAGGAACCATTATGTTGTGTGTAGGAACCATTATGTTGTGAGTAGGAACCATTATGTTGTGAGTAGGAACCATTATGTTGTGTGTAGGAACCATTATGTTGTGTGTAGGAACCATTATGTTGTGTGTCTATGTTGCAGGTACCTGATAGAGCACGGTGCACGTGTGGGGGCGGTGAACAGTGAAGGAGAGCTTCCTCTGGATGTGGTCACTGAGGATGCTATGGAGAGACTGTTGAAGGGGGAGATCAAGAAACAAGGTAGGGTGTTAACACAATGACCCATATTAACATAGTCATTACCCCCCTGACGATGCTATAGGGAGAGACCTAGAAGCAGGGTAACTAGGGATTATTATGTAGTCTGGGTGTTCTATAATACTAGAAGCAGGGTAACTAGGGATTATTATGTAGTCTGGGTGTTCTAGATGCAGGGTAACTAGGGATTATTATGTAGTCTGGGTGTTCTATAATACTAGATGCAGGGTAACTAGGGATTATTATGTAGTCTGGGTGTTCTATAATACTAGAAGCAGGGTAACTAGGGATTATTATGTAGTCTGGGTGTTCTAGAAGCAGGGTAACTAGGGATTATTATGTAGTCTGGGTGTTCTATAATACTAGAAGCAGGGTAACTAGGGATTATTATGTAGTCTGGGTGTTCTATAATACTAGAAGCAGGTCAACTAGGGATTATTATGTAGTCTGGGTGTTCTATAATACTAGAAGCAGGGTAACTAGGGATTATTATGTAGTCTGGGTGTTATATAATACTAGAAGCAGGTCAACTAGGGATTATTATGTAGTCTGGGTGTTCTATAATACTAGAAGCAGGTCAACTAGGGATTATTATGTAGTCTGGGTGTTCTATAATACTAGAAGCAGGTCAACTAGGGATTATTATGTAGGCTGGGTGTTCTATAATACTAGAAGCAGGTCAACTAGGGATTATTATGTAGGCTGGGTGTTCTAGAAGCAGGGTAACTAGGGATTATTATGTAGTCTGGGTGTTCTATAATACTAGAAGCAGGTCAACTAGGGATTATTATGTAGTCTGGGTGTTCTATAATACTAGAAGCAGGTCAACTAGGGATTATTATGTAGTCTGGGTGTTCTATAATACTAGAAGCAGGTCAACTAGGGATTATTATGTAGTCTGGGTGTTCTAGATGCAGGGTAACTAGGGATTATTATGTAGTCTGGGTGTTCTAGATGCAGGTCAACTAGGGATTATTATGTAGTCTGGGTGTTCTAGATGCAGGGTAACTAGGGATTATTATGTAGTCTGGGTGTTCTATAATACTAGAAGCAGGGTAACTAGGGATTATTATGTAGTCTGGGTGTTCTATATGCAGGTCAACTAGGGATTATTATGTAGTCTGGGTGTTCTAGAAGCAGGTCAACTAGGGATTATTATGTAGTCTGGGTGTTCTATAATACTAGAAGCAGGGTAACTAGGGATTATTATGTAGTCTGGGTGTTCTAGATGCAGGGTAACTAGGGATTATTATGTAGTCTGGGTGTTCTAGATGCAGGGTAACTAGGGATTATTATGTAGTCTGGGTGTTCTAGAAGCAGGGTAACTAGGGATTATTATGTAGTCTGGGTGTTCTATAATACTAGAAGCAGGGTAACTAGGGATTATTATGTAGTCTGGGTGTTCTATATGCAGGTCAACTAGGGATTATTATGTAGTCTGGGTGTTCTAGAAGCAGGTCAACTAGGGATTATTATGTAGTCTGGGTGTTCTATAATACTAGAAGCAGGGTAACTAGGGATTATTATGTAGTCTGGGTGTTCTAGATGCAGGGTAACTAGGGATTATTATGTAGTCTGGGTGTTCTAGATGCAGGGTAACTAGGGATTATTATGTAGTCTGGGTGTTCTAGAAGCAGGGTAACTAGGGATTATTATGTAGTCTGGGTGTTCTATAATACTAGAAGCAGGGTAACTAGGGATTATTATGTAGTCTGGGTGTTCTAGAAGCAGGGTAACTAGGGATTATTATGTAGTCTGGGTGTTCTATAATACTAGAAGCAGGTAACTAGGGATTATTATGTAGTCTGGGTGTTCTATAATACTAGAAGCAGGTAACTAGGGATTATTATGTAGTCTGGGTGTTCTATAATACTAGAAGCAGGTCAACTAGGGATTATTATGTAGTCTGGGTGTTCTATAATACTAGAAGCAGGTCAACTAGGGATTATTATGTAGTCTGGGTGTTCTATAATACTAGAAGCAGGTCAACTAGGGATTATTATGTAGTCTGGGTGTTCTATAATACTAGAAGCAGGTCAACTAGGGATTATTATGTAGTCTGGGTGTTCTATAATACTAGAAGCAGGGTAACTAGGGATTATTATGTAGTCTTTGTGTTCTATAATACTAGAAGCAGGGTAACTAGGGATTATTATGTAGTCTGGGTGTTCTAGAAGCAGGGTAACTAGGGATTATTATGTAGTCTGGGTGTTCTATAATACTAGAAGCAGGTCAACTAGGGATTATTATGTAGTCTTTGTGTTCTATAATACTAGAAGCAGGTCAACTAGGGATTATTATGTAGTCTTTGTGTTCTATAATACTAGAAGCAGGGTAACTAGGGATTATTATGTAGTCTGGGTGTTCTAGAAGCAGGGTAACTAGGGATTATTATGTAGTCTGGGTGTTCTATAATACTAGAAGCAGGTCAACTAGGGATTATTATGTAGTCTGGGTGTTCTATAATACTAGAAGCAGGGTAACTAGGGATTATTATGTAGTCTGGGTGTTCTAGATGCAGGGTAACTGGGGATTATTATGTAGTCTGGGTGTTCTAGAAGCAGGGTAACTAGGGATTATTATGTAGTCTGGGTGTTCTATAATACTAGAAGCAGGTCTAACTAGGGATTATTATGTAGTCTGGGTGTTCTATAATACTAGAAGCAGGTCAACTAGGGATTATTATGTAGTCTGGGTGTTCTAGAAGCAGGGTAACTAGGGATTATTATGTAGTCTGGGTGTTCTATAATACTAGAAGCAGGTCAACTAGGGATTATTATCTAGTCTTTGTGTTCTAGATGCAGGGTAACTAGGGATTATTATGTAGTCTGGGTGTTCTAGATGCAGGGTAACTAGGGATTATTATGTAGTCTGGGTGTTCTAGATGCAGGTCAACTAGGGATTATTATGTAGTCTGGGTGTTCTATAATACTAGAAGCAGGGTAACTAGGGATTATTATGTAGTCTGGGTGTTCTATAATACTAGAAGCAGGTCAACTAGGGATTATTATGTAGTCTGGGTGTTCTATAATACTAGAAGCAGGGTAACTAGGGATTATTATGTAGTCTGGGTGTTCTAGAAGCAGGGTAACTAGGGATTATTATGTAGTCTGGGTGTTCTAGATGCAGGGTAACTAGGGATTATTATGTAGTCTGGGTGTTCTAGAAGCAGGTCAACTAGGGATTATTATGTAGTCTGGGTGTTCTAGATGCAGGGTAACTAGGGATTATTATGTAGTCTGGGTGTTCTATAATACTAGAAGCAGGTCAACTAGGGATTATTATCTAGTCTGGGTGTTCTAGAAGCAGGGTAACTAGGGATTATTATGTAGTCTGGGTGTTCTATAATACTAGAAGCAGGTCAACTAGGGATTATTATGTAGTCTGGGTGTTCTAGATGCAGGGTAACTAGGGATTATTATGTAGTCTGGGTGTTCTATAATACTAGAAGCAGGGTAACTAGGGATTATTATGTAGTCTGGGTGTTCTATATGCAGGTCAACTAGGGATTATTATGTAGTCTGGGTGTTCTAGAAGCAGGTCAACTAGGGATTATTATGTAGTCTGGGTGTTCTATAATACTAGAAGCAGGGTAACTAGGGATTATTATGTAGTCTGGGTGTTCTAGATGCAGGGTAACTAGGGATTATTATGTAGTCTGGGTGTTCTAGATGCAGGGTAACTAGGGATTATTATGTAGTCTGGGTGTTCTAGAAGCAGGGTAACTAGGGATTATTATGTAGTCTGGGTGTTCTATAATACTAGAAGCAGGGTAACTAGGGATTATTATGTAGTCTGGGTGTTTCTATATGCAGGTCAACTAGGGATTATTATGTAGTCTGGGTGTTCTAGAAGCAGGTCAACTAGGGATTATTATGTAGTCTGGGTGTTCTATAATACTAGAAGCAGGGTAACTAGGGATTATTATGTAGTCTGGGTGTTCTAGATGCAGGGTAACTAGGGATTATTATGTAGTCTGGGTGTTCTAGATGCAGGGTAACTAGGGATTATTATGTAGTCTGGGTGTTCTAGAAGCAGGGTAACTAGGGATTATTATGTAGTCTGGGTGTTCTATAATACTAGAAGCAGGGTAACTAGGGATTATTATGTAGTCTGGGTGTTCTAGAAGCAGGGTAACTAGGGATTATTATGTAGTCTGGGTGTTCTATAATACTAGAAGCAGGTAACTAGGGATTATTATGTAGTCTGGGTGTTCTATAATACTAGAAGCAGGTAACTAGGGATTATTATGTAGTCTGGGTGTTTATTATGTAGTCTATAATACTAGAAGCAGGTCAACTAGGGATTATTATGTAGTCTGGGTGTTCTATAATACTAGAAGCAGGCAGGTCAACTAGGGATTATTATGTAGTCTGGGTGTTCTATAATACTAGAAGCAGGGTAACTAGGGATTATTATGTAGTCTGGGTGTTCTATAATACTAGAAGCAGGTCAACTAGGGATTATTATGTAGTCTGGGTGTTCTATAATACTAGAAGCAGGGTAACTAGGGATTATTATGTAGTCTTTGTGTTCTAGAATACTAGAAGCAGGGTAACTAGGGATTATTATGTAGTCTGGGTGTTCTAGAAGCAGGGTAACTAGGGATTATTATGTAGTCTGGGTGTTCTATAATACTAGAAGCAGGTCAACTAGGGATTATTATGTAGTCTTTGTGTTCTATAATACTAGAAGCAGGTCAACTAGGGATTATTATGTAGTCTTTGTGTTCTATAATACTAGAAGCAGGGTAACTAGGGATTATTATGTAGTCTGGGTGTTCTAGAAGCAGGGTAACTAGGGATTATTATGTAGTCTGGGTGTTCTATAATACTAGAAGCAGGTCAACTAGGGATTATTATGTAGTCTGGGTGTTCTATAATACTAGAAGCAGGGTAACTAGGGATTATTATGTAGTCTGGGTGTTCTAGATGCAGGGTAACTAGGGATTATTATGTAGTCTGGGTGTTCTAGAAGCAGGGTAACTAGGGATTATTATGTAGTCTGGGTGTTCTATAATACTAGAAGCAGGTCAACTAGGGATTATTATGTAGTCTGGGTGTTCTATAATACTAGAAGCAGGTCAACTAGGGATTATTATGTAGTCTGGGTGTTCTAGAAGCAGGGTAACTAGGGATTATTATGTAGTCTGGGTGTTCTATAATACTAGAAGCAGGTCAACTAGGGATTATTATCTAGTCTTTGTGTTCTAGATGCAGGGTAACTAGGGATTATTAT
The DNA here is from genome assembly GCF_045791955.1 of Oncorhynchus clarkii lewisi. Taxonomy (NCBI): domain Eukaryota; kingdom Metazoa; phylum Chordata; class Actinopteri; order Salmoniformes; family Salmonidae; genus Oncorhynchus; species Oncorhynchus clarkii. The sequence goes on along the minus strand of NW_027261140.1, from coordinate 148,295 downwards.
GTAGTCTGGGTGTTCTAGATGCAGGGTAACTAGGGATTATTATGTAGTCTGGGTGTTCTAGATGCAGGTCAACTAGGGATTATTATGTAGTCTGGGTGTTCTATAATACTAGAAGCAGGGTAACTAGGGATTATTATGTAGTCTGGGTGTTCTATAATACCAGAAGCAGGTCAACTAGGGATTATTATGTAGTCTGGGTGTTCTATAATACTAGAAGCAGGGTAACTAGGGATTATTATGTAGTCTGGGTGTTCTAGAAGCAGGGTAACTAGGGATTATTATGTAGTCTGGGTGTTCTAGATGCAGGGTAACTAGGGATTATTATGTAGTCTGGGTGTTCTAGAAGCAGGTCAACTAGGGATTATTATGTAGTCTGGGTGTTCTAGATGCAGGGTAACTAGGGATTATTATGTAGTCTGGGTGTTCTATAATACTAGAAGCAGGTCAACTAGGGATTATTATCTAGTCTGGGTGTTCTAGAAGCAGGGTAACTAGGGATTATTATGTAGTCTGGGTGTTCTATAATACTAGAAGCAGGTCAACTAGGGATTATTATGTAGTCTGGGTGTTCTAGATGCAGGGTAACTAGGGATTATTATGTAGTCTGGGTGTTCTATAATACTAGAAGCAGGTAACTAGGGATTATTATGTAGTCTGGGTGTTCTATAATACTAGAAGCAGGGTAACTAGGGATTATTATGTAGTCTGGGTGTTCTATAATACTAGAAGCAGGGTAACTAGGGATTATTATGTAGTCTGGGTGTTCTAGATGCAGGGTAACTAGGGATTATTATGTAGTCTGGATGTTCTAGATGCAGGGTAACTAGGGATTATTATGTAGTCTGGGTGTTCTAGAAGCAGGGTAACTAGGGATTATTATGTAGTCTGGGTGTTCTATAATACTAGAAGCAGGTGTAACTAGGGATTATTATGTAGTCTGGGTGTTCTAATAAGAAGCAGGTACTAGAAGCAGGTGTTCTAGAAGCAACTAGGGATTATTATGTAGTCTGGGTGTTCTAGAAGCAGGTACTAGAAGCAGGTAACTAGGGATTATTATGTAGTCTGGGTGTTCTAGAAGCAGGGTAACTAGGGATTATTATGTAGTCTGGGTGTTCTATAGGGTAACTACTGGGTGTTCTAGAGCAGGGTAACTAGGGATTATTATGTAGTCTGGGTGTTCTATAATACTAGAAGCAGGGTAACTAGGGATTATTATGTAGTCTGGGTGTTCTAGATGCAGGGTAACTAGGGATTATTATGTAGTCTGGGTGTTCTAGATGCAGGGTAACTAGGGATTATTATGTAGTCTGGGTGTTCTAGATGCAGGGTAACTAGGGATTATTATGTAGTCTGGGTGTTCTAGATGCAGGGTAACTAGGGATTATTATGTAGTCTGGGTGTTCTAGATGCAGGGTAACTAGGGATTATTATGTAGTCTGGGTGTTCTAGAAGCAGGTCAACTAGGGATTATTATGTAGTCTGGGTGTTCTAGAATACTAGCAGGGTAACTAGGGATTATTATGTAGTCTGGGTGTTCTATAATACTAGAAGCAGGGTAACTAGGGATTATTATGTAGTCTGGGTGTTCTATAATACTAGAAGCAGGGTAACTAGGGATTATTATGTAGTCTGGGTGTTCTAGAATGAAGCAGGGTAACTAGGGATTATTATGTAGTCTGGGTGTTCTAGAAGCAGGGTAACTAGGGATTATTATGTAGTCTGGGTGTTCTAGAAGCAGGGTAACTAGGGATTATTATGTAGTCTGGGTGTTCTAGAAGCAGGGTAACTAGGGATTATTATGTAGTCTGGGTGTTCTATAATACTAGAAGCAGGTCAACTAGGGATTATTATGTAGTCTGGGTGTTCTAGATGCAGGTCAACTAGGGATTATTATGTAGTCTGGGTGTTCTAGAAGCAGGGTAACTAGGGATTATTATGTAGTCTGGGTGTTCTAGATGCAGGGTAACTAGGGATTATTATGTAGTCTGGGTGTTCTAGATGCAGGGTAACTAGGGATTATTATGTAGTCTGGGTGTTCTAGATGCAGGGGTAACTAGGGATTATTATGTAGTCTGGGTGTTCTATAATACTAGAAGCAGGGTAACTAGGGATTATTATGTAGTCTGGGTGTTCTAGATGCAGGGTAACTAGGGATTATTATGTAGTCTGGGTGTTCTAGATGCAGGGTAACTAGGGATTATTATGTAGTCTGGGTGTTCTAGATGCAGGGTAACTAGGGATTATTATGTAGTCTGGGTGTTCTAGAAGCAGGTCAACTAGGGATTATTATGTAGTCTGGGTGTTCTAGATGCAGGGTAACTAGGGATTATTATGTAGTCTGGGTGTTCTATAATACTAGAAGCAGGGTAACTAGGGATTATTATGTAGTCTGGGTGTTCTAGAAGCAGGTAACTAGGGATTATTATGTAGTCTGGGTGTTCTATAATACTAGATGCAGGAAACTAGGGATTATTATGTAGTCTGGGTGTTCTATAATACTAGAAGCAGGTCAACTAGGGATTATTATGTAGTCTGGGTGTTCTATAATTCTAGAAGCAGGGTAACTAGAGATTATTATGTAGTCTGGGTGTTCTATAATACTAGAAGCAGGGTAACTAGGGATTATTATGTAGTCTGGGTGTTCTATAATACTAGAAGCAGGTCAACTAGGGATTATTATGTAGTCTGGGTGTTCTATAATACTAGAAGCAGGTCAACTAGGGATTATTATGTAGTCTGGGTGTTCTAGAATACAGGCAGGTCAACTAGGGATTATTATGTAGTCTGGGTGTTCTAGATGCAGGTCAACTAGGGATTATTATGTAGTCTGGGTGTTCTAGAAGCAGGGTAACTAGGGATTATTATGTAGTCTGGGTGTTCTAGAATACTAGCAGGGTAACTAGGGATTATTATGTAGTCTGGGTGTTCTATAATACTAGAAGCAGGGTAACTAGAGATTATTATGTAGTCTGGGTGTTCTATAATACTAGAAGCAGGTCAACTAGGGATTATTATGTAGTCTGGGTGTTCTATAATACTAGAAGCAGGTCAACTAGGGATTATTATGTAGTCTGGGTGTTCTAGATGCAGGGTAACTAGGGATTATTATGTAGTCTGGGTGTTCTAGATGCAGGGTAACTAGGGATTATTATGTAGTCTGGGTGTTCTAGATGCAGGGTAACTAGGGATTATTATGTAGTCTGGGTGTTCTAGATGCAGGTCAACTAGGGATTATTATGTAGTCTGGGTGTTCTATATGCAGGTCAACTAGGGATTATTATGTAGTCTGGGTGTTCTAGAAGCAGGGTAACTAGGGATTATTATGTAGTCTGGGTGTTCTATAATACTAGAAGCAGGTCAACTAGGGATTATTATGTAGTCTGGGTGTTCTATAATACTAGAAGCAGGTAACTAGGGATTATTATCTAGTCTGGGTGTTATATAATACTAGAAGCAGGTAACTAGGGATTATTATGTAGTCTGGGTGTTCTATAATACTAGAAGCAGGGTAACTAGGGATTATTATGTAGTCTGGGTGTTCTAGATGCAGGGTAACTAGGGATTATTATCTAGTCTGGGTGTTCTAGAAGCAGGGTAACTAGGGATTATTATGTAGTCTGGGTGTTCTAGAAGCAGGGTAACTAGGGATTATTATGTAGTCTGGGTGTTCTAGAAGCAGGGTAACTAGGGATTATTATGTAGTCTGGGTGTTCTATAATACTAGAAGCAGGTCAACTAGGGATTATTATCTAGTCTGGGTGTTCTAGATGCAGGTCAACTAGGGATTATTATGTAGTCTGGGTGTTCTAGAAGCAGGGTAACTAGGGATTATTATGTAGTCTGGGTGTTCTAGATGCAGGGTAACTAGGGATTATTATGTAGTCTGGGTGTTCTAGATGCAGGGTAACTAGGGATTATTATGTAGTCTGGGTGTTCTATAATACTAGAAGCAGGGTAACTAGGGATTATTATGTAGTCTGGGTGTTCTAGATGCAGGGTAACTAGGGATTATTATGTAGTCTGGGTGTTCTATAATACTAGATGCAGGGTAACTAGGGATTATTATGTAGTCTGGGTGTTCTAGATGCAGGGTAACTAGGGATTATTATGTAGTCTGGGTGTTCTAGATGCAGGTCAACTAGGGATTATTATGTAGTCTGGGTGTTCTATATGCAGGTCAACTAGGGATTATTATGTAGTCTGGGTGTTCTAGAAGCAGGGTAACTAGGGATTATTATGTAGTCTGGGTGTTCTATAATACTAGAAGCAGGTCAACTAGGGATTATTATGTAGTCTGGGTGTTCTATAATACTAGAAGCAGGTAACTAGGGATTATTATCTAGTCTGGGTGTTATATAATACTAGAAGCAGGTAACTAGGGATTATTATGTAGTCTGGGTGTTCTATAATACTAGAAGCAGGGTAACTAGGGATTATTATGTAGTCTGGGTGTTCTAGATGCAGGGTAACTAGGGATTATTATCTAGTCTGGGTGTTCTAGAAGCAGGGTAACTAGGGATTATTATGTAGTCTGGGTGTTCTAGAAGCAGGGTAACTAGGGATTATTATGTAGTCTGGGTGTTCTAGAAGCAGGGTAACTAGGGATTATTATGTAGTCTGGGTGTTCTATAATACTAGAAGCAGGTCAACTAGGGATTATTATCTAGTCTGGGTGTTCTAGATGCAGGTCAACTAGGGATTATTATGTAGTCTGGGTGTTCTAGAAGCAGGGTAACTAGGGATTATTATGTAGTCTGGGTGTTCTAGATGCAGGGTAACTAGGGATTATTATGTAGTCTGGGTGTTCTAGATGCAGGGTAACTAGGGATTATTATGTAGTCTGGATGTTCTAGATGCAGGGTAACTAGGGATTATTATGTAGTCTGGGTGTTCTATAATACTAGAAGCAGGGTAACTAGGGATTATTATGTAGTCTGGGTGTTCTAGATGCAGGGTAACTAGGGATTATTATGTAGTCTGGGTGTTCTAGATGCAGGGTAACTAGGGATTATTATGTAGTCTGGGTGTTCTAGAAGCAGGTCAACTAGGGATTATTATGTAGTCTGGGTGTTCTAGATGCAGGGTAACTAGGGATTATTATGTAGTCTGGGTGTTCTATAATACTAGAAGCGGGGTAACTAGGGATTATTATGTAGTCTGGGTGTTCTAGAAGCAGGGTAACTAGGAATTATTATGTAGTCTGGGTGTTCTATAATACTAGATGCAGGAAACTAGGGATTATTATGTAGTCTGGGTGTTCTATAATACTAGAAGCAGGTCAACTAGGGATTATTATGTAGTCTGGGTGTTCTATAATTCTAGAAGCAGGGTAACTAGAGATTATTATGTAGTCTGGGTGTTCTATAATACTAGAAGCAGGGTAACTAGAGATTATTATGTAGTCTGGGTGTTCTATAATACTAGAAGCAGGTCAACTAGGGATTATTATGTAGTCTGGGTGTTCTATAATACTAGAAGCAGGTCAACTAGGGATTATTATGTAGTCTGGGTGTTCTATAATACTAGAAGCAGGTCAACTAGGGATTATTATCTAGTCTGGGTGTTCTAGATGCAGGTCAACTAGGGATTATTATGTAGGCTGGGTGTTCTAGAAGCAGGGTAACTAGGGATTATTATGTAGTCTGGGTGTTCTATAATACTAGAAGCAGGGTAACTAGGGATTGTTATGTAGTCTGGGTGTTCTATAATACTAGAAGCAGGGTAACTAGGGATTATTATGTAGTCTGGGTGTTCTATAATACTAGAAGCAGGGTAACTAGAGATTATTATGTAGTCTGGGTGTTCTATAATACTAGAAGCAGGTCAACTAGGGATTATTATGTAGTCTGGGTGTTCTATAATACTAGAAGCAGGTCAACTAGGGATTATTATGTAGTCTGGGTGTTCTAGATGCAGGGTAACTAGGGATTATTATGTAGTCTGGGTGTTCTAGATGCAGGGTAACTAGGGATTATTATGTAGTCTGGGTGTTCTAGATGCAGGGTAACTAGGGATTATTATGTAGTCTGGGTGTTCTAGATGCAGGTCAACTAGGGATTATTATGTAGTCTGGGTGTTCTATATGCAGGTCAACTAGGGATTATTATGTAGTCTGGGTGTTCTAGAAGCAGGGTAACTAGGGATTATTATGTAGTCTGGGTGTTCTATAATACTAGAAGCAGGTCAACTAGGGATTATTATGTAGTCTGGGTGTTCTATAATACTAGAAGCAGGTAACTAGGGATTATTATCTAGTCTGGGTGTTCTATAATACTAGAAGCAGGTCAACTAGGGATTATTATGTAGTCTGGGTGTTCTATAATACTAGAAGCAGGTAACTAGGGATTATTATCTAGTCTGGGTGTTCTATAATACTAGAAGCAGGGTAACTAGGGATTATTATGTAGGCTGGGTGTTCTATAATACTAGAAGCAGGTCAACTAGGGATTATTATGTAGTCTGGGTGTTCTATAATACTAGAAGCAGGGTAACTAGGGATTATTATGTAGTCTGGGTGTTCTATAATACTAGAAGCAGGGTAACTAGGGATTATTATGTAGTCTGGGTGTTCTATAATACTAGAAGCAGGGTAACTAGGGATTATTATGTAGTCTGGGTGTTCTAGATGCAGGGTAACTAGGGATTATTATGTAGTCTGGGTGTTCTAGAAGCAGGTAACTAGGGATTATTATGTAGTCTGGGTGTTCTATAATACTAGAAGCAGGTCAACTAGGGATTATTATGTAGTCTGGGTGTTCTATAATACTAGAAGCAGGTCAACTAGGGATTATTATGTAGTCTGGGTGTTCTATAATACTAGAAGCAGGTCAACTAGGGATTATTATGTAGTCTGGGTGTTCTATAATACTAGAAGCAGGTCAACTAGGGATTATTATGTAGTCTGGGTGTTCTAGAAGCAGGGTAACTAGGAATTATTATGTAGTCTGGGTGTTCTATAATACTAGAAGCAGGTCAACTAGGGATTATTATGTAGTCTGGGTGTTCTATAATACTAGAAGCAGGGTAACTAGGGATTATTATGTAGTCTGGGTGTTCTAGAATACTAGAAGCAGGGTAACTAGGGATTATTATGTAGTCTGGGTGTTCTATAATACTAGAAGCAGGTCAACTAGGGATTATTATGTAGTCTGGGTGTTCTATAATACTAGAAGCAGGTCAACTAGGGATTATTATCTAGTCTGGGTGTTCTAGAAGCAGGGTAACTAGGGATTATTATGTAGTCTGGGTGTTCTATAATACTAGAAGCAGGTCAACTAGGGATTATTATGTAGTCTGGGTGTTCTAGATGCAGGGTAACTAGGGATTATTATGTAGTCTGGGTGTTCTATAATACTAGAAGCAGGGTAACTAGGGATTATTATGTAGTCTGGGTGTTCTATAATACTAGAAGCAGGGTAACTAGAGATTATTATGTAGTCTGGGTGTTCTATAATACTAGAAGCAGGTCAACTAGGGATTATTATGTAGTCTGGGTGTTCTAGATGCAGGGTAACTAGGGATTATTATGTAGTCTTTGTGTTCTAGAAGCAGGGTAACTAGGGATTATTATGTAGTCTTTGTGTTCTAGAAGCAGGGTAACTAGGGATTATTATGTAGTCTGGGTGTTCTAGATGCAGGTCAACTAGGGATTATTATGTAGTCTGGGTGTTCTATAATACTAGAAGCAGGGTAACTAGAGATTATTATGTAGTCTGGGTGTTCTATAATACTAGAAGCAGGTAACTAGGGATTATTATGTAGTCTGGGTGTTCTAGAAGCAGGTCAACTAGGGATTATTATGTAGTCTGGGTGTTCTATAATACTAGAAGCAGGGTAACTAGGGATTATTATGTAGTCTGGGTGTTCTATAATACTAGAAGCAGGGTAACTAGGGATTATTATGTAGTCTGGGTGTTCTAGATGCAGGTCAACTAGGGATTATTATGTAGTCTGGGTGTTCTAGAAGCAGGGTAACTAGGGATTATTATGTAGTCTGGGTGTTCTATAATACTAGAAGCAGGGTAACTAGGGATTATTATGTAGTCTGGGTGTTCTATAATACTAGAAGCAGGGTAACTAGGGATTATTATGTAGTCTGGGTGTTCTAGAAGCAGGGTAACTAGGGATTATTATGTAGTCTGGGTGTTCTATAATACTAGAAGCAGGGTAACTAGGGATTATTATGTAGTCTGGGTGTTCTAGAAGCAGGGTAACTAGGGATTATTATGTAGTCTGGGTGTTCTAGATGCAGGGTAACTAGGGATTATTATGTAGTCTGGGTGTTCTATAATACTAGAAGCAGGTCAACTAGGGATTATTATCTAGTCTGGGTGTTCTAGAAGCAGGGTAACTAGGGATTATTATGTAGTCTGGGTGTTCTATAATACTAGAAGCAGGGTAACTAGGGATTATTATGTAGTCTGGGTGTTCTAGATGCAGGGTAACTAGGGATTATTATGTAGTCTGGATGTTCTAGATGCAGGGTAACTAGGGATTATTATGTAGTCTGGGTGTTCTAGAAGCAGGGTAACTAGGGATTATTATGTAGTCTGGGTGTTCTATAATACTAGAAGCAGGGTAACTAGGGATTATTATGTAGTCTGGGTGTTCTAGATGCAGGGTAACTAGGGATTATTATGTAGTCTGGGTGTTCTAGATGCAGGGTAACTAGGGATTATTATGTAGTCTGGGTGTTCTAGATGCAGGGTAACTAGGGATTATTATGTAGTCTGGGTGTTCTAGAAGCAGGTCAACTAGGGATTATTATGTAGTCTGGGTGTTATATAATACTAGAAGCAGGGTAACTAGGGATTATTATGTAGTCTGGGTGTTATATAATACTAGAAGCAGGTAACTAGGGATTATTATGTAGTCTGGGTGTTCTATAATACTAGAAGCAGGGTAACTAGGGATTATTATGTAGTCTGGGTGTTCTAGATGCAGGGTAACTAGGGATTATTATCTAGTCTGGGTGTTCTAGAAGCAGGGTAACTAGGGATTATTATGTAGTCTGGGTGTTCTAGAAGCAGGGTAACTAGGGATTATTATGTAGTCTGGGTGTTCTATAATACTAGAAGCAGGTCAACTAGGGATTATTATCTAGTCTGGGTGTTCTAGATGCAGGTCAACTAGGGATTATTATGTAGTCTGGGTGTTCTATAATACTAGAAGCAGGGTAACTAGGGATTATTATGTAGTCTGGGTGTTCTATAATACTAGAAGCAGGTCAACTAGGGATTATTATGTAGTCTGGGTGTTCTATAATACTAGAAGCAGGGTAACTAGGGATTATTATGTAGTCTGGGTGTTCTAGATGCAGGGTAACTAGGGATTATTATGTAGTCTGGGTGTTCTAGATGCAGGGTAACTAGGGATTATTATGTAGTCTGGATGTTCTAGATGCAGGGTAACTAGGGATTATTATGTAGTCTGGGTGTTCTATAATACTAGAAGCAGGGTAACTAGGGATTATTATGTAGTCTGGGTGTTCTAGATGCAGGGTAACTAGGGATTATTATGTAGTCTGGGTTTTCTAGATGCAGGGTAACTAGGGATTATTATGTAGTCTGGGTGTTCTAGATGCAGGGTAACTAGGGATTATTATGTAGTCTGGGTGTTCTATAATACTAGAAGCAGGGTAACTAGGGATTATTATGTAGTCTGGGTGTTCTAGAAGCAGGGTAACTAGGAATTATTATGTAGTCTGGGTGTTCTATAATACTAGATGCAGGAAACTAGGGATTATTATGTAGTCTGGGTGTTCTATAATACTAGAAGCAGGTCAACTAGGGATTATTATGTAGTCTGGGTGTTCTATAATTCTAGAAGCAGGGTAACTAGAGATTATTATGTAGTCTGGGTGTTCTATAATACTAGAAGCAGGGTAACTAGAGATTATTATGTAGTCTGGGTGTTCTATAATACTAGAAGCAGGTCAACTAGGGATTATTATGTAGTCTGGGTGTTCTATAATACTAGAAGCAGGTCAACTAGGGATTATTATGTAGTCTGGGTGTTCTATAATACTAGAAGCAGGTCAACTAGGGATTATTATCTAGTCTGGGTGTTCTAGATGCAGGTCAACTAGGGATTATTATGTAGGCTGGGTGTTCTAGAAGCAGGGTAACTAGGGATTATTATGTAGTCTGGGTGTTCTATAATACTAGAAGCAGGGTAACTAGGGATTATTATGTAGTCTGGGTGTTCTATAATACTAGAAGCAGGGTAACTAGAGATTATTATGTAGTCTGGGTGTTCTATAATACTAGAAGCAGGTCAACTAGGGATTATTATGTAGTCTGGGTGTTCTAGATGCAGGGTAACTAGGGATTATTATGTAGTCTTTGTGTTCTAGAAGCAGGGTAACTAGGGATTATTATGTAGTCTTTGTGTTCTAGAAGCAGGGTAACTAGGGATTATTATGTAGTCTGGGTGTTCTAGATGCAGGTCAACTAGGGATTATTATGTAGTCTGGGTGTTCTATAATACTAGAAGCAGGGTAACTAGAGATTATTATGTAGTCTGGGTGTTCTATAATACTAGAAGCAGGTAACTAGGGATTATTATGTAGTCTGGGTGTTCTAGAAGCAGGTCAACTAGGGATTATTATGTAGTCTGGGTGTTCTATAATACTAGAAGCAGGGTAACTAGGGATTATTATGTAGTCTGGGTGTTCTATAATACTAGAAGCAGGGTAACTAGGGATTATTATGTAGTCTGGGTGTTCTAGATGCAGGTCAACTAGGGATTATTATGTAGTCTGGGTGTTCTAGAAGCAGGGTAACTAGGGATTATTATGTAGTCTGGGTGTTCTATAATACTAGAAGCAGGGTAACTAGGGATTATTATGTAGTCTGGGTGTTCTATAATACTAGAAGCAGGGTAACTAGGGATTATTATGTAGTCTGGGTGTTCTAGAAGCAGGGTAACTAGGGATTATTATGTAGTCTGGGTGTTCTATAATACTAGAAGCAGGGTAACTAGGGATTATTATGTAGTCTGGGTGTTCTAGAAGCAGGGTAACTAGGGATTATTATGTAGTCTGGGTGTTCTAGATGCAGGGTAACTAGGGATTATTATGTAGTCTGGGTGTTCTATAATACTAGAAGCAGGTCAACTAGGGATTATTATCTAGTCTGGGTGTTCTAGAAGCAGGGTAACTAGGGATTATTATGTAGTCTGGGTGTTCTATAATACTAGAAGCAGGGTAACTAGGGATTATTATGTAGTCTGGGTGTTCTAGATGCAGGGTAACTAGGGATTATTATGTAGTCTGGATGTTCTAGATGCAGGGTAACTAGGGATTATTATGTAGTCTGGGTGTTCTAGAAGCAGGGTAACTAGGGATTATTATGTAGTCTGGGTGTTCTATAATACTAGAAGCAGGGTAACTAGGGATTATTATGTAGTCTGGGTGTTCTAGATGCAGGGTAACTAGGGATTATTATGTAGTCTGGGTGTTCTAGATGCAGGGTAACTAGGGATTATTATGTAGTCTGGGTGTTCTAGATGCAGGGTAACTAGGGATTATTATGTAGTCTGGGTGTTCTAGAAGCAGGTCAACTAGGGATTATTATGTAGTCTGGGTGTTATATAATACTAGAAGCAGGGTAACTAGGGATTATTATGTAGTCTGGGTGTTATATAATACTAGAAGCAGGTAACTAGGGATTATTATGTAGTCTGGGTGTTCTATAATACTAGAAGCAGGGTAACTAGGGATTATTATGTAGTCTGGGTGTTCTAGATGCAGGGTAACTAGGGATTATTATCTAGTCTGGGTGTTCTAGAAGCAGGGTAACTAGGGATTATTATGTAGTCTGGGTGTTCTAGAAGCAGGGTAACTAGGGATTATTATGTAGTCTGGGTGTTCTAGAAGCAGGGTAACTAGGGATTATTATGTAGTCTGGGTGTTCTATAATACTAGAAGCAGGTCAACTAGGGATTATTATCTAGTCTGGGTGTTCTAGATGCAGGTCAACTAGGGATTATTATGTAGTCTGGGTGTTCTATAATACTAGAAGCAGGGTAACTAGGGATTATTATGTAGTCTGGGTGTTCTATTATACTAGAAGCAGGTCAACTAGGGATTATTATGTAGTCTGGGTGTTCTATAATACTAGAAGCAGGGTAACTAGGGATTATTATGTAGTCTGGGTGTTCTAGATGCAGGGTAACTAGGGATTATTATGTAGTCTGGGTGTTCTAGATGCAGGGTAACTAGGGATTATTATGTAGTCTGGATGTTCTAGATGCAGGGTAACTAGGGATTATTATGTAGTCTGGGTGTTCTATAATACTAGAAGCAGGGTAACTAGGGATTATTATGTAGTCTGGGTGTTCTAGATGCAGGGTAACTAGGGATTATTATGTAGTCTGGGTTTTCTAGATGCAGGGTAACTAGGGATTATTATGTAGTCTGGGTGTTCTAGATGCAGGGTAACTAGGGATTATTATGTAGTCTGGGTGTTCTAGAAGCAGGTCAACTAGGGATTATTATGTAGTCTGGGTGTTCTAGATGCAGGGTAACTAGGGATTATTATGTAGTCTGGGTGTTCTATAATACTAGAAGCAGGGTAACTAGGGATTATTATGTAGTCTGGGTGTTCTAGAAGCAGGGTAACTAGGAATTATTATGTAGTCTGGGTGTTCTATAATACTAGATGCAGGAAACTAGGGATTATTATGTAGTCTGGGTGTTCTATAATACTAGAAGCAGGTCAACTAGGGATTATTATGTAGTCTGGGTGTTCTATAATTCTAGAAGCAGGGTAACTAGAGATTATTATGTAGTCTGGGTGTTCTATAATACTAGAAGCAGGGTAACTAGAGATTATTATGTAGTCTGGGTGTTCTATAATACTAGAAGCAGGTCAACTAGGGATTATTATGTAGTCTGGGTGTTCTATAATACTAGAAGCAGGTCAACTAGGGATTATTATCTAGTCTGGGTGTTCTAGATGCAGGTCAACTAGGGATTATTATGTAGGCTGGGTGTTCTAGAAGCAGGGTAACTAGGGATTATTATGTAGTCTGGGTGTTCTATAATACTAGAAGCAGGGTAACTAGGGATTATTATGTAGTCTGGGTGTTCTATAATACTAGAAGCAGGGTAACTAGAGATTATTATGTAGTCTGGGTGTTCTATAATACTAGAAGCAGGTCAACTAGGGATTATTATGTAGTCTTGGTGTTCTATAATACTAGAAGCAGGTCAACTAGGGATTATTATGTAGTCTGGGTGTTCTAGATGCAGGGTAACTAGGGATTATTATGTAGTCTGGGTGTTCTAGATGCAGGGTAACTAGGGATTATTATGTAGTCTGGGTGTTCTAGATGCAGGTCAACTAGGGATTATTATGTAGTCTGGGTGTTCTAGATGCAGGTCAACTAGGGATTATTATGTAGTCTGGGTGTTCTAGATGCAGGGTAACTAGGGATTATTATGTAGTCTGGGTGTTCTATATGCAGGTCAACTAGGGATTATTATGTAGTCTGGGTGTTCTAGAAGCAGGGTAACTAGGGATTATTATGTAGTCTGGGTGTTCTAGATGCAGGGTAACTAGGGATTATTATGTAGTCTGGGTGTTCTATAATACTAGAAGCAGGGTAACTAGGGATTATTATGTAGGCTGGGTGTTCTAGAAGCAGGGTAACTAGGGATTATTATGTAGTCTGGGTGTTCTAGAAGCAGGTAACTAGGGATTATTATGTAGTCTGGGTGTTCTATAATACTAGAAGCAGGTCAACTAGGGATTATTATGTAGTCTGGGTGTTCTATAATACTAGAAGCAGGTAACTAGGGATTATTATCTAGTCTGGGTGTTCTATAATACTAGAAGCAGGGTAACTAGGGATTATTATGTAGTCTGGGTGTTCTATAATACTAGAAGCAGGTCAACTAGGGATTATTATGTAGTCTGGGTGTTCTATAATACTAGAAGCAGGGTAACTAGGGATTATTATGTAGTCTGGGTGTTCTAGAATACTAGAAGCAGGGTAACTAGGGATTATTATGTAGTCTGGGTGTTCTATAATACTAGAAGCAGGTCAACTAGGGATTATTATGTAGTCTGGGTGTTCTATAATACTAGAAGCAGGTCAACTAGGGATTATTATCTAGTCTGGGTGTTCTAGAAGCAGGGTAACTAGGGATTATTATGTAGTCTGGGTGTTCTATAATACTAGAAGCAGGGTAACTAGGGATTATTATGTAGTCTGGGTGTTCTATAATACTAGAAGCAGGGTAACTAGAGATTATTATGTAGTCTGGGTGTTCTATAATACTAGAAGCAGGTCAACTAGGGATTATTATGTAGTCTGGGTGTTCTAGATGCAGGGTAACTAGGGATTATTATGTAGTCTTTGTGTTCTAGAAGCAGGGTAACTAGGGATTATTATGTAGTCTGGGTGTTCTATAATACTAGAAGCAGGTCAACTAGGGATTATTATCTAGTCTGGGTGTTCTAGATGCAGGGTAACTAGGGATTATTATGTAGTCTTTGTGTTCTAGAAGCAGGGTAACTAGGGATTATTATGTAGTCTTTGTGTTCTAGAAGCAGGGTAACTAGGGATTATTATGTAGTCTGGGTGTTCTAGATGCAGGTCAACTAGGGATTATTATGTAGTCTGGGTGTTCTATAATACTAGAAGCAGGGTAACTAGAGATTATTATGTAGTCTGGGTGTTCTATAATACTAGAAGCAGGTAACTAGGGATTATTATGTAGTCTGGGTGTTCTAGAAGCAGGTCAACTAGGGATTATTATGTAGTCTGGGTGTTCTATAATACTAGAAGCAGGGTAACTAGGGATTATTATGTAGTCTGGGTGTTCTATAATACTAGAAGCAGGTCAACTAGGGATTATTATGTAGTCTGGGTGTTCTATAATACTAGAAGCAGGTCAACTAGGGATTATTATGTAGTCTGGGTGTTCTAGAAGCAGGGTAACTAGGGATTATTATGTAGGCTGGGTGTTCTAGAAGCAGGGTAACTAGGGATTATTATGTAGTCTGGGTGTTCTATAATACTAGAAGCAGGGTAACTAGGGATTATTATGTAGTCTGGGTGTTCTAGATGCAGGTCAACTAGGGATTATTATGTAGTCTGGGTGTTCTAGAAGCAGGGTAACTAGGGATTATTATGTAGTCTGGGTATTCTAGAAGCAGGGTAACTAGGGATTATTATGTAGTCTGGGTGTTCTATAATACTAGAAGCAGGGTAACTAGGGATTATTATGTAGTCTGGGTGTTCTATAATACTAGAAGCAGGGTAACTAGGGATTATTATGTAGGCTGGGTGTTCTAGAAGCAGGGTAACTAGGGATTATTATGTAGTCTGGGTGTTCTAGATGCAGGGTAACTAGGGATTATTATGTAGTCTGGGTGTTCTAGAAGCAGGTCAACTAGGGATTATTATGTAGTCTGGGTGTTCTAGAAGCAGGGTAACTAGGGATTATTATGTAGTCTGGGTGTTCTAGATGCAGGTCAACTAGGGATTATTATGTAGTCTGGGTGTTCTAGAAGCAGGGTAACTAGGGATTATTATGTAGTCTGGGTGTTCTAGAAGCAGGGTAACTAGGGATTATTATGTAGTCTGGGTGTTCTATAATACTAGAAGCAGGTCAACTAGGGATTATTATGTAGTCTGGGTGTTCTATAATACTAGAAGCAGGTCAACTAGGGATTATTATGTAGTCTGGGTGTTCTAGAAGCAGGTCAACTAGGGATTATTATGTAGTCTGGGTCCCTATCTGTTGCCTGTGTCCCTCTTCCTCTCTCTTAGGGGTTGACGTGGACATGGCACGGCGGGAAGAAGAGCGGGTGATGCTGGCGGATGCCAACGCGGTGCTGGCAGGAAGTGGCGTGCTGACACCTCATCCTAACACCAAGGCCACAGCGCTGCACGTGGCCGCTGCCAAGGGCTACATAGAGGTCATGAAGTGAGTGGGTCAGGTGCTCGTCAGTGGGTCAGGTGCTAGTCAGTGGGTGAGGTGCTCGTCAGGTGCTAGTCAGTGGGTGAGGTGCTCGTCAGGTGCTAGTCAGTGGGTCAGGTGCTCGTCAGGTGCTAGTCAGGTGCTAGTCAGTGGGTCGGGTGCTCGTCAGGCGCTAGTCAGTGGGTTAGGTGCTAGTCAGTGGGTTGGGTGCTCGTCAGGCGCTAGTCAGTGGGTTAGGTGCTAGTCAGTGGGTCGGGTGCTAGTCAGTGGGTTGGGTGCTAGTCAAAGTGCTAGTCAGTGGGTTGGGTGCTAGTCAAAGTGCCCGTCAGTGGGTCGGGTGCCCGTCAGTGGGTCGGGTGCTAGTCAGTGGGTCGGGTGCTAGTCAGTGGGTCGGGTGCTAGTCAGTGGGTCAGGTGCTCGTCAGGTGCTAGTCAGTGGGTCGGGTGCTAGTCAGTGGGCCAGTTGCTAGTCAGTGGATCAGGTGCTAGTCAGTGGGTCGGGTGCTCGTCAGTGGGCCAGGTGCTACTAAACATAGTAAACATGCTACGCATACTAAACATGCTACGCATACCAAACATACTAGACATGCTACGCATACTAAATGTACTAGACATGCTACGCATACTAAACGTACTAAACATGCTACGCATACCAAACATACTAGACATGCTACGCGTACTAAACATGCTACGCATACCAAACATGCTAAACATGCTACACATACTAAACACGCTACACATACTAAACATGCTAAACATGCTACACATACTAAACATGCTAAACATGCTAAACATGCTACACATGCTAAACATGCTAAACATGCTACATATACTATACATGCTACACATACTATACATGCTACACATACTATGCATGCTACACATACTATACATGCTACACATACTAAACATGCTACACATGCTAAAAATGCTACACATACTATACATGCTACACATACTATACATGCTACACATACTAAACATGCTACACATACTAAACATGCTACACATGCTAAAAATGCTAAACATGCTACACATGCTAAAAATGCTCAACGTTGCCCCGATTGTTAGTCATCCTCATCACCACCTCACATTTTGCCTTACCTCAACCTCCTCCTCTTTCTAGTTGTCTGCTTCTCTTTCTCCCCTTCCTCTTCGTCTCTCTCTCCCTCTTCATATCTCTCCCCCTCCTGTCTCTCTCCCCCTCCTGTCTCACCCTCATCTCTCTTCATCTCTCTCTCCCCCTCCTGTCTCACCCTCTCTCTCTCTCTCTCTCTCCCCTTCCTCTCTCTCTCCCTCACCCTGTTCATCTCTCTCCCCCTCCTGTCTCTCTTTCTCTCCCCTTCCTCTCTCTCTCTCCCTCACCCTGTTCATCTCTCTCCCCCTCCTGTCTCACCCTCATCTCTCTTCATCTCTCTCTCCCCCTCCTGTCTCACCCTCTCTCTCTCTCTCTCTCTCTCTCTCCCCTTCCTCTCTCTCTCCCTCACCCTGTTCATCTCTCTCCCCCTCCTGTCTCTCTTTCTCTCCCCTTCCTCTCTCTCTCTCCCTCACCCTGTTCATCTCTCTCCCCCTCCTGTCTCACCCTCATCTCTCTTCATCTCTCTCTCCCCCTCCTGTCTCACCCTCTCTCTCGCTCTCTCTCTCTCTCCCCTTCCTCTCTCTCTCCCTCACCCTGTTCATCTCACTCCCCCTCCCCTGTCTCTCACCATCATCTCTCTCTCTCTCTCTCTCTCTCTCTCCATCTCTCTCCCCCTCCTGTCTCTCTCTCTCTTTCTCTCTCTCTCTCTCTCTCTCTCTCTCTCTCTCTCTCTCTCTCTCCATCTCTCTCTCCCCCTCCTGTCTCTCTCTCTCTCTTTCTCTCTCTCTCTCTCTCTCTCTCTCCATCTCTCTCCCTCTCCTGTCTCTCTCTCTCCCTCTCCTGTCTCTCTCTCTCTCCCCTTCCTCTCTCTCTCTCTCCCTCACCCTGTTCATCTCTCTCTCTCCCCCCCCCCCCCCCCCCCCCGCCCCCTCACAGGGTCCTGCTCCAGTGTGGTCTGGATTTGGACAGTGGTGATGTGGATGGCTGGACAGCCCTGCATGCTGCTGCTCACTGGGGACAGCAGGAGGTGTGTTCTCTGCTGGCTGACAACATGTGTGAGATGGCTGCTCTCAACAACGTGGTGAGTGGGAGAAGATACACGCACTCCCTGAATGTACAAAGCATTAAGTACACCCCCCCCCCGCATGCTAATTAGCATGTTCCAATCTGAGAGTAAATACAGCTGCATTTTATTGATCAAAGTCACCTTGTCCGAGAGAGATTTACACGGTTATCGAAAAGTCACACCTACAGGTTTTCCCCTATCAGGATAATGAATGGTAGAAAAACGATTGGAACGAGCGTTTCCCTGTTTGACCGCTAGGTTTTATGGGTATTATGACACCTCCAGTCTGGGGCTGTATTAGTCTCCCTATGTGCCCAGACACGGAGCATCTCAATCACGCTGAGTATGTAACGGCTCATGCAATGTAATCACATCTATACTACATGCTGACTCAGCAGTATTGTTACACAAATGGAACCCTATTCCCTATATAGTGCACTACTTTAGACCAGAACCCTATTCCCTATATAGTGCACTACTTTAGACCAGGGCCCTATAGAACCCTATTCCCTATATAGTGCACTACTTTAGACCAGAGCCCTATAGAACCCTATTCCCTATATAGTGCACTACTTTAGACCAGAGCCCTATATAACCCTATTCCCTATATAGCGCACTACTAAAGTAGTGTATTATCCAGGGAATAGGGTGCCATTTTGGACACTCATAATGTCAATGCACTAAATGATGTGTGTCCTTGTTCCAGGGACAAACCCCTCTAGAGGTAGCAGATGACACCCTAGTGGACACTCTGGAGGAGCTGACAAAGAAACAAAATTCTGTAAGTCTCTGTCGCCGTCCTAATGGCATCCTATGCCCTATAAAGTGCACTACTATTAATATAAAATATATTTTTGGTTTATTTAACACTTTTTTGTTACTACATGATTCCATGTGTGTTATTTCATAGTGTTGATGTCTCCACTATTCTACATTTTATAAAATAGTAAAACTAAAGGGAAACACTTGAATGAGTAGGTGTGTCCAAACTTTCACTGGTACTGTATGTCTTCCTGTATATTTACTCTGTATATGTCTTCCTGTATATTTACTCTGTATATTTCTTCCTGTATATTGACTCTGTATATTTACTCTGTATATGTCTTCCTGTATATTGACTCTGTATATTTACTCTGTATATGTCTTCCTGTATATTGACTCTGTATATTTACTCTGTATATGTCTTCCTGTATATTGACTCTGTATATTTACTCTGTATATGTCTTCCTGTATATTTACTCTGTATATTTACTCTGTATATGTTTTCCTGTATATTTACTCTATATTTACTCTCCCGAAATTATTGCCACCCCTATTACTAGCCTGTTCAACCTCTCTTTCGTGTCGTCTGAGATTCCCAAAGATTGGAAAGCAGCTGCTGTCATCCCCTTCTTCAAAGGGGGGGACACTCTTGACCCAAACTACTACAGACCTATATCTATCCTACCCTGCCTTTCTAAGGTCTTCGAAAGCCAAGTCAACAAACAGATTACCGAACATTTCGAATCCCACCATACCTTCTCCGCTATGCAATCTTGTTTCCGAGCTGGTCATGGGTGCACCTCAGCCACGCTCAAGGTCCTAAACTATATCTTAACTGCCATCGATAAGAAACAATACTGTGCAGCCGTATTCATTGACCTGGCCAAGGCTTTCGACTCTGTCAATCACCACATCCTCTTCGGCAGACTTGACAGCCTTGGTTTCTGAAATGATTGCCTCGCCTGGTTTACCAACTACTTCTCTGATAGAGTTCAGTGTGTCAAATCGGAGGGCCTGTTGTCTGGACCTCTGACAGTCTCTATGGGGGTGCCACGGGGTTCAATTCTTGGACCGACTCTCTTCTCTGTTTACATCAATGATGTCGCTCTTGCTGCTGGTGATTCTCTGATTCACCTCTACGCAGACGACACCGTTCTGTAAACTTCTGGCCCTTCTTTGGACACTGTGTTAACAACCCTCCAGGCAAGCTTCAATGCCATACAACTCTCCTTCCATGGCCTCCAATTGCTCTTAAATACGAGTAAAACTAAATGCATGCTCTTCAACCGATCGCTGCCTGCACCTGCTCGCCTGTCCATCACTACTCTGGACGGCTCTGACTTAGAATATGTGGACAAATACCTAGGTGTCTGGTTAGACTGTAAACTCTCCTTCCAGACTCACATCAAACATCTCCAATCCAAAGTTAAATCTAGAATTGGCTTCCTATTTCGCAACAAAGCATCCTTCACTCATGCTGCCAAACATACCCTTGTAAAACTGACCATCCTACCAATCCTTGACTTCAGCGATGTCATTTACAAAATTGCCTCCAACACTCTACTCAGCAAACTGGATGCAGTCTATCACAGTGCCATCCGTTTTGTCACCAAAGCCCCATATACTACCCACCACTGCGACCTGTACGCTCTTATTGGCTGGCCCTCACTTCATACTCGTCGCCAAACCTACTGGCTCCAGGTCATCTACAAGACCCTGCTAGGTTAAGTCCCCCCTTATCTCAGCTCGCTGGTCACCATAGCAGCACCCACCTGTAGCACGTGCTCCAGCAGGTATATCTCTCTGGTGAACCCCAAAGCCAATTCTTCCTTTGGCCGCCTCTCCTTCCAGTTCTCTGCTGCCAATGACTGGAACGAACTACAAAAATCTCTGAAACTGGAAACACTTATCTCCCCCACTAGCTTTAAGCACCAACTGTCAGAGCAGCTCACAGAATATTTATTTATTTATTTTGCTCCTTTGCACCCCATTATTTTTATTTCTACTTTGCACATTCTTCCACTGCAAATCTACCATTCCAGTGTTTTACTTGCAATATTGTATTTACTTTGCCACCATGGCCTTTTTTTTGCCTTTACCTCCCTTCTCACCTCATTTGCTCACATTGTATATATATACTTGTTTATACTGTATTATTGACTGTATGTTTGTTTTACTCCATGTGTAACTCTGTGTCGTTGTATGTGTCGAACTGCTTTGCTTTATCTTGGCCAGGTCGCAATTGTAAATGAGAACTTGTTCTCAACTTCCCTACTTGGTTAAATAAAGGTGAAAATAAATAAATCAATAAATATTTACTCTGTATATGTCTTCCTCTATATTTACTCTGTATATATCTCTGTATATTTACTCTGTATATGTCTTCCTGTATATTTACTCTGTATATGTCTTCCTGTATATTTACTCTGTATATGTCTTCCTGTATATTTACTCCGTATATGTCTTCCTGTATATTTACTCTGTATATGTCTTCCTGTATATTGACTCTGTATATTTACTCTGTATATGTCTTCCTGTATATTTACTCTGTATATGTCTTCCTGTATATTTACTCTGTATATGTCTTCCTGTATATTTACTCTGTATATGTCTTCCTGTATATCTCTCTAGCTGCGTACAGAAAAAGCCAAGCTGTCCCAGCCTCCTGTCATCGAGACCAGCCCTCCTATCAATATGGCATCGGTTCGACCACGCAAGTCAGTGCCCCAGCATGTCTGTTGTCTGTGCCAGTCTGTTACCCACCTAGGAATCACTGATACAGAACCACAGACGTAGCTTAGTGTGTTACTGATATGAGCCAAGAGAATCAGACACTGTCTTTTACCCACCTGACACCTCTCTACCAATAGAATCACACTCTGTTACCCACCTGACACCTCTCTACCAGTAGAATCACACTGTCTGTTACCCACCTGACACCTCTCTACCAATAGAATCACACTGTCTGTTACCCACCTGACACCTCTCTACCAATAGAATCACACTGTCTGTTACCCACCTGACACCTCTCTACCAATAGAATTAGACACTGTCTGTTACCCACCTGACACCTCTCTACCAGTAGAATCACACTGTCTGTTACCCACCTGACACCTCTCTACCAATAGAATCACACTGTCTGTTACCCACCTTACACCTCTCTACCAATCGAATCACACTGTCTGTTACCCACCTGACACCTCTCTACCAATAGAATCAGACACTGTCTGTTACCCACCTGACACCTCTACCAGTAGAATCAGACGCGGTCTACCCACCTGACACCTCTCTACCAATAGAATCAGACACTGACTGTTACCCACCTGACACCTCTACCAATAGAATCACACTGTCTGTTACCCACCTGACACCTCTCTACCAATAGAATCACACTGTCTGTTACCCACCTGACACCTCTCTACCAATAGAATCACACTGTCTGTTACCCACCTGACACCTCTCTACCAATAGAATCAGACACTGTCTGTTACCCACCTGACACCTCTCTACCAATAGAATCAGACACAGTTGTTATCTACAGTGATGGCCTGGTCATCCAATAGTATTCATATAGTTAAGCTGTCCCTCAGTCTCCCACACAGGATCCAGTTACAGTCCAAATCCTGGTTTTGTTTGTTTTCGTTTACGCACACACACGGATTGTCTTCGCCCTTAGTGATCACCGTCACTGATTGGTTCCTCCATGCCTACCTGTCATCCTCTCCCCTGCAGGACCTCAATCTCTCGTATGAGCAGCCGAGAGAAGATCTGCCTCCACGAGAGGGAGAAGCACCCTCCCCCTGCCCTGACCAGCAGCCCTGCTGAGGATGAGGATGAGGAGGGGGTACAGACTCAGCATGGGACACAGGGACAGGCCCAAGCCTCCAGCAGCTCCAGTTCAGAAGAAGAGGAGGACGAGTCTGAGAGCGATGCAGAATCGGGTGAG
This sequence comes from Oncorhynchus clarkii lewisi, assembly GCF_045791955.1. Classification (NCBI taxonomy): domain Eukaryota; kingdom Metazoa; phylum Chordata; class Actinopteri; order Salmoniformes; family Salmonidae; genus Oncorhynchus; species Oncorhynchus clarkii. The sequence goes on along the minus strand of NW_027261140.1, from coordinate 125,510 downwards.
CGACTGAGAGAAAATGAAGTTTCCCTGGTGTCAAGTGCATTTCAGTCTAGTCCATTCATGAAGTAACATTTGAGTTTACTGAATTGAAATGGAATGGACCTAAACCCTGTCATGACTGATACCTAAAAGACTGAAACCCAATGTGGAGTTGTTCTATTGTAGGGAATCATGTGGACTTGTTCTATTGTAGGGAATCATGTGGAGTTGTTCTATTGTAGGGAATCATGTGGAGTTCTATTGTAGGGAATCATGTGGAGTTGTTCTATTGTAGGGAATCATGTGGAGTTGTTCTATTGTAGGGAATCATGTGGACTTGTTCTATTGTAGGGAATCATGTGGACTTGTTCTATTGTAGGGAATCATGTGGAGTTGTTCTATTGTAGGGAATCATGTGGAGTTCTATTGTAGGGAATCATGTGGAGTTGTTCTATTGTAGGGAATCATGTGGAGTTGTTCTATTGTAGGGAATCATGTGGACTTGTTCTATTGTAGGGAATCATGTGGAGTTGTTCTATTGTAGGGAATCATGTGGAGTTGTTCTATTGTAGGGAATCATGTGGAGTTGTTCTATTGTAGGGAATCATGTGGAGTTGTTCTATTGTAGGGAATCATGTGGAGTTGTTCTATTGTAGAGAATCATGTGGAGTTGTTCTATTGTAGGGAATCATGTGGACTTGTTCTATTGTAGAGAATCATGTGGACTTGTTCTATTGTAGAGAATCATGTCATTAACTGGCTGATGGTGATTGTTGCAGAGAATCATGTCATTAACTGGCTGATGGTGATTGTTGCAGAGAATCATGTCATTAACTGGCTTATGGTGATTGTTGCAGAGAAAGCCAAAAACCGAGAGATCATCAACAACTTGAACAACAAACGCAACAGCTCCTCCCCCCATGCTACCTCCATGGCAACCAGCACTTCAGGAAACACTGTTAAAAAGGTATGTTTCTGTTGGTGTTTAAACGCCAGAATGCTGGGTAGGGCAGCTATGACTTGGTATCTCCCTGGTGATGGAGTCAGCTACGGCCTGGGGGGGACTCAGATGAACAACCTGTGCACTCTGCTATTGACTATTTAAAGTGATTTGGTAAATTGTCTTTTATTACCTCTGTTGGCAGGTCATTAATCTAAGTTGATTTGATCAGTGAATCGTACATCTCTCTCTCCTTCTGCAGCAGGACCCAGGGAAGCCCCCAGCCCCAGAGGCAGCACCTAGCTCAGCCCCTGGTGCTGCCCCTGGCTCCTGGAGGACCTCTCTTCGTAAAGCAGGCAGCTCCGTGACCCTGGGGCCTTCAGGTACCACCGACCCAAGCCAGGAGTCCAACCGCGGGGCGCCTCAGTCGGGCCTGGGTATGATCCGCTCTGCCTCCAGCCCACGCCTCAGCTCTGACACCAGTACAGACACCAAGGTACTGGAACCAGACCACATTGATGGTAAAAACACACCTTTAAAAGGTACCGGAGCATCACAGGCTGAGAATTATTTGTGACAACTGTTGATTCTTTACAGATACAGTACAGGAGCATCACAGGGTGAATTTGAGTTGTATTCCCTTGATTCGTCCCCTCATTGTATTCCCTTGATTCGTCTCCTCATTGTATTCCCTTGATTCGTCCCCTCATTGTATTCCCTTGATTCGTCTCCTCATTGTATTCCCTTGATTCGTCCCCTCATTGTATTCCCTTGATTCCTCTCCTCATTGTATTTCTTTGATTCCTCTCCTCATTTCCTTCACAAAACAACCTCTAATCTATTTAGAGAAGTACGCAAGGAGAGAGAACACAAGGAATCAAGGAAATACAACTACATCTTAGACTGGACCAACTACATCACTACCTCTAATGCACTACTGTCCTCTTAGACTGGACCATCTACATCACTACTGTCCTCTTAGACTGGACCATCTACATCACTACTGTCCTCTTAGACTGGACCATCTACATCACTACTGTCCTCTTAGACTGGACCATCTACATCACTACTGTCCTCTTAGACTGGACCATCTACATCACTACTGTCCTCTTAGACTGGACCATCTACATCACTACTGTCCTCTTAGACTGGACCATCTACATCACTACTGTCCTCTTAGACTGGACCATCTACATCACTACTGTCCTCTTAGACTGGACCATCTACATCACTACTGTCCTCTTAGACTGGACCATCTACATCACTACTGTCCTCTTAGACTGGACCATCTACATCACTACTGTCCTCTTAGACCGGACCATCTACATCACTACTGTCCTCTTAGACTGGACCATCTACATCACCACCTCTAATACACTACTGACCTCTTAGACTGGACCAACTACATCACTACTGTCCTCTTAGACTGGACCAACGACATCACTACTGTCCTCTTAGACTGGACCATCTACATCACTACTGTCCTCTTAGACTGGACTATCTACATCACTACTGTCCTCTTAGACTGGACCATCTACATCACTACTGTCCTCTTAGACTGGACCATCTACATCACTACTGTCCTCTTAGACTGGACCATCTACATCACCACCTCTAATACACTACTGACCTCTTAGACTGGACCAACTACATCACTACTGTCCTCTTAGACTGGACCATCTACATCACTACTGTCCTCTTAGACTGGACCAACGACATCACTACTGTCCTCTTAGACTGGACCATCTACATCACTACTGTCCTCTTAGACTGGACCAACGACATCACTACTGTCCTCTTAGACTGGACCATCTACATCACTACTGTCCTCTTAGACTGGACCATCTACATCACTACTGTCCTCTTAGACTGTATCATCTACATCACTACTGTCCTCTTAGACTGGACCAACTACATCACTACTGTCCTCTTAGACTGGACCATCTACATCACTACTGTCCTCTTAGACTGGACCATCTACATCACTACTGTCCTCTTAGACTGGACCATCTACATCACTACTGTCCTCTTAGACTGGACCAACTACATCACTACTGTCCTCTTAGACTGGACCATCTACATCACTACTGTCCTCTTAGACTGGACCATCTACATCACTACTGTCCTCTTAGACGTTATGTATTTATAGTCCATCTGGTCAGGGTAATGTTATGTATTTATAGTCCATCTGGTCAGGGTAACGTTATGTATTTATAGTCCATCTGGTCAGGGTAATGTTATGTATTTATAGTTCATCTGGTCAGGGTAAACTAATTGGTAACGTTATGTATTTATAGTCCATCTGGTCAGGGTAATGTTATGTATTTATAGTCCACCTGGTCAGGGTAACGTTATGTATTTATAGTCCATCTGGTCAGGGTAATGTTATGTATTTATAGTCCATCTGGTCAGGGTAATGTTATGTATTTATAGTCCATCTAGTCAGGGTAATGTTATGTATTTATAGTCCATCTGGTCAGGGTAATGTTATGTATTTATAGTCCATCTGGTCAGGGTAATGTTATGTATTTATAGTCCATCTGGTCAGGGTAATGTTATGTATTTATAGTCCATCTGGTCAGGGTAAACTAACTGGTTTATGTATTTATAGTCCATCTGGTCAGGGTAATGTTATGTATTTATAGTCCATCTGGTCAGGGTAACGTTATGTATTTATAGTCCATCTGGTCAGGGTAATGTTATGTATTTATAGTCCATCTGGTCAGGGTAATGTTATGTATTTATAGTCCATCTGGTCAGGGTAACGTTATGTATTTATAGTCCATCTGGTCAGGGTAATGTTATGTATTTATAGTCCATCTGGTCAGGGTAATGTTATGTATTTATAGTCCATCTGGTCAGGGTAATGTTATGTATTTATAGTCCATCTGGTCAGGGTAACGTTATGTATTTATAGTCCATCTGGTCAGGGTAATGTTATGTATTTATAGTCCATCTGGTCAGGGTAATGTTATGTATTTATAGTCCATCTGGTCAGGGTAATGTTATGTATTTATAGTCCATCTGGTCAGGGTAATGTTATGTATTTATAGTCCATCTGGTCAGGGTAATGTTATGTCTTTATAGTCCATCTGGTCAGGGTAATGTTATGTATTTATAGTCCATCTGGCCAGGGTAACGTTATGTATTTATAGTCCATCTGGTCAGGGTAATGTTATGTATTTATAGTCCATCTGGTCAGGGTAATGTTATGTATTTATAGTCCATCTGGTCAGGGTAATGTTATGTATTTATAGTCCATCTGGTCAGGGTAATGTTATGTATTTATAGTCCATCTGGTCAGGGTAAACTAATTGGTAATGTTATGTATTTATAGTCCATCTGGTCAGGGTAACGTTATGTATTTATAGTCCATCTGGTCAGGGTAATGTTATGTATTTATAGTCCATCTGGTCAGGGTAATGTTATGTATTTATAGTCCATCTGGTCAGGGTAATGTTATGTATTTATAGTCCATCTGGTCAGGGCAAACTAATTGGTAACGTTATGTATTTATAGTCCATCTGGTCAGGGTAATGTTATGTATTTATAGTCCATCTGGTCAGGGTAATGTTATGTATTTATAGTCCATCTGGTCAGGGTAACATTATGTATTTATAGTCCATCTGGTCAGGGTAAACTAATTGGTAATGTTATGTATTTATAGTCCATCTGGTCAGGGTAATGTTATGTATTTATAGTCCATCTGGTCAGGGTAACGTTATGTATTTATAGTCCATCTGGTCAGGGTAATGTTATGTATTTATAGTCCATCTGGTCAGGGTAATGTTATGTATTTATAGTCCATCTGGTCAGGGTAATGTTATGTATTTATAGTCCATCTGGTCAGGGTAATGTTATGTATTTATAGTCCATCTGGTCAGGGTAACATTATGTATTTATAGTCCATCTGGTCAGGGTAAACTAATTGGTAATGTTATGTATTTATAGTCCATCTGGTCAGGGTAATGTTATGTATTTATAGTCCATCTGGTCAGGGTAATGTTATGTATTTATAGTCCATCTGGTCAGGGTAATGTTATGTATTTATAGTCCATCTGGTCAGGGTAACGTTATGTATTTATAGTCCATCTGGTCAGGGTAACATTATGTATTTATAGTCCATCTGGTCAGGGTAAACTAATTGGTAATGTTATGTATTTATAGTCCATCTGGTCAGGGTAATGTTATGTATTTATAGTCCATCTGGTCAGGGTAACGTTATGTATTTATAGTCCATCTGGTCAGGGTAATGTTATGTATTTATAGTCCATCTGGTCAGGGTAACGTTATGTATTTATAGTCCATCTGGTCAGGGTAATGTTATGTATTTATAGTCCATCTGGTCAGGGTAATGTTATGTATTTATAGTCCATCTGGTCAGCGTAATGTTATGTATTTATAGTCCATCTGGTCAGGGTAAACTAATTGGTAACGTTATGTATTTATAGTCCATCTGGTCAGGGTAATGTTATGTATTTATAGTCCACCTGGTCAGGGTTAACTAATTGGTAATGTTATGTATTTATAGTCCATCTGGTCAGGGTAACGTTATGTATTTATAGTCCATCTGGTCAGGGTAATGTTATGTATTTATAGTCCATCTGGTCAGGGTAACATTATGTATTTATAGTCCATCTGGTCAGGGTAAACTAATTGGTAATGTTATGTATTTATAGTCCATCTGGTCAGGGTAATGTTATGTATTTATAGTCCATCTGGTCAGGGTAATGTTATGTATTTATAGTCCATCTGGTCAGGGTAACGTTATGTATTTATATTCCATCTGGTCAGGGTAACGTTATGTATTTATAGTCCATCTGGTCAGGGTAATGTTATGTATTTATAGTCCATCTGGTCAGGGTAACGTTATGTATTTATAGTCCATCTGGTCAGGGTAATGTTATGTATTTATAGTCCATCTGGTCAGGGTAATGTTATGTATTTATAGTCCATCTGGTCAGGGTAACGTTATGTATTTATAGTCCATCTGGTCAGGGTAACGTTATGTATTTATAGTCCGTCTGGTCAGGGTAATGTTATGTATTTATAGTCCATCTGGTCAGGGTAACGTTATGTATTTATAGTCCATCTGGTCAGGGTAATGTTATGTATTTATAGTCCATCTGGTCAGGGTAATGTTATGTATTTATAGTCCATCTGGTCAGGGTAACGTTATGTATTTATAGTCCATCTGGTCAGGGTAATGTTGTGTATTTATAGTCCATCTGGTCAGGGTAACGTTATGTATTTATAGTCCATCTGGTCAGGGTAATGTTATGTATTTATAGTCCATCTGGTCAGGGTAATGTTATGTATTTATAGTCCATCTGGTCAGGGTAAACTAATTGGTAATGTTATGTATTTATAGTCCATCTGGTCAGGCTAACGTTATGTATTTATAGTCCATCTGGTCAGGGTAATGTTATGTATTTATAGTCCATCTGGTCAGGGTAATGTTATGCATTTATAGTCCATCTGGTCAGGGTAATGTTATGTATTTATAGTCCATCTGGTCAGGGTAAACTAATTGGTAACGTTATGTATTTATAGTCCATCTGGTCAGGGTAATGTTATGTATTTATAGTCCATCTGGTCAGGGTAATGTTATGTATTTATAGTCCATCTGGTCAGGGTAACATTATGTATTTATAGTCCATCTGGTCAGGGTAAACTAATTGGTAATGTTATGTATTTATAGTCCATCTGGTCAGGGTAATGTTATGTATTTATAGTCCATCTGGTCAGGGTAACGTTATGTATTTATAGTCCATCTGGTCAGGGTAATGTTATGTATTTATAGTCCATCTGGTCAGGGTAATGTTATGTATTTATAGTCCATCTGGTCAGGGTAATGTTATGTATTTATAGTCCATCTGGTCAGGGTAATGTTATGTATTTATAGTCCATCTGGTCAGGGTAATGTTATGTATTTATAGTCCATCTGGTCAGGGTAATGTTATGTATTAATAGTCCATCTGGTCAGGGTAATGTTATGTATTTATAGTCCATCTGGTCAGGGTAACGTTATGTATTTATAGTCCATCTGGTCAGGGTAACATTATGTATTTATAGTCCATCTGGTCAGGGTAAACTAATTGGTAATGTTATGTATTTATAGTCCATCTGGTCAGGGTAATGTTATGTATTTATAGTCCATCTGGTCAGGGTAATGTTATGTATTTATAGTCCATCTGGTCAGGGTAACGTTATGTATTTATAGTCCATCTGGTCAGGGTAACGTTATGTATTTATAGTCCATCTGGTCAGGGTAATGTTATGTATTTATAGTCCATCTGGTCAGGGTAACGTTATGTATTTATAGTCCATCTGGTCAGGGTAATGTTATGTATTTATAGTCCATCTGGTCAGGGTAATGTTATGTATTTATAGTCCATCTGGTCAGGGTAATGTTATGTATTTATAGTCCATCTGGTCAGGGTAAACTAATTGGTAACGTTATGTATTTATAGTCCATCTGGTCAGGGTAATGTTATGTATTTATAGTCCACCTGGTCAGGGTAAACTAATTGGTAATGTTATGTATTTATAGTCCATCTGGTCAGGGTAACGTTATGTATTTATAGTCCATCTGGTCAGGGTAATGTTATGTATTTATAGTCCATCTGGGCAGGGTAATGTTATGTATTTATAGTCCATCTGGTCAGGGTAATGTTATGTATTTATAGTCCATCTGGTCAGGGTAATGTTATGTATTTATAGTCCATCTGGTCAGGGTAAACTAATTGGTAACGTTATGTATTTATAGTCCATCTGGTCAGGGTAATGTTATGTATTTATAGTCCATCTGGTCAGGGTAATGTTATGTATTTATAGTCCATCTGGTCAGGGTAATGTTATGTATTTATAGTCCATCTGGTCAGGGTAATGTTATGTATTTATAGTCCATCTGGTCAGGGTAATGTTATGTATTTATAGTCCATCTGGTCAGGGTAATGTTATGTATTTATAGTCCATCTGGTCAGGGTAATGTTATGTATTTCTAGTCCATCTGGTCAGGGTAATGTTATGTATTTATAGTCCATCTGGTCAGGGTAATGTTATGTATTTATAGTCCATCTGGTCAGGGTAATGTTATGTATTTATAGTCCATCTGGTCAGGGTAATGTTATGTATTTATAGTCCATCTGGTCAGGGTAAACTAATTGGTAATGTTATGTATTTATAGTCCATCTGGTCAGGGTAACGTTATGTATTTATAGTCCATCTGGTCAGGGTAACGTTATGTATTTATAGTCCATCTGGTCAGGGTAATGTTATGTATTTATAGTCCATCTGGTCAGGGTAACGTTATGTATTTATAGTCCATCTGGTCAGGGTAATGTTATGTATTTCTAGTCCATCTGGGCAGGGTAATGTTATGTATTTATAGTCCATCTGGTCAGGGTAATGTTATGTATTTATAGTCCATCTGGTCAGGGTAATGTTATGTATTTATAGTCCATCTGGTCAGGGTAAACTAATTGGTAACGTTATGTATTTATAGTCCATCTGGTCAGGGTAATGTTATGTATTTATAGTCCATCTGGTCAGGGTAATGTTATGTATTTATAGTCCATCTGGTCAGGGTAACGTTATGTATTTATAGTCCATCTGGTCAGGGTAATGTTATGTATTTATAGTCCATCTGGTCAGGGTAATGTTATATATTTATAGTCCATCTGGTCAGGGTAATGTTATGTATTTATAGTCCATCTGGTCAGGGTAACGTTATGTATTTATAGTCCATCTGGTCAGGGTAATGTTATATATTTATAGTCCATCTGGTCAGGGTAATGTTATGTATTTATAGTCCATCTGGTCAGGGTAATGTTATGTATTTATAGTCCATCTGGTCAGGGTAATGTTATGTATTTATAGTCCATCTGGTCAGGGTAACGTTATGTATTTATAGTCCATCTGGTCAGGGTAATGTTATGTATTTATAGTCCATCTGGTCAGGGTAATGTTATGTATTTATAGTCCATCTGGTCAGGGTAATGTTATGTATTTATAGTCCATCTGGTCAGGGTAATGTTATGCATTTATAGTCCATCTGGTCAGGGTAATGTTATGTATTTATAGTCCATCTGGTCAGGGTAAACTAATTGGTAACGTTATGTATTTATAGTCCATCTGGTCAGGGTAATGTTATGTATTTATAGTCCATCTGGTCAGGGTAATGTTATGTATTTATAGTCCATCTGGTCAGGGTAACATTATGTATTTATAGTCCATCTGGTCAGGGTAAACTAATTGGTAATGTTATGTATTTATAGTCCATCTGGTCAGGGTAATGTTATGTATTTATAGTCCATCTGGTCAGGGTAACGTTATGTATTTATAGTCCATCTGGTCAGGGTAATGTTATGTATTTATAGTCCATCTGGTCAGGGTAATGTTATGTATTTATAGTCCATCTGGTCAGGGTAACGTTATGTATTTATAGTCCATCTGGTCAGGGTAACGTTATGTATTTATAGTCCATCTGGTCAGGGTAATGTTATGTATTTATAGTCCATCTGGTCAGGGTAATGTTATGTATTTATAGTCCATCTGGTCAGGGTAACGTTATGTATTTATAGTCCATCTGGTCAGGGTAATGTTATGTATTTATAGTCCATCTGGTCAGGGTAATGTTATGTATTTATAGTCCATCTGGTCAGGGTAATGTTATGTATTTATAGTCCATCTGGTCAGGGTAACGTTATGTATTTATAGTCCATCTGGTCAGGGTAATGTTATGTATTTATAGTCCATCTGGTCAGGGTAATGTTATGTATTTATAGTCCATCTGGTCAGGGTAATGTTATGTATTTATAGTCCATCTGGTCAGGGTAATGTTATGTATTTATAGTCCATCTGGTCAGGGTAATGTTATGTATTAATAGTCCATCTGGTCAGGGTAATGTTATGTATTTATAGTCCATCTGGTCAGGGTAACGTTATGTATTTATAGTCCATCTGGTCAGGGTAACATTATGTATTTATAGTCCATCTGGTCAGGGTAAACTAATTGGTAATGTTATGTATTTATAGTCCATCTGGTCAGGGTAATGTTATGTATTTATAGTCCATCTGGTCAGGGTAATGTTATGTATTTATAGTCCATCTGGTCAGGGTAACGTTATGTATTTATAGTCCATCTGGTCAGGGTAACGTTATGTATTTATAGTCCATCTGGTCAGGGTAATGTTATGTATTTATAGTCCATCTGGTCAGGGTAACGTTATGTATTTATAGTCCATCTGGTCAGGGTAATGTTATGTATTTATAGTCCATCTGGTCAGGGTAATGTTATGTATTTATAGTCCATCTGGTCAGGGTAATGTTATGTATTTATAGTCCATCTGGTCAGGGTAAACTAATTGGTAACGTTATGTATTTATAGTCCATCTGGTCAGGGTAATGTTATGTATTTATAGTCCACCTGGTCAGGGTAAACTAATTGGTAATGTTATGTATTTATAGTCCATCTGGTCAGGGTAACGTTATGTATTTATAGTCCATCTGGTCAGGGTAATGTTATGTATTTATAGTCCATCTGGGCAGGGTAATGTTATGTATTTATAGTCCATCTGGTCAGGGTAATGTTATGTATTTATAGTCCATCTGGTCAGGGTAATGTTATGTATTTATAGTCCATCTGGTCAGGGTAAACTAATTGGTAACGTTATGTATTTATAGTCCATCTGGTCAGGGTAATGTTATGTATTTATAGTCCATCTGGTCAGGGTAATGTTATGTATTTATAGTCCATCTGGTCAGGGTAATGTTATGTATTTATAGTCCATCTGGTCAGGGTAATGTTATGTATTTATAGTCCATCTGGTCAGGGTAATGTTATGTATTTATAGTCCATCTGGTCAGGGTAATGTTATGTATTTATAGTCCATCTGGTCAGGGTAATGTTATGTATTTCTAGTCCATCTGGTCAGGGTAATGTTATGTATTTATAGTCCATCTGGTCAGGGTAATGTTATGTATTTATAGTCCATCTGGTCAGGGTAATGTTATGTATTTATAGTCCATCTGGTCAGGGTAATGTTATGTATTTATAGTCCATCTGGTCAGGGTAAACTAATTGGTAATGTTATGTATTTATAGTCCATCTGGTCAGGGTAACGTTATGTATTTATAGTCCATCTGGTCAGGGTAACGTTATGTATTTATAGTCCATCTGGTCAGGGTAATGTTATGTATTTATAGTCCATCTGGTCAGGGTAACGTTATGTATTTATAGTCCATCTGGTCAGGGTAATGTTATGTATTTCTAGTCCATCTGGGCAGGGTAATGTTATGTATTTATAGTCCATCTGGTCAGGGTAATGTTATGTATTTATAGTCCATCTGGTCAGGGTAATGTTATGTATTTATAGTCCATCTGGTCAGGGTAAACTAATTGGTAACGTTATGTATTTATAGTCCATCTGGTCAGGGTAATGTTATGTATTTATAGTCCATCTGGTCAGGGTAATGTTATGTATTTATAGTCCATCTGGTCAGGGTAACGTTATGTATTTATAGTCCATCTGGTCAGGGTAATGTTATGTATTTATAGTCCATCTGGTCAGGGTAATGTTATATATTTATAGTCCATCTGGTCAGGGTAATGTTATGTATTTATAGTCCATCTGGTCAGGGTAACGTTATGTATTTATAGTCCATCTGGTCAGGGTAATGTTATATATTTATAGTCCATCTGGTCAGGGTAATGTTATGTATTTATAGTCCATCTGGTCAGGGTAATGTTATGTATTTATAGTCCATCTGGTCAGGGTAATGTTATGTATTTATAGTCCATCTGGTCAGGGTAACGTTATGTATTTATAGTCCATCTGGTCAGGGTAATGTTATGTATTTATAGTCCATCTGGTCAGGGTAATGTTATGTATTTATAGTCCATCTGGTCAGGGTAATGTTATGTATTTATAGTCCATCTGGTCAGGGTAACGTTATGTATTTATAGTCCATCTGGTCAGGGTAACGTTATGTATTTATAGTCCATCTGGTCAGGGTAATGTTATGTATTTATAGTCCATCTGGTCAGGGTAATGTTATGTATTTATAGTCCATCTGGTCAGGGTAACGTTATGTATTTATAGTCCATCTGGTCAGGGTAATGTTATGTATTTATAGTCCATCTGGTCAAGGTAATGTTATGTATTTATAGTCCATCTGGTCAGGGTAAACTAATTGGTAACGTTATGTATTTATAGTCCATCTGGTCAGGGTAAACTAATTGAGTTTGACACCCCTGATCTAGTTAGTAGTGATATGTTTGAAACTATTCATAGCTAGATATTGATAGATCATCAAACGTCCTTGTACTTTCAGGAACCCAGGACTGCCAGAGTGAACCCCAGTCCAACCAGACGTCTCTTCAGTATACCAGACACCAACCCAGACAGCACTAGCAGGTTTGTGAACCCCAGTCCAACCAGACGTCTCTTCAGTATACCAGACACCAACCCAGACAGCACTAGCAGGTTTGTGAACCCCAGATCAACCAGACGTGTCTTCAGTATACCAGACAGCAACCCAGACAGCACTAGCAGGTTTGTGAACCCCAGTCCAACCAGACGTCTCTTCAGTATACCAGACAGCAACCCAGACAGCACTAGCAGGTTTGTGAACCCCAGTCCAACCAGACGTCTCTTCAGTATACCAGACACCAACCCAGACAGCACTAGCAGGTTTGTGAACCCCAGTCCAACCAGACGTCTCTTCAGTATACCAGACACCAACCCAGACAGCACTAGCAGGTTTGTGAACCCCAGTCCAACCAGACGTCTCTTCAGTATACCAGACAGCAACCCAGACAGCACTAGCAGGTTTGTGAACCCCATTCCAACCAGACGTCTCTTCAGTATACCAGACACCAACCCAGACAGCACTAGCAGGTTTGTGAACCCCAGTCCAACCAGACGTCTCTTCAGTATACCAGACACCAACCCAGACAGCACTAGCAGGTTTGTGAACCCCAGTCCAACCAGACGTCTCTTCAGTATACCAGACACCAACCCAGACAGCACTAGCAGGTTTGTGAACCCCAGTCCAACCAGACGTGTCTTCAGTATACCAGACAGCAACCCAGACAGCACTAGCAGGTTTGTGAACCCCAGTCCAACCAGACGTCTCTTCAGTATACCAGACACCAACCCAGACAGCACTAGCAGGTTTGTGAACCCCAGTCCAACCAGACGTGTCTTCAGTATACCAGACACCAACCCAGACAGCACTAGCAGGTTTGTGAACCCCAGTCCAACCAGACGTCTCTTCAGTATACCAGACACCAACCCAGACAGCACTAGCAGGTTTGTGAACCCCAGTCCAACCAGACTTGTCTTCAGTATACCAGACACCAACCCAGACAGCACTAGCAGGTTTGTGAACCCCAGTCCAACCAGACGTCTCTTCAGTATACCAGACACCAACCCAGACAGCACTAGCAGGTTTGTGAACCCCAGTCCAACCAGACGTCTCTTCAGTATACCAGACAGCAACCCAGACAGCACTAGCAGGTTTGTGAACCCCAGTCCAACCAGACGTCTCTTCAGTATACCAGACACCAACCCAGACAGCACTAGCAGGTTTGTGAACCCCAGTCCAACCAGACGTCTCTTCAGTATACCAGACAGCAACCCAGACAGCACTAGCAGGTTTGTGAACCCCAGTCCAACCAGACGTCTCTTCAGTATACCAGACAGCAACCCAGACAGCACTAGCAGGTTTGTGAACCCCATTCCAACCAGACGTCTCTTCAGTATACCAGACACCAACCCAGACAGCACTAGCAGGTTTGTGAACCCCAGTCCAACCAGACGTCTCTTCAGTATACCAGACAGCAACCCAGACAGCACTAGCTGGTGGGCTCAGCTTGCCTCACATGATGCTGTCACGTACCACAGTATGGAATGGAAGTGAAAGGCTGCTCATCGGCTTCACTGTGTGTGTGTGGCTGAGTGCGTTTGTGAGAATAGCTAAACAGGTTTTGAGCTTCACTGCATCACCCTTCTCTCCCTCTCTCTCAGCTGGTTGAGTTGTAGCGCCTCTTACACCCCTCCTCCTCTCTCCCTCTCTCTCAGCTGGTTGAGTTGTAGCGCCTCTTACACCCCTCCTCCTCTCTCCCTCTCTCTCAGCTGGTTGAGTTGTAGCACCTCTTACACCCCTCCTCCTCTCTCCCTCTCTCCCAGCTGGTTGAGTCGTAGCGCCTCTTACACCCCTCCTCCTCTCTCTTCTCTCCCTCTCTCCCAGCTGGTTGAGTCGTAGCGCCTCTTACACCCCTCCTCCTCTCTCTCCTCTCCCTCTCTCTCAGCTGGCTGAGTCGTAGCGCCTCTTACACCTCTCTCCCTCTCTCTCAGCTGGCTGAGTCGTAGCGCCTCTTACACCCCTCCTCCTCTCTCCCTCTCTCTCAGCTGGCTGAGTCGTAGCGCCTCTTACACCCCTCCTCCTCTCTCTTCTCTCCCTCTCTCTCAGCTGGCTGAGTCGTAGCGCCTCTTACACCCCTCCTCCTCTCTCCCTCTCTCTCAGCTGGCTGAGTCGTAGCGCCTCTTACACCCGCCGCCTCAATAGCACAGGATGTGATCTCAGTAGCTCCACCCCCTCCTTGCCTCTCAGGTATGTCCTACAGCCTTGGTTCCGTCCGTCGGTGTGTCTTCCCACTCTTGGGGCTTCTGGTTGAAGTGTGAATTTCCCGTTCTGTGGTGTTTGTGTGTTCAGTATTGTCGCTGGATGTCTCCTGAATATTATGTTCATTCAGCCTTTCTTTAACCAGGTTCAGACAGGAAACTCCGCTTGGTTGGTTGAACCATTTGTTAGATAAGATACACGCAGTACGTCAGAACGTGGCCTGTAGACTCTGCTCTCTCGCTGCCAGAACATGCATCGCGTTAAGATGATAGTAAATCCAGCCAGAGAACAAGGTACTCTGTACCAACTTCCTGCAGGACGGAAAACCAGAACCTAACAGGAAGGTGGCAAAGCAGAAAACAGACATGTATGTTAGAGCAATACAGGATACACCAGGACATAGCCAGGATACACCAGGGACATAGCCAGGATACACCAGGGACATAGCCAGGATACACCAGGATACACCAGGACACACCAGGGACATAGCCAGGATACACCAGGATACACCAGGACATAGCCAGGATACACCAGGGACATAGCCAGGATACACCAGGACATGGTCAGGATACACCAGGGACATAGCCAGGATACACCAGGATACACCAGGGACATAGCCAGGATACACCAGGACATAGCCAGGATACACCAGGATACACCAGGACATAGCCAGGATGCACCAGGACACACCAGGACATAGCCAGGATACACCAGGACATAGCCAGGATACACCAGGACATAGCCAGGATACACCAGGACATAGCCAGGATACACCAGGACATAGCCAGGATACACCAGGACATAGCCAGGATACACCAGGACATAGCCAGGATACACCAGGACATAGTCAGGATACACCAGGACATAGTCAGGATACACCAGGACATAGCCAGGATACACCAGGACATAGCCAGGATACACCAGGACATAGCCAGGATACACCAGGACATAGCCAGGATACACCAGGACATAGCCAGGATACACCAGGACATAGTCAGGATACACCAGGACATAGCCAGGATACACCAGGATCCACCAGGGACATAGCCAGGATACACCAGGACATAGCCAGGATACACCAGGATACACCAGGGACATAGCCAGGATACACCAGGACATAGCCAGGATACACCAGGACATAGCCAGGGACATAGCCAGGATACACCAGGGACATAGCCAGGATACACCAGGGCATAGCCAGGATATACCAGGGACATAGCCAGGATACACCAGGATACACCAGGACATAGCCAGGATACACCAGGACACACCAGGATACACCAGGACACACCAGGGACATAGCCAGGATACACCAGGACATAGCCAGGATATACCAGGGCATCGCCAGGATACACCAGGGAGAGAGCCAGGATACACCAGGACATAGCCAGGATACACCAGGACATAGCCAGGATACACTAGGGACATAGCCAGGGTACACCAGGATACACCAGGGACATAGCCAGGATACACCAGGATACACCAGGGACATAGCCAGGATACACCAGGGACATAGCCAGGATACACCAGGACATAGCCAGGATACACCAGGGACATAGCAGGATATACCAGGGACATAGCCAGGATACACCAGGACATAGCCAGGATACACCAGGACATAGCCAGGATACACCAGGATACACCAGAGACATAGCCAGGATACACCAGGACATAGCCAGGATACACCAGGGACATAGCCAGGATACACCAGGACATAGCCAGGATACACCAGGACATAGCCAGGATACACCAGGATACACCAGGGACATAGCCAGGATACACCAGGGACATAGCCAGGATACACCAGGGACATAGCCAGGATACAACAGGATACACCAGGGACATAGCCAGGATACACCAGGACATAGCCAGGATACACCAGGATACACCAGGGACATAGCCAGGATACACCAGGGACATAGCCAGGATACACCAGGACATAGCCAGGACATAGCCAGGATACACCAGGGACATAGCCAGGATACACCAGGACATGGTCAGGATACACCAGGGACATAGCCAGGATACACCAGGATACACCAGGGACATAGCCAGGATACACCAGGACATAGCCAGGATACACCAGGATACACCAGGACATAGCCAGGATGCACCAGGACACACCAGGACATAGCCAGGATACACCAGGACATAGTCAGGATACACCAGGACATAGCCAGGATACACCAGGACATAGCCAGGATACACCAGGACATAGCCAGGATACACCAGGACATAGCCAGGATACACCAGGACATAGTCAGGATACACCAGGGACATAGCCAGGATACACCAGGACATAGTCAGGATACACCAGGACATAGTCAGGATACACCAGGACATAGCCAGGATACACCAGGATACACCAGGACATAGCCAGGATACACCAGGACATAGCCAGGATACACCAGGATCCACCAGGGACATAGCCAGGATACACCAGGACATAGCCAGGATACACCAGGGACATAGCCAGGATACACCAGGACATAGCCAGGATACACCAGGACGTAGCCAGGGACATAGCCAGGATACACCAGGGACATAGCCAGGATACACCAGGGCATAGCCAGGATATACCAGGGACATAGCCAGGATACACCAGGATACACCAGGGACATAGCCAGGATACACCAGGACATAGCCAGGATACACCAGGATACACCAGGGACATAGCCAGGATACACCAGGACACACCAGGATACACCAGGACATAGCCAGGATACACCAGGACATAGCCAGGGACATAGCCAGGATACACCAGGGACATAGCCAGGATACACCAGGGCATAGCCAGGATATACCAGGGACATAGCCAGGATACACCAGGATACACCAGGACATAGCCAGGATACACCAGGACACACCAGGATACACCAGGACACACCAGGGACATAGCCAGGATACACCAGGACATAGCCAGGATATACCAGGGCATCGCCAGGATACACCAGGGAGAGAGCCAGGATACACCAGGACAAAGCCAGGATACACCAGGACATAGCCAGGATATACTAGGGACATAGCCAGGATGCACCAGGATACACCAGGGACATAGCCAGGATACACCAGGATACACCAGGGACATAGCCAGGATACACCAGGGACATAGTCAGGATACACCAGGACATAGCCAGGATACACCAGGACATAGCCAGGATACACCAGGACATAGCCAGGATACACCAGGACATAGCCAGGATACACCAGGACATAGTCAGGATACACCAGGGACATAGCCAGGATACACCAGGACATAGTCAGGATACACCAGGACATAGTCAGGATACACCAGGACATAGCCAGGATACACCAGGATACACCAGGACATAGCCAGGATACACCAGGACATAGCCAGGATACACCAGGACATAGCCAGGATACACCAGGACATAGCCAGGATACACCAGGACATAGCCAGGATACACCAGGATCCACCAGGGACATAGCCAGGATACACCAGGACATAGCCAGGATACACCAGGGACATAGCCAGGATACACCAGGACATAGCCAGGATACACCAGGACGTAGCCAGGGACATAGCCAGGATACACCAGGGACATAGCCAGGATACACCAGGGCATAGCCAGGATATACCAGGGACATAGCCAGGATACACCAGGATACACCAGGACATAGCCAGGATACACCAGGACACACCAGGATACACCAGGACACACCAGGGACATAGCCAGGATACACCAGGAAATAGCCAGGATATACCAGGGCATCGCCAGGATACACCAGGGAGAGAGCCAGGATACACAAGACATAGCCAGGATACACCAGGACATAGCCAGGATACACAAGGGACATAGCCAGGATACACCAGGATACACCAGGGACATAGCCAGGATACACCAGGATACACCAGGGACATAGCCAGGATACACCAGGGACATAGCCAGGATACACCAGGACATAGCCAGGATACACCAGGGACATAGCCAGGATATACCAGGGACATAGCCAGGATACACCAGGACATAGCCAGGATACACCAGGACATAGCCAGGATACACCAGGATACACCAGGGACATAGCCAGGATACACCAGGACATAGCCAGGATACACCAGGGACATAGCCAGGATACACCAGGACACACCAGGATACACCAGGACATAGCCAGGATACACCAGGACATAGCCAGGGACATAGCCAGGATACACCAGGGACATAGCCAGGATACACCAGGGCAGAGCCAGGATATACCAGGGACATAGCCAGGATACACCAGGATACACCAGGACATAGCCAGGATACACCAGGACACACCAGGATACACCAGAACACACCAGGGACATAGCCAGGATACACCAGGACATAGCCAGGATATACCAGGGCATCGCCAGGATACACCAGGGAGAGAGCCAGGATACACCAGGACATAGCCAGGATACACCAGGACATAGCCAGGATACACCAGGATACACCAGGGACATAGCCAGGATACACCAGGGACATAGCCAGGATACAACAGGATACACCAGGGACATAGCCAGGATACACCAGGACATAGCCAGGATACACCAGGATACACCAGGGACATAGCCAGGATACACCAGGGACATAGCCAGGATACACCAGGGACATAGCCAGGATACACCAGGACATAGCCAGGATACACCAGGGACATAGCCAGGATACACCAGGACATGGTCAGGATACACCAGGGACATAGCCAGGATACACCAGGATACACCAGGGACATAGCCAGGATACACCAGGACATAGCCAGGATACACCAGGATACACCATGACATAGCCAGGATGCACCAGGACACACCAGGACATAGTCAGGATACACCATGACATAGTCAGGATACACCAGGACATAGCCAGGATACACCAGGACATAGCCAGGATACACCAGGACATAGCCAGGATACACCAGGACATAGCCAGGATACACCAGGACATAGTCAGGATACACCAGGGACATAGCCAGGATACACCAGGACATAGCCAGGATATACCAGGGACATAGCCAGGATACACCAGGACATAGCCAGGATACACCAGGGACATAGCCAGGATACACCAGGACATAGCCAGGATACACCAGGATACACCAGGGACATAGCCAGGATACACCAGGACATAGCCAGGATACACCAGGACATAGCCAGGATACACCAGGATACACCAGGGACATAGCCAGGATACACCAGGGACATAGCCAGGATACACCAGGGACATAGCCAGGATACAACAGGATACACCAGGGACATAGCCAGGATACAGCAGGACATAGCCAGGATACACCAGGATACACCAGGGACATAGCCAGGATACACCAGGGACATAGCCAGGATACACCAGGGACATAGCCAGGATACAACAGGATACACCAGGGACATAGCCAGGATACACCAGGACATAGCCAGGATACACCAGGATACACCAGGGACATAGCCAGGATACACCAGGGACATAGCCAGGATACACCAGGGACATAGCCAGGATACACCAGGACACACCAGGACATAGCCAGGATACACCAGGGACATAGCCAGGATACACCAGGACATGGTCAGGATACACCAGGGACATAGCCAGGATACACCAGGATACACCAGGGACATAGCCAGGATATACCAGGGACATAGCCAGGGTACACCAGGACATAGCCAGGATACACCAGGACATAGCCAGGATACACCAGGATACACCAGGGAGATAGCCAGGATACACCAGGACATAGCCAGGATACACCAGGATACACCAGGGACATAGCCAGGATACACCAGGACATAGCCAGGATACACCAGGACATAGCCAGGATACACCAGGATACACCAGGGACATAGCCAGGATACAACAGGATACACCAGGGACATAGCCAGGATACACCAGGACATAGCCAGGATACACCAGGATACACCAGGGACATAGCCAGGATACACCAGGGACATAGCCAGGATACACCAGGGACATAGCCAGGATACACCAGGACACACCAGGACATAGCCAGGATACACCCCGGACATAGCCAGGATACACCAGGACATGGTCAGGATACACCAGGGACATAGACAGGATACACCAGGATACACCAGGGACATAGCCAGGATACACCAGGACATAGCCAGGATACACCAGGATACACCAGGACATAGCCAGGATGCACCAGGACACACCAGGACATAGCCAGGATACACCAGGACATAGTCAGGATACACCAGGACATAGCCAGGATACACCACGACATAGCCAGGATACACCAGGACATAGCCAGGATACACCAGGACATAGCCAGGATACACCAGGACATAGTCAGGATACACCAGGGACATAGCCAGGATACACCAGGATACACCAGGACATAGCCAGGATATACCAGGGACATAGCCAGGATACACCAGGACATAGCCAGGATACACCAGGACATAGCCAGGATACACCAGGATACACCAGGGACATAGCCAGGATACACCAGGACATAGCCAGGATACACCAGGGACATAGCCAGGATACACCAGGACATAGCCAGGATACACCAGGACATAGCCAGGATACACCAGGATACACCAGGGACATAGCCAGGATACACCAGGGACATAGCCAGGATACACCAGGGACATAGCCAGGATACACCAGGGACATAGCCAGGATACACCAGGGACATAGCCAGGATACACCAGGGACATAGCCAGGATATACCAGGACATAGCCAGGATACACCAGGATACACCAGGGACATAGCCAGGATACACCAGGGACATAGCCAGGATACACCAGGGACATAGCCAGGATACACCAGGACACACCAGGACATAGCCAGGATACACCAGGGACATAGCCAGGATACACCAGGACATGGTCAGGATACACCAGGGACATAGCCAGGATACACCAGGACATGGTCAGGATACACCAGGGACATAGCCAGGATACACCAGGATACACCAGGGACATAGCCAGGATACACCAGGATACACCAGGACATAGCCAGGATGCACCAGGACACACCAGGACATAGCCAGGATACACCAGGACATAGTCAGGATACACCAGGACATAGCCAGGATACACCACGACATAGCCAGGATACACCAGGACATAGCCAGGATACACCAGGACATAGCCAGGATACACCAGGACATAGTCAGGATACACCAGGGACATAGCCAGGATACACCAGGACATAGCCAGGATATACCAGGGACATAGCCAGGATACACCAGGACATAGCCAGGATACACCAGGACATAGCCAGGATACACCAGGATACAGCAGGGACATAGCCAGGATACACCAGGACATAGCCAGGATACACCAGGGACATAGCCAGGATACACCAGGACATAGCCAGGATACAGCAGGACATAGCCAGGATACACCAGGGACATAGCCAGGATACACCAGGGACATAGCCAGGATTCAACAGGATACACCAGGGACATAGCCAGGATACACCAGGACATAGCCAGGATACACCAGGATACACCAGGGACATAGCCAGGATACACCAGGGACATAGCCAGGATACACCAGGGACATAGCCAGGATACACCAGGACATGGTCAGGATACACCAGGGACATAGCCAGGATACACCAGGATACACCAGGGACATAGCCAGGATACACCAGGACATAGCCAGGATACACCAGGATACACCAGGACATAGCCAGGATGCACCAGGACACACCAGGACATAGCCAGGATACACCAGGACATAGTCAGGATACACCAGGACATAGCCAGGATACACCAGGACATAGCCAGGATACACCAGGACATAGCCAGGATACACCAGGACATAGCCAGGATACACCAGGACATAGTCAGGATACACCAGGGACATAGCCAGGATACACCAGGACATAGTCAGGATACACCAGGACATAGTCAGGATACACCAGGACATAGTCAGGATACACCAGGACATAGCCAGGATACACCAGGACATAGCCAGGATACACCAGGACATAGCCAGGATACACCAGGACATAGCCAGGATATACCAGGGCATAGCCAGGATACACCAGGACATAGTCAGGATACACCAGGACATAGCCAGGATACACCAGGATCCACCAGGGAAATAGCCAGGATACACCAGGACATAGCCAGGATACACCAGGATACACCAGGGACATAGCCAGGATACACCAGGACACACCAGTATACACCAGGACATAGCCAGGATACACCAGGACATAGCCAGGGACTTAGCCAGGATACACCAGGGACATAGCCAGGATACACCAGGGCATAGCCAGGATATACCAGGGACATAGCCAGGATACACCAGGATACACCAGGACATAGCCAGGATACACCAGGACATAGCCAGGATACACCAGGGACATAGCCAGGATACACCAGGATACACCAGGGACATAGCCAGGATACACCAGGACATAGCCAGGATACACCAGGACATAGCCAGGATACACCAGGATACACCAGGGACATAGCCAGGATACACCAGGGACATAGCCAGGATACACCAGGGACATAGCCAGGATACAACAGGATACACCAGGGACATAGCCAGGATACACCAGGACATAGCCAGGATACACCAGGATACACCAGGGACATAGCCAGGATACACCAGGGACATAGCCAGGATACACCAGGGACATAGCCAGGATACACCAGGGACATAGCCAGGATACACCAGGACATAACCAGGATACACCAGGGACATAGCCAGGATACACCAGGGACATAGCCAGGATACACCAGGACATAGCCAGGATACACCAGGATACACAAGGGCATAGCCAGGATACACCAGGATACACCAGGACATAGCCAGGATACACCGGGATACACCAGGGACATAGCCAGGATACACCAGGATACACCAGGGACATAGCCAGGATACACCAGGGACATAGCCAGGATACACCAGGACATAGCCAGGATACACCAGGATACACCAGGGCATAGCCAGGATACACCAGGACATAGCCAGGATACACCAGGGACATAGCCAGGATACACCAGGACACACCAGGACACAGCCATCAGGGAAGTGTGTGCAGAACCTCGTGGACTAAATAGACAGTCATATTAACAGAGTGATTAACTATTTGGTGCATCTGATTCAGAACTGGAGTTTCCTGTCTGAACCGGCTGCTTGATCTCTTCGTCTGCCATCCAAACTGATTTAACACTGAAACATAGAGTGGCTAAAAAACGTATTTCACAAGGATGCATCAGCCATACGCTATTTATGTGGCTGTTGTAGGGAATATGAAGTAGGGAATATGCTGTAGAGAATATGCTGTAGAGAATATGCTTTAGGGAATATGCTGTGGATCAGGGGTTATGCTGTAGGGAATATGCTATAGAGAATATGCTGTAGGGGTTATGCTGTAGAGAATATGCTGTAGGGGAATATGCTGTAGGGGTTATGCTGTAGATCAGGGGTTATGCTGTAGGGAATATGCTGTAGAGAATATGCTGTAGGGGAATATGCTGTAGGGGTTATGCTGTAGATCAGGGGTTATGCTGTAGGGAATATGCTGTAGAGAATATGCTGTAGGGGAATATGCTGTAGGGGTTATGCTGTAGATCAGGGGTTATGCTGTAGGGAATATGCTGTAGGGGTTATGCTGTAGGGAATATGCTGTAGAGAATATGCTGTAGACCAGGGGTTATGCTGTAGAGAATATGCTGTAGAGAATATGCTGTAGAGAATATCCTGTAGGGAATATGCTGTAGAGAATATGCTGTAGGGGTTATGCTGTAGGGAATATGCTGTAGAGAATATGCTGTAGAGAATATGCTGTAGGGGTTATGCTGTAGATCAGGGGTTATGCTGTAGAGAATATGCTGTAGAGAATATACTGTAGGGAATATGCTGTAGAGAATATGCTGTAGGGAATATGCTGTAGAGAATATGATGTAGGGGTTATGCTGTAGATCAGGGTTTATGCTGTAGAGAATATGCTGTAGAGTTATGCTGTAGAGAATATGCTGTAGGGAATATGCTGTAGAGAATATGATGTAGGGGTTATGCTGTAGATCAAGGTTTATGCTGTAGGGAATATGCTGTAGGGTATATGATGTAGGGGTTATGCTGTAGATCAGGGGTTATGCTGTGGGGAATATGCTGTAGATCAGGGGTTATGCTGTAGGGAATATGCTGTAGGGGGTTATGCTGTGGGGAATATGCTGTAGGGAATATGCTGTAGAAAATATGCTGTAGGGAATATGCTGTAGATCAGGGGTTATGCTGTGGGGAATATGCTGTAGGGAATATGCTGTAGAAAATATGCTGTAGGGAATAGCATATGGAATATGCTGTAGATCAGGGGTTATGCTGTAGGGAATATTATGCTGTAGGGAATATGCTGTAAGGGTTATGCTGTAGGGGTTATGCTGTAGGGGTTATGCTGTAGGGAATATGCTGTGGGGAATATGCTGTGGGGAATATGCTGTAGACCAGGGGTTCCCAAACATTTTTGCCCCACGACCCCATTTGTGACCCTCACCCATGTGAACAAAAATTATGTAATTAACAGCCAATGTTGACTTTTTTTATTTAGAGCTGTGACTGTCATTGAAAAACATTAACAGTATTTCTGATTGTCTTCTCTACAAATGGACATTAACTGCTGTGAGTGTCCCTCACAGCTAACGTCCATTTGGAGAGCAAAGGTTGGGGAGTTTTTGAGTCAGAGTTTCCTCTTGATTGCTAGATATTGAATAAATGATTTGTTTAACAGTGTTATCTGACAAAGGCATTGCTGTTCGTTTCTGTTCCTCTGCCTCCCAACTCATTGTTTTCACCATATCAATTGCGGCCGGTAATATCAAAGTCTCTGCTATAGTGTGTAGTTTCATATTGTAGCTAGTCATTCACCATGGGAATGATTCAAGTGCAACAGTGTGGCCGTTAAATTGGAATCATTTTCATTTAGATGTTTTAAGTAAACCACATTTACATTCTTTTGAGATACAAAGAAGATATTATAATATATTTTTTTAGTGTTTATTTATATATATATATCTTTTGGGGGCGGGGGGTTGCAAATTCTCCCACGACCCCATTTTCATAGCAGTCGCAACCCCTGGTTTGGGAACCACTGCTGTAGGGCAGAGGCTGTATTTATTATTGTCAATAAGTCTGGTTGTATTCCCAGCTCATCCTGTGGACGCAGACTGGATGACCCCACAGTGACCTCAACAACAGGAACTGGAAGTAGCTTCTCTGCTGGACTCAGTCGTCTCAACATCCTAGTGGCCCAGAGGTGGGTGATTGGTTCTTTCTCATGTCTTTCATTGATCTGAAAGAACTGTCCAGGTGAACGCTAAGCCTGATGACCAGCTTCCATCATGTACAGGGCTAAGCCTGATGACCAGCTTCCATCATGTACAGGGCTAAGCCTGATGACCAGCTTCCATCATGTACAGGGCTAAGCCTAATGACCAGCTTCCATCATGTACAGGGCTAAGCCTGATGACCAGCTTCCATCATGTACAGGGCTAAGCTTGATGACCAGCTTCCATCATGTACAGGGCTAAGCCTGATGACCAGCTTCCATCATGTACAGGGCTAAGCCTAATGACCAGCTTCCATCATGTACAGGGCTAAGCCTAATGACCAGCTTCCATCATGTACAGGGCTAAGCCTGATGACCAGCTTCCATCATGTACAGGGCTAAGCTTGATGACCAGCTTCCATCATGTACAGGGCTAAGCCTGATGACCAGCTTCCATCATGTACAGGGCTAAGCCTAATGACCAGCTTCCATCATGTACAGGGCTAAGCCTAATGACCAGCTTCCATCATGTACAGGGCTAACTAAGCTTGATGACCAGCTTCCATCATGTACAGGGCTAAGCCTAATGACCAGCTTCCATCATGTACAGGGCTAAGCCTAATGACCAGCTTCCATCATGTACAGGGCTAAGCCTGATGACCAGCTTCCATCATGTACAGGGCCTTCAGAAAGTATTCCCGCCCCTTTAACTTTTTCCACATTTTGTTGTTACAGCCTGAACATAAACATAGTAATATAAATGACAGAGTGAAAAGAAGGAAGTCTGTACAGAATAAAAAATATTCCAAAACATGCCTCCTGTTTGCAACAAGACACTAAAGGCATTCTGCAACAACAACAAAAAAGGCAACATGCATTTTTTTGTCCTCAACACAAAGCGTGATGTTTGGGGAAAATCCAACACAACACATTACTGAGTACAACTCTTCACATTTTCAAGCTGCATCATGTTATGGCTATGCTTGTCATCAGCAAGGACTAAAGAGTTTTTTTTAGGATAAAAATTAACGGGAATAGTGCTAAGCACAGGCAAAATTCTAGAGGAAGACTTGGTTCAGTCTGCTTTCCAACAGTCACTGGGAGACAAATTCAGCTTTTAATTTTAAAAAAAAATGATTTATTTTATTTTTACCTTTTATTTAACTAGGTAGGCCAGTTGAGAACAAGTTCTCATTTACAACTGCGACTTGGCCAAGATAAAGCAAAGCAGTGCGACACAAACAACAACAGAGTTAGACATGGGATAAACAAACGTACTATCAATAATACAATAGAAAATCTGTGTACAGTGTGTGCAAATGGCATGAGGAGGTAAGGCAATAAACAGGTCATAGTAGCGAAGTAATTACAATTTAGCAGTTAACACTGGAGTGATAGATGTGCAGATGAGGATGTGCAAGTAGAAATACTGGTGTGCAAAAAAGTGAATAAAAACAACATAGGGATGAGGTAGGTAGGTGGTTGGATGGGCTATTTATAGATGGGCTGTGTACAGCTGCAGCGATCAGTTAGCTGCTCTGACAGCCGATGTTTAAAGTTAGCGAGGGAGATATGAGTCTCCAACTTCAGTGATTTTTGCAATTCGTTCCAGTCATTGGCAGCAGAGAACTGGAAGGAGAGGCGGCCAAAGGAGGTGTTGGCTTTGGGGATGACCAGTGAGATATACCTGCTGGAGCGCGTGCTAGGGGAGGGTGCTGCTATGGTGACCAGTGAGCTGAGATAAGGCGGAGCTTTACCTAGCAAAGACTTGTAGATGACCTGGAGCCAGTGGATTTGGCGACGGATGTGTAGCGAGGGCCAACCAACGAGAGCGTACAGGTCGCAGTGGTGGGTAGTGTATGGGGCTTTGGTGACAAAACGGATGGCACTGTGATAGACTGCTTCCAATTTGTTGAGTAGAGTGTTGGAGGCTATTTTGTAAATGACATCGCCGAAGTCGAGGATTGGTAGGATAGTCAGTTTTACGAGGGTATGTTTGACAGCGTGAGTGAAAGATGCTTTGATGCGAAATAGGAAGCGATTCTAGATTTAATTTAGGATTGGAGATGTGAGTCTGAAAGTAGAGTTGACAGTCTAGCCAGACACCTACAGTCGAAGTCTGAAGTTTATGTACACCTTAGCCAAACACATTTAAACTCAGTTTTTCACAATTCCTGACATTTAATCCTAGTAAAAATTCCCTGTTTTAGGTCAGTTAGGATCACCACTTTATTTTAAGAATGTGAAATGTCAGAATAATAGTAGAGAGAATTATATATTTCAGCTTTTATTTCTTTCATCACATTCCCAGTGGGTCAGAAGTCTACATACACTCAATTAGTATTTGGCAACATTGCCTTTAAATTGTTTAACTTGGGTCAAATTTGGGTAGCCTTCCACAATAAGTTGGGTGAATTTTGGCCCATACCTCCTGACAGAGCTGGTGTAACTGAGTCAGGTTTGTAAGCCTCCTTGCTCGCACACGCTTTTTCAGTTCTGCCCACAAATGTTCTATAGGATTGAGGTCAGGGCTTTGTGATGGTAACTCCAATACCTTGACTTTGTTGTCCTTAAGCCCTTTTGCCACAACTTTGGAAGTATGCTTGGGGTCATTGTCCATTTGGAAGACCCATTTGCGACCAAGCTTTAACTTCCTGACTGGTGTCTTGAGATGTTGCTTCAATATATCCACGTATTTTTTCTGTCTCATGATGCCATCTATTTTGTGAAGTGCACCAGTCCCTCCTGCAGCAAAGCACCCCCACAACATGATGCTGCCACCCCCGTGCTTCACGGTTGGGATGGTATTCTTCGGCTTGCAAGCATCCCCCTTTTTCCTCCAAACATAACAATGGTCATTATGGCCGAACAGTTTTATTTTTCATCAGACCAGAGGACATTTCTCCAAAAAGTACAATCTTTGTCCCCATGTGCAGTTGCAAACCGTAGTCTGGCTTTTTTATGGTGGTTTTGGAGCAGTTTGTTCTTCCTTGCTGAGCGGCCTTTCAGGTTATGTAGATATAGGACTCGTTTTACTGGGGATATAGATACTTTTGTACCTGTTTCCTCCAGCATCTTCACAAGGTCCTTTGCTGTTGTTCTGGGGTTGATTTGCACTTTTCGCACCAAAGTACGTTCATATCTAGGAGACAGAACTCGTCTCCTTCCTGAGCGGTATGACGGCTGCGTGGTCCCATGGTGTTTATACTGACTCAAATGATGGCAATTAGCCTATCAGAAGCTTCTAAAGCCATGACATCATTTTCTGGAATTTTCCAAGCTGTTTAAAGACACAGTCAACTTAGTGTATGTAAACTTCTGACCCACTGGTATTGTGATACGTGAAATAATCTGTGTGTAAACAAGTGTTGGAAAAATTACTTGTGTCATGAACAAAGTAGATGTCCTAACCGACTTGCCAAAACTATAGTTTGTTAACAAGAAATTTGTGGAGTGGTTGAAAAATGAGTTTTAATGACTCCAACCTAAGTGTATGTAAGTTTCTGACTTCAACTGTAGGTATTTGTAGTTGTCCACATATTCTAAGTCAGAACAGTCCAGAGTAGTGATGCTGGACGGGCGGGAAGGTGCGGGCAGCAATCGGTTGAAGAGCATGCATTTAGTTTTACTAGTGTTTAAGAGCAGTTGGAGGCCACGGAAGGAGAGTTGTAATGGCATTGAAGCTCGTCTGGAGGTTAGTTAACACATTTTACAATGTCTATGGAACTAGACTCAATTTGTCTCAGTTGTTGAAATATTTACACACGTTAAGTTTGCTAAAAATGAACGCAGTTGACAGTGAGAGGAGGTTTCTTTTTTTGCTTGAGTTATATATTTATTTATTTAACATTTTTCTTCTACTTGTGTAGACAAAAAATGACAATTAACCATTTTAAATTCAAGCTGTAACACAACAAAATGTGTTAAAAGTCAAGGAGTGTGAAAACTCTCTGAAGACTCTGTATACTTCACCTCAAGTCTTTTCCAATTGGTGCTGATGAAGGGAAGTAGACGAGGAGAGGGGAGGAGGAGATTACAGGCAAGGACAGGGGAGGAGATGGGGCGGAGGTGAGGACAGGGGAGGAGGAGAGGACAGGCAAGGGCAGGGGAGGAGTGGGAGGGCACAGGGGAGGAGGAGGAGGAGGAGAGGACAGGGGAGGAGTGGGAGGGCACAGGGGAGGAGGAGGGGAAGGGGAGGAGGAGAGGAGAGGACAGGCAAGGGCAGGGGAGGAGTGGGAGGGCACAGGGGAGGAGTGGGAGGGCACAGGGGAGGAGGAGGAGGGGAAGAGGACAGGGGAGGAGTGGGAGGGCACAGGGGAGGAGGAGGAGGAGGAGGAGGGGAAGAGGACAGGGGAGGAGTGGGAGGGCACAGGGGAGGAGGAGGAGAGGACAGAGGAGGAGTGGGAGGGCACAGGGGAGGAGGAGTGGAGGACAGGGAAGGAGACGCAGAGGGGTGGAGACTGGGAGAGGACAGACTTTTGTAGTGTTTGTTTAAAAACGTATCAAAACCATTTATCTGCCATGCAACCCTAAGCCCTTTATCTCCCTCAGACTGGCTCAGGAGCAGGCAGAGAAGAAGAAGGAGCAGTGTTCTGTCACCTCCAACTCTGTCACCACGACGACCGGCGGTGACTTGGAGACAAAGCAGAGGCGCAAGTGAGTCTGTTTGCCATGATGACAGCGATACAGAGGCAGTCTGTCTAATGGATGTTTGACCTCTTAACCACTGGCGTACTGGGAGTGTTTGCCTGCAGTTGTAGTTGAGTGTTGGTGAATGGTTTATAGTTGAGGTCATCTGCAGTGCCAATGTCTGGTGTAACAGTGGAGACTGCAAACTCTGGGCCATGCATGGTCACCTGTGATGGGGGTTCAAATCGCTGATCTGCAAGTTTTCAATTTTGTCCATTTCTGTTTCCCACTTACCTTTCTATCTGTCTAAATAAAATCCACTTACCTTTCTGTCTAAATAAAACCCATTTACCTTTCTGTCTAAATAAAATCCACTTACCTTTCTGTCTAAATAAAATCCACTTACCTTTCTGTCTGTCTAAATAAAACCCACTTACCTTTCTGTCTAAATAAAATCCACTTACCTTTCTGTCTAAATAAAATCCACTTACCTTTCTGTCTAAATAAAACCCACTTACCTTTCTGTCTAAATAAAACCCACTTACCTTTCTGTCTAAATAAAATCCACTTACCTTTCTGTCTAAATAAAATCCACTTACCTTTCTGTCTAAATAAAATCCACTTACCTTTCTGTCTAAATAAAATCCACTTACCTTTCTGTCTAAATAAAATCCACTTACCTTTCTGTCTAAATAAAATCCACTTACCTTTCTGTCTAAATAAAACCCACTTACCTTTCTGTCTAAATAAAATCCACTTACCTTTCTGTCTAAATAAAATCCACTTACCTTTCTGTCTAAATAAAATCCACTTACCTTTCTGTCTAAATAAAATCCACTTACCTTTCTGTCTAAATAAAATCCACTTACCTTTCTGTCTAAATAAAATCCACTTACCTTTCTGTCTAAATAAAACCCACTTACCTTTCTGTCTAAATAAAATCCACTTACCTTTCTGTCTAAACAAAATCCACTTACCTTTCTGTCTGTCTAAATAAAACCCACTTACCTTTCTGTCTAAATAAAATCCACTTACCTTTCTGTCTAAATAAAATCCACTTACCTTTCTGTCTGTCTAAATAAAACCCACTTACCTTTCTGTCTAAATAAAATCCACTTACCTTTCTGTCTAAATAAAATCCACTTACCTTTCTGTCTAAATAAAACCCACTTACCTTTCTGTCTAAATAAAATCCACTTACCTTTCTGTCTAAATAAAATCCACTTACCTTTCTGTCTAAATAAAATCCACTTACCTTTCTGTCTAAATAAAACCCATTTACCTTTCTGTCTAAATAAAATCCACTTACCTTTCTATCTGTCTAAATAAAACCCATTTACCTTTCTGTCTAAATAAAATCCACTTACCTTTCTGTCTAAATAAAACCCACTTACCTTTCTGTCTAAATAAAATCCACTTACCTTTCTGTCTAAATAAAACCCACTTACCTTTCTGTCTAAATAAAACCCACTTACCTTTCTGTCTAAATAAAATCCACTTACCTTTCTGTCTAAATAAAACCCACTTACCTTTCTGTCTAAATAAAATCCACTTACCTTTCTGTCTAAATAAAACCCACTTACCTTTCTGTCTAAATAAAACCCACTTACCTTTCTGTCTAAATAAAATCCACTTACCTTTCTGTCTAAATAAAACCCATTTACCTTTCTGTCTAAATAAAATCCACTTACCTTTCTGTCTAAATAAAACCCACTTACCTTTCTGTCTAAATAAAATCCACTTACCTTTCTGTCTAAATAAAACCCACTTACCTTTCTGTCTAAATAAAACCCACTTACCTTTCTGTCTAAATAAAATCCACTTACCTTTCTGTCTAAATAAAACCCATTTACCTTTCTGTCTAAATAAAATCCACTTACCTTTCTGTCTAAATAAAACCCACTTACCTTTCTGTCTAAATAAAATCCACTTACCTTTCTGTCTAAATAAAATCCACTTACCTTTCTGTCTAAATAAAATCCACTTACCTTTCTGTCTAAATAAAATCCACTTACCTTTCTGTCTAAATAAAACCCACTTACCTTTCTGTCTAAATAAAATCCACTTACCTTTCTGTCTAAATAAAACCCACTTACCTTTCTGTCTAAATAAAATCCACTTACCTTTCTGTCTAAATAAAACCCACTTACCTTTCTGTCTAAATAAAATCCACTTACCTTTCTGTCTAAATAAAACCCACTTACCTTTCTGTCTAAATAAAACCCACTTACCTTTCTGTCTAAATAAAATCCACTTACCTTTCTTTCTAAATAAAACCCATTTACCTTTCTGTCTAAATAAAATCCACTTACCTTTCTGTCTAAATAAAACCCACTTACCTTTCTGTCTAAATAAAATCCACTTACCTTTCTGTCTAAATAAAACCCACTTACCTTTCTGTCTAAATAAAACCCACTTACCTTTCTGTCTAAATAAAATCCACTTACCTTTCTGTCTAAATAAAACCCATTTACCTTTCTGTCTAAATAAAATCCACTTACCTTTCTGTCTAAATAAAACCCACTTACCTTTCTGTCTAAATAAAATCCACTTACCTTTCTGTCTAAATAAAATCCACTTACCTTTCTGTCTAAATAAAATCCACTTACCTTTCTGTCTAAATAAAATCCACTTACCTTTCTGTCTAAATAAAACCCACTTACCTTTCTGTCTAAATAAAATCCACTTACCTTTCTGTCTAAATAAAACCCATTTACCTTTCTGTCTAAATAAAATCCACTTACCTTTCTGTCTAAATAAAACCCACTTACCTTTCTGTCTAAATAAAATCCACTTACCTTTCTGTCTAAATAAAACCCACTTACCTTTCTGTCTAAATAAAACCCATTTACCTTTCTGTCTAAATAAAACCCATTTACCTTTCTGTCTAAATAAAACCCACTTACCTTTCTGTCTAAATAAAACCCATTTACCTTTCTGTCTAAATAAAACCCATTTACCTTTCTGTCTAAATAAAACCCATTTACCTTTCTGTCTAAATAAAATCCACTTACCTTTCTGTCTAAATAAAACCCATTTACCTTTCTGTCTAAATAAAACCCATTTACCTTTCTGTCTAAATAAAACCCATTTACCTTTCTGTCTAAATAAAATCCACTTACCTTTCTGTCTAAATAAAACCCATTTACCTTTCTGTCTAAATAAAATCCACTTACCTTTCTGTCTAAATAAAATCCACTTACCTTTCTGTCTAAATAAAACCCATTTACCTTTCTGTCTAAATAAAACCCATTTACCTTTCTGTCTAAATAAAACCCATTTACCTTTCTGTCTAAATAAAATCCACTTACCTTTCTGTCTAAATAAAACCCATTTACCTTTCTGTCTAAATAAAATCCACTTACCTTTCTGTCTAAATAAAACCCATTTACCTTTCTGTCTAAATAAAACCCACTTACCTTTCTGTCTAAATAAAACCCATTTACCTTTCTGTCTAAATAAAATCCACTTACCTTTCTGTCTAAATAAAACCCATTTACCTTTCTGTCTAAATAAAACCCACTTACCTTTCTGTCTAAATAAAACCCACTTACCGTTCTGTATGAATAAATGTAGATTTATAAATGTAGATTAATGTAGTTATATATTTATAAATATTGTCATATATTTATGAATTTAGTTAAATGTAGATGAATGTAGTCCTTATTATAAATGTAGTCATAGATTTATAAATGTAGTTAAATGTAAGATGAATGTCTTTACATAATTATAGTGTAGTTAAATGAAGATAAATGTAGTTATGTTCTGTGTTCCCCTCTGCTCCTATCTGTAGTCATATAGATTTATAAATGTAGATGAATGTAGTCATATAGATTTATAAATGTAGATGAATGTAGTTATATAGATTTATAAATGTAGATGAATGTAGTCATATAGATTTATAAATGTAGATGAATGTAGTCATATAGATTTATAAATGTAGATGAATGTAGTCATATAGATTTATAAATGTAGATGAATGTAGTCATATAGATTTATAAATGTAGATGAATGTAGTCAGATTTATAAATGTAGATGAATGTAGTCATTTAGATGTAGATGCATGTAGTTATGTTTACACATTGGGATCAGATGGGAGATGTCTAAATGGTGTGGTGTGTTATGGGTAATGTTCTGTGTTCCCCGGTCCAGATCCTACTTGACCCCGGTTCGTGATGAGGAGGCGGAGGCTCAGAGGAAGGCTCGATCCAGACACGCCAGACAGTCACGACGATCCACTCAGGTAGGCCCACCT
Source organism: Oncorhynchus clarkii lewisi (assembly GCF_045791955.1). Classification (NCBI taxonomy): domain Eukaryota; kingdom Metazoa; phylum Chordata; class Actinopteri; order Salmoniformes; family Salmonidae; genus Oncorhynchus; species Oncorhynchus clarkii. Next base: position 90,846 of record NW_027261140.1, on the reverse strand, counting down.
GCCGAGACATTTACATTTAAGGCTCGCCAGACAGATTTATTTATTTTTATTTCACCTTTATTTAACCAGGGAAGCCAGTTGAGAACAAGTTCTCATTTACAACTTCGACCTGGCCAAGATAAAGCAAAGCAGTGCGACAAAAACAACAACACAGAGTTTCACATAAACAAACGTACAGTCAATAACACAATAGAAAAGTCTGTATACAGTGTGTGCAAATGTAGAAAGTAGGGAGGTAGGCAATAAATAGGCCATAGATGCGAAAATAATTACAATTTAGCATTAATACTGGAGTGATAGATGCGCAGATGATGATGTGCAAGTAGAGATACTGGGATGCAAAAGAGCAAGAGGGTAAGTAATAATATGGGGATGAGGTAGTTGGGTGGGCTATTTACAGATGGGCTGTGTCTACAGGTACAGTGATCTATCTGTAAGCTGCTTAAAGTTAGAGAGGGAGATATACAGTTGAAGTCAGAAGTTTACATACACTTATGTTGGAGTCATTAAAACTAGTTTTTCAACCACTCCACAAATTTCTTGTTAACAAACTATAGTTTTGGCAAGTCGGTTAGGACATCTACTTTATGCTTAAACACAAGTAATTTTTCCAACAATTGTTTACAGACAAATTATTTAACTTATAATTCACTGTATCACAATTCCAGTGGGTCAGAAGTTTACATACACTAAGTTGACTGTGCCTTTAAACAGCTTGGAAAATTCCAGAAAATGATGTCATGGCTTTAGAAGCTTCTGATAGGCTAATTGCCATCATTTGAGTCAATTGGAGGTGTACCTGTGGATGTATTTCAAGGCCTACCTTCAAACTCAGTACATCTTTGCTTGCATCATGGGAAAATCAAAAGAAATCAGCCAAGAACTCAGGAAAAAATAGTAGACCTCCACAAGTCTGGTTCATTCTTGGGAGCAATTTCCAAACGCCTGAAGGTACCACGTTCATCTGTACAAACAATAGTGCGCAAGGGACCACGCAGTCGTCATACCGCTCAGGTGGGAGACGCGTTCTGTCTCCTAGAGATGAACGTACTTTGGTGTGAAAAGTGCAAATCAACCCCAGAACAACAGCAAAGGACCTTGTGAAGATGCTGGAGGAAACAAGTACAGAAGTATCTATATCCACAGTAAAACGAGTCCTATATCTACATAACCTGAAAGGCCGCTCAGCAAGGAAGAAGCCACTGCTCCAAAACCACCATAAAAAAGCTAGACTACGGTTTGCAACTGCACATGGGGACAAAGATCGTACTTTTTGGAGAAATGTCCTCTGGTCTGATGAAACAAAATAGAACTGTTTGGCCATAATGACCATTGTTATGTTTGGAGGAAAAAGGGGAAGGCTTGCAAGCCGAAGACACCATCCCAACCGTGAAGCACGGGGGTGACAGCCTCATGTTGTGGGGGTGCTTTGCTGCAGGAGGGACTGGTACACTTCACAAAATAGATGGCATCATGAGGATGGAAAATTATGTAGATTTACAGAAGCAACATCTCAAGACCTCAGTCGGGAAGTTAAAGCTTGGTCGCAAATGGGTCTTCCAAATGGACAATGACCCCAAGCATACTTCCAAAGTTGTGGCAAAATGGCTTAAGGACAACAAAGTCAAGGTATTGGTGTGGCCATCACAAAGCCCTGACCTCAATCATATAGAACATTTGTGGGCAGAACTGAAAAAGCGTGTGTGAGCGAGGAGGCATACAAACCTGACTCAGTTACACCAGCTCTGTCAGGAGGAATGGGCCAAATTTCACCCAACTTATTGTGGGAAGCTTGTGGAAGGCTACCTGAAACATTTGAGGCAATGCTACCAAATACTAATTGAATGTATTTAAACTTCTGACCCACTGGGAATGTGATGAAAGAAATAAAAGCTGAAATAAATCATTCTCTCTACTATTATTCTGACATTTCACATTCTTATAATAAAGTGGTGATTCTAACTGACCTAAAACAGGGAATTTTTACTAGGATTAAATGTCAGGAATTGTTAAAAACTGAGTTTAAATTTATTTGGCTAAGGTGTATGTACACTTCTGACTTCAACTGTAAGTCACGACGATCCACTCAGGCAGACCCACATGCCTAGACATGCCTAGACATGTACAGTTAAACACATTAAAGGCTGGCTCGCCAGACAGTCAGGACCATCCACTCAGGTCAAAGCTTGTTCAGGAGATGTACAGTGCCTTACGAAAGTATTTGCCCCCCTTGAACTTTGCGACCTTTTGCCACATTTCAGGCTTCAAACATAAAGATATAAAACTGTATTTTTTTGTGAAGAATCGACAACAAGTGGGACACAATCAAAAAATTATTCAGCCCCCTTAAGTTAATACTTTGTAGCGCCACCTTTTGCTGCGATTACAGCTGTAAGTCGCTTGGGGTATGTCTCTATCAGTTTTGCACATCGAGAGACTGAAATTTTTTCCCATTCCTTCTTGCAAAACAGCTCGAGCTCAGTGAGGTTGGATGGAGAGCATTTGTGAACAGCAGTTTTCAGTTCTTTCCACAGATTCTCGATTGGATTCAGGTCTGGACTTTGACAGGAATAGGCGTTTGTTATCTAAGTCCAATTTAAAACAAATGTTTTACCTTTTATTTAACTAGACATGTCAGTTAAGAACAAATTCTTATTTACAATGACAGCCTAGGAAACAGTGGGTTAACTGCCTGTTCAGGGGGCAGAACGACAGTTTTTGCCTTGTCAGCTCAGGGGATTCGATCTTGCAACATTTCGGTTACTAGTCCAACGCTCTAACCACTAGGCCACCCTGCCGCCCCAATGGCGTGACTGCTGTCGGCATCCATAGATTATCAGTGGCGTAGTCTACGAGCGATAAGGATATCACTTATTATTGATATCTACATATTGATGTGAATCACACTGCTGCTCTCTCATTTAGCTGTTTTATGTCTTACGAATTAAGGTTGCTGTGTATTTTAACCCAATATAGATTGAATTGAGGTTGCTGTGTATTTTAACCCAATATAGATTGAATTGAGGTTGCTGTGTATTTTAACCCAATATAGATTGAATGGAGGTTGCTGTGTATTTTAACCCAATATAGATTGAATGGAGGTTGCTGTGTATTTTAACCCAATATAGATTGAATTGAGGTTGCTGTGTATTTTAACCCAATATAGATTGAATGGAGGTTGCTGTGTATTTTAACCCAATATAGATTGAATGGAGGTTGCTGTGTATTTTAACCCAATATAGATTGAATTGATGAAGTGTAGGCTGCCTGTCAATCATTGTGCTCCATACTGTCAACAACGAAGACCGGGAAGTGGGGCTTTTATGGCTCAATCAAATTCATGCTGAATAGATAAAAGATCCATAGGCCTAATAGACAAATGATCAAACTCACACGCTTTTTATAGACTTAAAGGGGCAATCTGTAGTTTCTACATCCATTTTTGGACTTATAAATGAATGATATATATGTACCCATTGATCCTGGAAGTATTTCATTTTAAGATGCCTAATGAGCTTAGTTCAACTGTTATGAGAATCCAAAATAGAAAACAGTTTTTCAACCAATGTTTGTAAACATTGTATATGTAAACAGACATTGTATAGCCTCATAACATGGTTAAAACTAAAATGGCTGGTCAGTGCTTGCATCCGTAGTTATGTCAGTTCATCTGAGAGCGGTTCCATTTCTCCCTCCGCTTTATTGTTTCAACTGTGGATTCACCCTTTAATCAGCTTATAGAGATGCCAACAAAACACGGAAACAACAGGACTATTGAAAATAAGAATTTGTTTTTAACTGACTTGTTCAATAAAGGTTACATTTTAAAAAATGTAATTATCAAAAAGTTACTGATTTAACATGAGCAGCACCTTCTATCTGTTGTCCAATCAGGGCGTGACGCTCACAGACCTGCAGGAAGCTGACAAGACAATGAAGACAGCCCAGACGGACGAAGGGAGAGAGAAGACGAGGAAAGAGGAGGAGGAGGAGGCGGCCAATAAGAGGAGAGCAGAAGAGGGGGTGAGAGCAGTGTTTATATGTGAGGGGGTGTACAACATCATGCAAGTGACGTCACCGACCACGGGACGTACTGCCAGGGTTTGACAACAGGCGGCCCTCGGGGCCTAAACCGGCCCTCGGATGTTTTTTCTTGGTCTCCCCAAGGTTGTTGAAAAAATATATACAAAAATAACTTGAATTTAATTTAGGAAAAATCTGTTCCTAAGTTTTCCCAGGAATAAAAGAGATGTGATCGTGTCTCAATGTAACCCAGGTATGAAATTATTGTTATTTTCAAATACAATCTCTATTTTGGGGCTTAGTTGTGGTCATCCACTCAGATAAATATCGTCCCGCGGCTGAATCTAGTTGCCTACCCTGGGATTTTCTTGGTCAGTGGTATTGACGGTGCATAGTTGTGTTGGTTGTGACTGTTACACCTGTATGTTGGATGTGATCTGTGTTTATGTATTCTGTTATGATTGTATTATTATTGTAGTATTATTGTCTTCAGGAGGTAAGCTGGAGGTCCCGTATCGCCAACCTGCAGAAGTCTGACCTGCTGGGGCTGACTCAACCGGATGGTACCTCTCGCCCCCCGACCTCTAGCCAGGAGACTAGTGGAGGGGAACGTGAGAGCGACCGTATCGCCAGGGAGAGACGGAGGACCAGGAGGAGAGCTCAGAGGGCTGGAGAGGTGAGTGCATTGTAATCTGTCATAGCCATGCTTTATAACCAGGGGTTAGAACTGGTTCAGGGAACAGAACCAAAAACAGGAGGGGAAAAAACTAAAATGTTCAAGGAACAGAAACGGAACCAGGAATGAAAGTGATCTATACTGTTACAGAACAGAACTGTTATTTTAAAAGCATGGGAACCGGTTAATTACGTTATTTTAAGTTCTGGCATCTGTCACTCAGAAACTTGTTCCAGTGTCTGTGCTTGTTTAGGCTACCTGACGTTCCCCCCACTGAAACAGGCTACTGTAGCCCCTCCCCCCTCTGAATCCCAGGCTACTGTAGCCCCTCCCCCTCTGAATCCCAGGCTACTGTACTGACGTTACAAGCATTATTCAGAAGATAGGGAGAGAGATTATTGGATTAACTAGTACAAATACTAAAGGCTTAGTTATCACGTTTCACTTTGGATTTCTTAACTACAAAAAGGTAAGAAGTGTTTTTAATTCTGGTGTCGCTCTGCACACACAATATTGTTAGCTAGTTAGCTCAAAAGACATTCAAGGTTCCTCCATAGAAGCCTCTTAGGTATAATTCTGTGGACCTAATTCAGATAATGATGTCATAACAAGATGCCCAGTGCTTCAAGCCTCTTCCTCAACCCTTTCTTGCTCTCTCCTCACCTGCAAAATTTCAGTTGCATCTTGCTCTATAGACTACACTTGTGTGTCCATCATGCATCTGAACAACTAGCTTGCCGGCTTCATCAGCACTGATTGGTCTAAACAACTAGCTGACCTCCTCCATCTGCACTGATTGGTCTAAACAACTAGCTGACCTCCTCCATCTGCACTGATTGGTCTAAACAACTAGCTGACCACCTCCATCTGCACTGATTGGTCTAAACAACTAGCTGACCTCCATCTGCCCTGATTGGTCTAAACAACTAGCTGACATCTATCTGCACTGATTGGTCTAAACAACTAGTTGACCTCCTCCATCTGCACTGATTGGTCTAAACAACTAGCTGACCTCCTCCATCTGCACTGATTGGTCTAAACAACTAGCTGATCTCCACCTGCACTGATTGGTCTAAACAACTAGCTGACCTCCTCCATCTGCACTGATTGGTCTAAACAACTAGCTGACCTCCTCCATCTGCACTGATTGGTCTAAACAACTAGCTGACCTCCTCCATCTGCACTGATTGGTCTAAACAACTAGCTGACCTCCATCTGCCCTGATTGGTCTAAACAACTAGCTGACCTCTTCCATCTGCACTGATTGGTCTAAACAACTAGCTGACCTCCTCCATCTGCACTGATTGGTCTAAACAACTAGCTGACCTCCTCCATCTGCACTGATTGGTCTAAACAACTAGCTGACATCTATCTGCACTGATTGGTTTAAACAACTAGCTGACCACCTCCATCTGCACTGATTGGTCTAAACAACTAGCTGATCTCCACCTGCACTGATTGGTCTAAACAACTAGCTGACCTCCTCCGTCTGCACTGATTGGTCTAAACAACTAGCTGACCTCCTCCATCTGCACTGATTGGTCTAAACAACTAGCTGACCTCCTCCATCTGCACTGATTGGTCTAAACAACTAGCTGACCTCCTCCATCTGCACTGATTGGTCTAAACAACTAGCTGACCTCCATCTGCCCTGATTGGTCTAAACAACTAGCTGACCTCCTCCATCTGCACTGATTGGTCTAAACAACTAGCTGACCACCTCCATCTGCACTGATTGGTCTAAACAACTAGCTGACCTCCATCTGCCCTGATTGGTCTAAACAACTAGCTGACATCTATCTGCACTGATTGGTTCAAACAACTAGCTGACCACCTCCATCTGCACTGATTGGTCTAAACAACTAGCTGATCTCCACCTGCACTGATTGGTCTAAACAACTAGCTGACCTCCTCCGTCTGCACTGATTGGTCTAAACAACTAGCTGACCTCCTCCATCTGCACTGATTGGTCTAAACAACTAGCTGACCTCCTCCATCTGCACTGATTGGTCTAAACAACTAGCTGACCTCCTCCATCTGCACTGATTGGTCTAAACAACTAGCTGACCTCCTCCATCTGCACTGATTGGTCTAAACAACTAGCTGACCTCCTCCATCTGCACTGATTGGTGAAGTCATTTAATGTGCTAAACGTGTAAAAATCAAACTGTTAATTTCACAGGTTAAAAAAGGAACCGAAAGGAACGATATCAACCGGTACTTTTGGGGGGTTCAAACCGGTTCAGAACTTTATATTGCTGGTCAGAACAGTGAAGAGAATGGTTCTGTTCTGAACGAAACGTCGGTTCCAACCCCTGTAACCCTACTAAAACCTTGCTCATAAGGATGACATCGCCGTCATATATGGGCAGCAGGAAGCAGAGCAGTTAAGAGCTTTGGGCCAGTAACCAAAAGATGACTAGGTAAAATATCTCTCTGTTCCCTTGAGCATGGCTCATAACCCTCATTTCTCTTGCAAGGTGAGTGCATGAGCTAGTCCTGGTTATAACCTTTCAACAGGGCATTATAACCTGTCATAGTCCTGTTTGTAACTGGTTACTAGGTTATATCCTGGTAATAACGTGTCGTAATGAGGACATTGACATCCATAATGAGTGGTTATAAGGTTACTAGGTTTATATCCTGGTAATAACCTGTCGTAATGATGACATTGACATCCATAATGAGTGGTTATAAGGTTCTGTGGTCTGTGGTCCTGTAGACTGATGACAACGAGCCCAGTGGAGAGGAGGGGTTTGGAGGCAGTGGGCGCGCCAGCACCAGGTATGGATCTGACCTTTACACTGAACTGTCCTGTTTCCTGACTGTCATACTAGTGAGTCATTATAATATCTCTGTCCTGCTTCCTGGCTGTCATTATAATATCTCTGTCCTGCTTCCTGACTGTCATAGTAGTGAGTCATTATAATGTCTCTGTCCTGTTTCCTGACTGGCATACTAGTGAGTCATTATAATATCTCTGTCCTGCTTCCTGACTGTCATAGTAGTGAGTCATTATAATATCTCTGTCCTGTTTCCTGACTGTCATAGTAGTGAGTCATTATAATATCTCTGACCTGTTTCCTGACTGTCATTATAATATCTCTGTCCTGTTTCCTGACTGTCATAGTAGTGAGTCATTATAATATCTCTGACCTGTTTCCTGACTGTCATATTAGTGAGTCATTATAATATCTCTGACCTGTTTCCTGACTGTCATAGTAGTGAGGCATTATAATATCTCTGTCCTGTTTCCTGACTGTCATTATAATATCTCTGACCTGTTTCCTGACTGTCGTTATAATATCTCTGACCTGTTTCCTGACTGTCATAGTAGTGAGTCATTATAATATCTCTGACCTGTTTCCTGACTGTCATAGTAGTGAGTCATTATAATATCTCTGACCTGTTTCCTGACTGTCGTTATAATATCTCTGACCTGTTTCCTGACTGTCATAGTAGTGAGTCATTATAATATCTCTGACCTGTTTCCTGACTGTCGTTATTATATCTCTGACCTGTTTCCTGACTGTCATAGCAGTGAGTCATTATAATATCTCTGACCTGTTTCCTGACTGTCATATTAGTGAGTCATTATAGTATCTCTGACCTGTTTCCTGACTGTCGTTATTATATCTCTGACCTGTTTCCTGACTGTCGTTATAATATCTCTGACCTGTTTCCTGACTGTCATAGTAGTGAGTCATTATAATATCTCTGACCTGTTTCCTGACTGTCGTTATTATATCTCTGACCTGTGCTTTACCCAGGTCTGACGTGTCATGTAACGACTGTATCGACAGAGGAGGCTCTGAGACCAACGATTACAAGAAGGTAGGGACATGGAATAAAGTTTGAATGGTTGGAAGGGTCTAGTCAATATTTGGGAGTCTCATCCTGTTTGTTTTCAGACTCTTTCTCTCTCCATGTCTCCCGCTCTCCCTCCCTCTCTGTTTCCGTTACCCGCTCTCTATAACTCTCTCTCTGTTTCCCTCTCTCTCTTCAACTCTCTCTTCCGCTCTCTCCTTCTCTCTCTGTTTCCGTTTCCCGCTCTCTCAAATGGATTGGCAATGTTTTTGCTATATATATAGTGGATTAAATTCTATTACAAACATTGCTTGTTATAGTAGAGTGAATTAAACATTTAAAAAAACATTTGTATGAATGAAAAAGTAATGTCTTTCTGTCCCAGCTGTTTGAGGTGGTGTCCAGGGAGAATGGTCAACTCCAGTCTCAGCTACAGGACACCCAGAGGACCGTCTCTCAGACTAGACTGGACCTGGACAAGGCTACCCAGGTCTCTCTCTCTCACTCACTGACTCACACACACCACCCACCCCGCCCCCCCCCCCGGAGTGGACAAGGCTACCCAGGTCTCACACACAGAGACACAGACAGACAGAGTGGACAAGCCTAACCAGGTCTCACACACAGAGACACAGAGACACAGACAGACAGTGTGTACAAGCCTAACCAGGTCTCACACACAGAGACACAGACAGAGTGGACAAGCCTAACCAGGTCTCACACACAGAGACACAGACAGAGTGGACAAGCCTACCCAGGTCATACGTTAAGGTTACATTGCTGTGTGTCTTCTATTGAAAATAACTGACAGGTAGTTTGGTCGCCTTCGAGTCGACCTGGGTACAGGAAGGGTGTACGGATAAGTAGTTTAGGTCAAGAGACTGTATAAATTTCTTCGCAATGCGCTCGTTAGCATTTGGTTCACATTCTCTATGGGATTTTACATGTACTTGTTGGCATTGCTAACCTTTTGGTGGACTGAGGCTGTGAGGTTAGAAAATAGTGCCCCTTGTGTTCAGTGGCGGTATTACAGAACATCCCTGAATGACAGTGTGGAGACAGCTCAAACACTAACATACATTATATGTTTCATAATGACCGTGATAAACAGTCTCCTACAGCCTTTCAATTGAACTGCATACTGTATAACACGTATTGACATGAACAATGTTTCTGCTGGTCTGTGTGTTGTATCCTACAGAGACAGGAGCGCTTTAGTGATTGTTCAGCAATGCTAGAGATGGAGAAGAAGGTAAGTCTCTCCTTCCTGCCGTGTGTGGCTTGTGTTGTGTTATATGTACAGTAACTAGTGTCAAACACCTGATGCTGAGCCTAGCCTCATGACTGGCTACTGCTGCCTGAAACGCTTTCTTCGTTCCTCTCTCTGTCTCTCTCTGTCTCTCTCTCTGTTTCTCTCTCTCTGTCTCTGTTTCTCTCTCTCTGTCTCTGTTTCTCTGTCTCTCTTTCTCTGTCTCTCTCTCTCTCTCTCTGTTTCTCTCTCTCTATCTCTGTCAATGTCTCTCTCTCTCTCTGTATCTCTCTCTCTCACGCTCTCTCTGTCTCTCTATCTCTGTCAATGTCTCTCTCTCTCTCTGTATCTCTCTCTCTCACGCTCTCTTTGTCTCTCTCTCTCTATCTCTGTCAATGTCTCTCTCTCTCTCTGTATCTCTCTCTCTCACGCTCTCTCTGTCTCTGTTTCTCTGTCTCTCTATATCTCTGTCAATGTCTCTCTCTCTCTGTATCTCTCTCTCACGCGCTCTCTGTCTCTGTCTCATCAGGAGCGTCGGATGTTGGAGCGGCGTGTGGCTGAGCTGGAGGCAGAGTTGAAGGTGAAAATATATCATCTCACCTGGGTTCAAATAGTATCCGAAATCTTTCAAATCCATTATCTGGGCTTGATTGAGATTGCCTGTTGCAATGGAACCAATAGAGAAGCCGTTTGCTAAACACTCAAAGTATTTGAAAGATGAGCAGTAAGATGAGCAGTAAGATGAGCAGAAAGATGAGCAGAAAGATGAGCAGTAAGATGAGCAGTATTTGAAAGATGAGCAGTAAGATGAGCAGTATTTGAAAGATGAGCAGTAAGATGAGCAGTATTTGAAAGATGAGCAGTAAGATGAGCAGTATTTGAAAGATGAGCAGAAAGATGAACAGTAGGATGAGCAGTATTTGAAAGATGAGCAGTAATATGAGCAGTATTTGAAAGATGAGCAGTAAGATGAGAAGTAAGATGAGCAGTATTTGAAAGATGAGCAGTATGATGAGAAGTAAGATGAGTAGTATTTGAAAGATGAGCAGAAAGATGAACAGTAGGATGAGCAGTATTTGAAAGATGAGCAGTATTTGAAAGATGAGCAGAAAGATGAGCAGTAAGATGAGCAGTATTTGAAAGATGAGCAGTAAGATGAGCAGAAAGATGAGCAGTAAGATGATCAGTATTTGAAAGATGAGCAGAAAGATGAGCAGTAAGATGAGCAGTATTTGAAAGATGAGCAGTAATATGAGCAGTATTTGAAAGATGAGCAGTAAGATGAGAAGTAAGATGAGCAGTATTTGAAAGATGAGCAGTATGATGAGAAGTAAGATGAGTAGTATTTGAAAGATGAGCAGAAAGATGAACAGTAGGATGAGCAGTATTTGAAAGATGAGCAGTATTTGAAAGATGAGCAGAAAGATGAGCAGTAAGATGAGCAGTATTTGAAAGATGAGCAGTAAGATGAGCAGAAAGATGAGCAGTAAGATGATCAGTATTTGAAAGATGAGCAGAAAGATGAGCAGTAAGATGAGCAGTATTTGAAAGATGAGCAGTAAGATGAGCAGTATTTGAAAGATGAGCAGTAAGATGAGCAGTATTTGAAAGATGAGCAGTAAGATGAGCAGAAAGATGAGCAGTAAGATGAGCAGTAAGATGAGCAGTATTTGAAAGATGAGCAGAAAGATGAGCAGAAAGATGAGCAGTAAGATGAGCAGTAAGATGAGCAGTATTTGAAAGATGAGCAGAAAGATGAGCAGTATTTGAAAGATGAGCAGAAAGATGAGCAGAAAGATGAGCAGTATTTGAAAGATGAGCAGAAAGATGAGCAGAAAGATGAGCAGTAAGATGAGCAGTATTTGAAAGATGAGCAGAAAGATGAGCAGTATTTGAAAGATGAGCAGAAAGATGAGCAGTATTTGAAAGATGAGCAGAAAGATGAGCAGAAAGATGAGCAGTAAGATGAGCAGTATTTGAAAGATGAGCAGAAAGATGAGCAGTATTTGAAAGATGAGCAGAAAGATGAGCAGAAAGATGAGCAGTATTTGAAAGATGAGCAGAAAGATGAGCAGAAAGATGAGCAGAAAGATGAGCAGTATTTGAAAGATGAGCAGAAAGATGAGCAGTAAGATGAGCAGTAAGATGAGCAGAAAGATGAGCAGAAAGATGAGCAGAAAGATGAGCAGTATTTGAAAGATGAGCAGAAAGATGAGCAGAAAGATGAGCAGTAAGATGAGCAGTAAGATGAGCAGTAAGATGAGCAGAAAGATGAGCAGAAAGATGAGCAGAAAGATGAGCAGAAAGATGAGCAGTAAGATGAGCAGTAAGATGAGCAGTATTTGAAAGATGAGCAGAAAGATGAGCAGTAAGATGAGCAGTATTTGAAAGATGAGCAGTAAGATGAGCAGTAAGATGAGCAGAAAGATGAGCAGTAAGATGAGCAGAAAGATGAGCAGAAAGATGAGCAGTAAGATGAGCAGTATTTGAAAGATGAGCAGAAAGATGAGCAGTAAGATGAGCAGTATTTGAAAGATGAGCAGTAAGATGAGCAGTAAGATGAGCAGAAAGACGAGCAGTAAGATGAGCAGTATTTGAAAGATGAGCAGTAAGATGAGCAGTAAGATGAGCAGTAAGATGAGCAGTAAGATGAGCAGTATTTGAAAGATGAGCAGTAAGATGAGCAGTATTTGAAAGATGAGCAGAAAGATGAGCAGAAAGATGAGCAGAAAGATGAGCAGTAAGATGAGCAGAAAGATGAGCAGAAAGATGAGCAGTATTTGAACCCAGCATGTATTCCACACAGACACTACATGCACACGCCTGATTACTGCTCACTGTGCTGCAAATCATCAGTGTTGTAGGAGTACGTTGAGCCTGAGTCCGAAATTTCACCCTATTCCTATATAGTGCACTACTTTAGACCAGAGCACTATAGAACCCTACTCCCTATATAGTGCACTACTTTAGACCAGAGCCCTATAGAACCCTATTCCCTATATAGTACACTACTTTAGACCAGAGCCCTATAGAACCCTACTCCCTATATAGTGCACTACTTTAGACCAGAGCCCTATTGAACCCTATTCCCTATATAGTCCACTACATTAGACCAGGGCCCTATAGAACCCTATTCCCTATATAGTCCACTACATTAGACCAGGGCCCTATAGAACCCTATTCCCTATATAGTCCACTACATTAGACCAGAGCCCTATAGAACCCTATTCCCTATATAGTCCACTACTTTAGACCAGAGCCCTATAGAACCCTATTCCCTATATAGTCCACTACATTAGACCAGAGCCCTATAGAACCCTATTCCCTATGTAGTGCACTACTTTAGACCAGAGCCCTATAGAACCCTATTCCCTATATAGTCCACTACATTAGACCAGGGCCCTATAGAACCCTATTCCCTATATAGTACACTACTTTAGACCAGGGCCCTATAGAACCCTATTCCCTATATAGTCCACTACATTAGACCAGAGCCCTATAGAACCCTATTCCCTATATAGTGCACTACTTTAGACCAGAGCCCTATAGAACCCTATATTCAATTTGATAACCGTGCAAATCTCTCTCGGACAAGGTGGCTAAGACCCAAACTGATCCTAGATCAGCACTCCTGATACTTAGACACTTTGGGAACCCAGGCTCAGGGTGGTAGATCACTGGTACTGCTATCCAATGGTCCTCCTTTCTGTCACATGTATTTCAGCCCAACAAACAGCTGAAGTCAATGTTAATTAGTTTTCAGTCCAACAAACAGCTGAAGTCAATGTTAATTAGTTTTCAGTCCAACAAACAGCTGAAGTCAATGTTAATTAGTTTTCAGTCCAACAAACAGCTGAAGTCAATGTTAATTAGTTTTCAGACCAACAAACAGCTGAAGTCAATGTTAATTAGTTTTCAGCCCAACAAACAGCTGAAGTCAATGTTAATTCGTTTTCAGTCCAACAAACAGCTGAAGTCAATGTTAATTAGTTTTCAGCCCAACAAACAGCTGAAGTCAATGTTAATTAGTTTTCAGTCCAACAAACAGCTGAAGTCAATGTTAATTAGTTTTCAGTCCAACAAACAGCTGAAGTCAATGTTAATTAGTTTTCAGTCCAACAAACAGCTGAAGTCAATGTTAATTAGTTTTCAGTCCAACAAACAGCTGAAGTCAATGTTAATTAGTTTTCAGTCCAACAAACAGCTGAAGTCAATGTTAATTAGTTTTCAGTCCAACAAACAGCTGAAGTCAATGTTAATTAGTTTTCAGTCCAACAAACAGCTGAAGTCAATGTTAATTAGTTTTCAGCCCAACAAACAGCTGAAGTCAATGTTAATTAGTTTTCAGCCCAACAAACAGCTGAAGTCAATGTTAATTAGTTTTCAGTCCAACAAACAGCTGAAGTCAATGTTAATTAGTTTTCAGCCCAACAAACAGCTGAAGTCAATGTTAATTAGTTTTCAGTCCAACAAACAGCTGAAGTCAATGTTAATTAGTTTTCAGTCCAACAAACAGCTGAAGTCAATGTTAATTAGTTTTCAGTCCAACAAACAGCTGAAGTCAATGTTAATTAGTTTTCAGTCCAACAAACAGCTGAAGTCAATGTTAATTAGTTTTCAGTCCAACAAACAGCTGAAGTCAATGTTAATTAGTTTTCAGTCCAACAAACAGCGGAAGTCCTGACACCTACTACCATACCCCGTTCAAAGACACCTACTACCATACCCCGTTCAAAGACACCTACTACCATACCCCTGTTCAAAGGTACCTACTACCATACCCCGTTCAAAGGTACCTACTACCATACCCTGTTCAAAGACACCTACTACCATACCCTGTTCAAAGACACCTACTATCATACCCTGTTCAAAGGTACCTACTACCATACCCTGTTCAAAGGCACTTAAATCTTTAGTCTTGCCCATTCACCCTCGTCTACTCCCCTTCATCTACACTGATTGAAGTGTATTTAACAAGTGACATCAATAAGGGATCATAGCTTTCACCTGGATTCACCTGGTCAGTCTTTGTCATGGAAAGGTGTTCTTAATGTTTTGTATACTCAGTGTGTAGGGTGCATTGGCTGCATCTATCGTCAGTTTCTCAGCCAATAACAACGCTGCTCCTCTAGGTGCTCGGTGACCTGAGAGCTGACAACCAGAGGCTGAAAGACGAGAACGGAGCGCTGATCAGAGTCATCAGTAAACTCTCCAAATAGACGGAGAGAACGAGCTACAACAGGGATGCCCCCTTGCTTCCTCCCATCATCCCTCACTCCTGTCCATCCACTCCTCCCAGTGCCAAAGAACAAGATGGAGAGAGAGGTGGCGAGGGGGAAACAGATGAAGAGACAGGAAACAGATGAAGATCAGCAGGAGAATGTGGTAATCTAAACAGCTTGATTATGACGTCTCTTATTCCTTAGTCCTCGTGACCGGTCGCCGTGGCTTGTTGTGTGTGTGCCTTATGCCCACTTTGAGGACAGCCATGACAACTGTGGTCATGACAACAGCTCGCATAGTAGCAACGAGACGTGACAACAGCCAAATGCCCATGACGATGTGCACCAGGGGGAAAAACACCAATATGCACACAGACATATATACTTCACACACACACACACACACACACACACACACACACACACACACACACACACACACACACACACACACACACGACACACCCCTCCATGCACATTGGACCGGTCCAAGGCATCTTGTTCCCTTTACATCGACTCCATCCATAACATGGATCCATTCCATAGACCATACCCTGGATCTATACCATAGACCATACCCTGGATCCATTCCATAGATCATACCCTGGATCTATACCATAGACCATACCCTGGATCCATACCCTGGATCTATACCATAGACCATACCCTGGATCCATTCCATAGACCATACCCTGGATCTATACCATAGACCATACCCTGGATCCATTCCATAGATCATACCCTGGATCTATACCATAGACCATACCCTGGATCCATACCAAAGATCATACCCTGGATCCATACCATAGACCATAACCTGGATCCGTACCCTGGATCTATTCCATAGACCATACCCTGGATCCATTCCATAGACCATACCCTGGATCCATACCATAGACCATACCCTGGATCTATACTATAGACCATACCCTGGATCTTTACCATAGACCATACCCTGGATCTATACTATAGACCATACCCTGGATCTATGCCATAGACCATACCCTGGATCCATTCCATAGACCGTACCCTGGATCTATACCATAGACCATACCCTGGATCCATTCCATAGACCGTACCCTGGATCTATACCATAGACCATACCCTGGATCCATTCCATAGACCTTACCCTGGATCTATTCCATAGACCATACCCTGGATCTATACCCTGGATCTATACCATAGACCATACCCTGGATCTATACCATAGACCATACCCTGGATCCATTCCATAGACCATACCCTGGATCTATACCATAGACCATACCCTGGATCCATTCCATAGACCATACCCTGGATCTATACCATAGACCTTTACCCTGGATCCATTCCATAGACCATACCCTGGATCTATACCATAGACCATACCCTGGATCTATTCCATAGACCATATACCCTGGGTCTATTCCATAGACCATACCCTGGATCCATACCCTTGATCTATACCATAGACCATACCCTTGATCTATACCATAGACCATACCCTGGATCCATTCCATAGACCATACCCTGGATCCATACCATAGACCATACCCTGGATCTATACCCTGGATCCATTCCATAGACCATACCCTGGATCTATACCATAGACCATACCCTGGATCTATTCCATAGACCATACCCTGGATCTATACCCTGGATCCATTCAGTAGTCCGTACCCTGGATCCATTCCATAGACCATACCCTGGATCTATACCATAGACCATACCCTGGATCCATTCCATAGACCATACCTTGGATCCATTCCATAGACCATACCCTGGATCTATACCCTGGATCTATTCCATAGACCATACCCTGGATCTATACCCTGTATCTATTCCATAGACCATACCCTGGATCCATTCCATTGACCATACCCTGGATCCATTCCATAGACCATACCCTGGATCTATACCCTGTATCTATTCCATAGACCATACCCTGGATCTATACCCTGGATCTATTCCATAGACCATACCCTGGATCTATACCATGGATCTATTCCATAGACCATACCCTGGATCCATTCCATAGACCATACCCTGGATCTATACCCTGTATCTATTCCATAGACCATACCCTGGATCTATACCCTGGATCTATTCCATAGACCATACCCTGGATCTATACCATGGATCTATTCCATAGACCATACCCTTGATATATACCATAGACTATACACTGGATCCATTCCATAGACTAAACCCTGGATCCATTCCATAGACCATACCCTGGATCTATTCCATAGACCATACCCTGGATCTATACCATAGACCATACCCTGGATCCATACCATAGACCATACCCTGGATCCATTCCATAGACCATACCCTGGATCCATTCCATAGACCATACCCTGGATCCATACCATAGACCATACCCTGGATCCATACCATAGACCATACCCTGGATCCATTCCATAGACCATACCCTGGATACATTCTATAGACCATACCCTGGATCTATTCCATAGACCATACCCTGGATCTATACCATAGACCATACCCTGGATCCATACCATAGACCATACCCTGGATCCATACCATAGACCATACCCTGGATCCATTCCATAGACCATACCCTGGATCTATACCATAGACCATACCCTGGATCCATACCATAGACCATACCCTGGATCCATTCCATAGACCATACCCTGGATCTATACCCTGGATCTATTCCATAGACCATACCCTGGATCTATTCCATAGACCATACCCTGGATCCATTCCATAGACCATACCCTGGATCTATACCATAGACCATACCCTGGATCTATACCATAGACCATACCCTGGATCTATACCATAGACCATACCCTGGATCTATACCATAGACCATACCCTGGATCTATACCATAGACCATACCCTGGATCTATACCATAGACCATACCCTGGATCTATACCCTGGATCCATTCCATAGACCATACCCTGGATCCATTCCATAGACCATACCCTGGATCCATACCATAGACCATACCCTGGATCTATACCATAGACCATACCCTGGATCCATTCCATAGACCATACCCTGGATCCATACCATAGACCATACCCTGGATCCATACCATAGACCATACCCTGGATCCATTCCATAGACCATACCTCTTAATCTGGTAGTGTCTTTCATCAATGTGTTTTGAACCCACCCTTCCTCCTCCTCACACACTACTAAAGTCCACATCCCAAATAGCACCCTATCCAATATGTAGTGGATTACTTTAGGGCTCTAGTCAAAAGTAGTGCACTAAATAGGGAATAGGGTGCCTTTTGAGGACGTTTCCAGACCACAGACACACTCCATGCTCCTTTAAATGACCACAGACACACTCCATGCTCCTTTAAATGACCACAGACAGAGCAGTCTGTTGACCACTGCACTTTACTTACAATCAGGCAGGCAAAGCTAAGCGATCACAGATCAGTGCAGCACCAGGCAAAGCTAAGCGATCACAGATCAGTGCAGAACCAGGCAAAGCTAAGCGATCACAGATAAGTGAGGCTTCGCCACCATCCTGAGTCATACTATACAAAACAGCTCGTCTCCTACACGAATCTGCATCCCAATAATCTCTCCTATCTCCTGACGTGTGCACTCCGTCACAAATGTAAAAGTATTGGAAAGGTGCAGGCCTGGGCTTCAAGATGGTTTCACCATGTTCTTTGTACCAGGATGCATAGGACACCCTCCTCAGGTTTCTATTGGCTAGGAAGGAGGGGGGGGGGGGCTAGTTTACCACCTCAGACCTGATGATAGAGACTTGCTGTTCTGGAAAAGCCTATATGCTATGCATTGTTTTTCATTATTATTATTATTATCATGATAAAATATTATTTTCATATTTTTTACATTTATCTGATGTCAATCTCTCCCGCTTTGAAAGGGAGGCAAATAGTTTGTTATCTATATTATATTACACATGTATAAATAAATAATATTAGTCATGAATGAATAATAACAACCTTCAGAAGTGAATTCCATGTGTGTGTCCCCCATGTTGGTCTAATATATTAAATGATGACGAAACCTAATAAACGATGTGTGTGTGTCTGCATCCAGTGTTTGATTTCATTCTCTGTCTGTCTCCAGGGGTTGACTGTTAATCTGTCTCCAGGGGTTGACTGTGTGTCTGTCTCCAGGGGTTGACTGTTAATCTGTCTCCAGGGGTTGACTGTCTCCAGGGGTTGACTGTCTCCAGGGGTTGACTGTTAATCTGTCTCCAGGGGTTGACTGTGTGTCTGTCTCCAGGGGTTGACTGTTAATCTGTCTCCAGGGGTTGACTGTCTCCAGGGGTTGACTGTCTCCAGGGGTTGACTGTTAATCTGTCTCCAGGGGTTGACTGTCTCCAGGGGTTGACTGTGTAACTGTATCCAGGGGTTGACTGTATGTCTGTCTCCAGGGGTTGACTGTGTACCTGTATCCAGGGGTTGACTGTGTGTCTGTCTCCAGGGGTTGACTGTGTGTCTGTCTCCAGGGGTTGACTGTTAATCTGTCTCCAGGGGTTGACTGAGTGTCTGTATCCAGGGGTTGACTGTGTGTCTGTCTCCAGGGGTTGACTGTTAATCTGTCTCCAGGGGTTGACTGTGTGACTGTCTCCAGGGGTTGACTGTGTGTCTGTCTCCATGGGTTGACTGTTAATCTGTCTCCAGGGGTTGACTGTGTGACTGTCTCCAGGGGTTGACTGTTAATCTGTATCCAGGGGTTGACTGTCTCCAGGGGTTGACTGTTAATCTGTATCCAGGGGTTGACTATCTCCAGGGGTTGACTGTGTGTCTGTCTCCAGGGGTTGACTGTTAATCTGTATCCAGGGGTTGACTGTATCCAGGGGTTGACTGTGTGTCAGTCTCCTTGGGTTGACTGTGTGACTGTATCCAGGGGTTGACTGTGTGTCTGTATCCAGGGGTTGACCGCAATACTGTCTCCAGGGATTGACTGTGTGTCTGTATCCAGGGGTTGACTGTATCTAGGGGTTGACTGTGTGTCTGTATCTAGGGGTTGACTGTGTGTCTGTATCCAGGGGTTGACTGTATCCAGGGGTTGACTGTGTGTCTGTATCCAGGGGTTGACTGTGTGTCTGTATCTAGGGGTTGACTTTGTGTCTGTATCCAGGGGTTGACTGTATCTAGGGTTGACTGTATCTAGGGTTTGACTGTGTGACTGTATCTAGGGGTTGACTGTGTGTCTGTATCCAGGGGTTGACTGTGTCTAGGGGTTGACTGTATCCAGGGGTTGACTGTATCTAGGGTTTGACTGTGTGACTGTATGTAGGGGTTGACTGTGTGTCTGAATCCAGGGGTTGACTGTATCTAGGGGTTGACTGTATCTAGGGGTTGACTGTAAGACTGTATCTAGGGGTTGACTGTGTGACTGTCTCCAGGGGTAGACTGTGTGTCTGTATCCAGGGGTTGACTGTATCTAGGGTTGACTGTGTGTCTGTATCCAGGGGTTGACTGTATCTAGGGGTTGACTGTATCTAGGGGTTGACTGTGTGACTGTCTCCAGGGGTAGACTGTGTGTCTGTATCCAGGGGTTGACTGTATCTAGGGTTGACTGTGTGTCTGTATCCAGGGGTTGACTGTATCTAGGGTTGACTGTGTGTCTGTATCCAGGGGTTGACTGTGTGTCTGTCTCCAGGGGTTGACTGTATCTAGGGGTTGACTGTGTGACTGTATCTAGGGGTTGACTGTAAGACTGTATCCAGGGGTTAACTGTGTGACTGTATCCAGGGGTTGACTGTGTCTGTCTCCAGGGGTTGACTGTATCTAGGGGTTGACTGTGTGTCTGTATCCAGGGGTTGACTGTGTGACTGTATCCAGGGGATGACTGTGTGTCTGCATCCAGGGGTTGACTGTGTCTAGGGGTTGACTGTGTGTCTGTATCCAGGGGTTGACTGTGTGACTGTATCCAGGGGTTGACTGTAAGACTGTATCCAGGGGTTGACTGTGTGTCTGTATCCAGGGGTTGACTGTGTCTAGGGGTTGACTGTGTGACTGTATCCAGGGGTTGACTGTGTGACTGTATCTAGGGGTTGACTGTGTGACTGTATCCAGGGGTTGACTGTATCCAGGGGTTGACTGTGTCTAGGGGTTGACTGTGTGTCTGTATCCAGGGGTTGACTGTAGGACTGTATCCAGGGGTTGACTGTGTGACTGTATCCAGGGGTTGACTGTGTGACTGTATCTAGGGGTTGACTGTGTGTCTGTATCCAGGGGTTGACTGTGTGTCTGTATCCAGGGGTTGACTGTATCCAGGGGTTGACTGTGTGACTGTATCCAGGGGTTGACTGTGTGTCTGTATCCAGGGGTTGACTGTATCTAGGGGTTGACTGTATCTAGGGGTTGACTGTGTGTCTGTCTCCAGGGGTTGACTGTGTGTCTGTATCCAGGGGTTGACTGTATCCAGGGGTTGACTGTCTGTCTGTATCCAGGGGTTGACTGTATCTAGGGGTTGACTGTGTGACTGTCTCCAGGGGTTGCCTGTATGTCTGTATGTATGTCATTTGTAATATTTGTATTGGTTGAGGAAAATGTCTTCCATTTTGAGTAGTTTTGTTCAAGCTCCTTCAGAGGTAGCCTTAGAGTTGTGTACTAAGGAGCAATTCATTGAAATTGCTGAACATTATCAGATTGAGATTGTTGATAAAACAATTAAAGAGACTGTTAACTAGATTAAAGCAGGGTCTTAGAGAAATGGGTGTTTTTTGGGGTCAGTCTGCTAGTAGTGAGGGTGCAGGTTTTCAGTCTAGCCCTTCATTAACTTTTGAGCCGCAAAGGGAGCTGTTGCAAATGCAGTTAGAGATAGAGCGATTGAGAAATGTTAATAGACCAGAAGGACTAGCACAGTTTGATGGTTCACAGAATCTTTGTTTGTTGCCTAAATTTGATGAGTCAGATCCAGACACATACTTTGCTTTATTTGGGCGTATTGTGGAAGCTAGAGCTCGGTCAGATTTGGACATGACTGTTGTTGCAATGTGTACTTACAGGTAAAGCACGTGAGGCTTTTACAGCACTGAGTGTAGCTGACAGTAACATTTTTGCTAAGGTTAAATCAGCAGTTCTGAAGGTCTACAAGCTTGTGCCAGAGGCATATCGTCAACGTTTTCGTTACAGGAGAAAGTTAGATTCACAAAACTGTTCTAAGTTTGTTCGTGATTTTGACTTCTGCATTTAATCGTTGGTGTACAGCTTCTGAAGTTAGTACTTTTGAGGGTCTGTCTAATTTGATTGTGTTAGAACAGTTAAGAAATTCTGTGTCTGACCAGGTTGCTACATACATGAATGAACGTGAAGTTAATAAGTCTCCAAGTGATGCAGCAGTCCTTGCAGATGAGGCATACACACATACAGTAAAAACCATTTTGAGACAAACAGTGACATGTACCATAAAAATAACTTTACTCCTAGAAATAGTAGGTCACCTTTTTTTGGGGCTTCTTTCCAAAGGCCTCAGCAGAAGTTTGGGTCTGGAGGACTTAAAGCACCGGTTAATGCAAATACCTGTCGCTGCTGTTTAGTTGAAGGACATTGGAAGAAAGATTGTCCTCTGCTTAAATCAAAAAAAGTCAGGTCAAGTTAAACCTGCTGTGATGGCAAGTCCTGTTACAGCCTCTGACCACCAGGGTGAGCTTTTTCAGCCACTCGTTGAGTTTGATTCTCAGTCTTCCCACTGTGATTTTTTTTCAGCCTTTATTTCAGATGGTGTAGTGTCCCTGGTAGATGGCAACAAAAATGTTTAAATCAAGATCTTAAGAGACACTGGAGCTTTAGATTATTTTATTCTGGAATCTGTTTTGCCGTTCTCTAAAGAGTCTGATACTGGCAGTTGTGTAATGGTATGTGGTATTGGTTTAGTTCCATTCTCTTGTCCTTTACATGAAGTTACCCTAAAATGTGGTCTGGTAGAGGGTGATGTAGATGTTGGGGTTAGACCCCATTTGCCAGTAGAGGGAGTCCACATGATTTTGGGGAATGACTTGGCAGGTAGTAAGGTGTGGGCAGATGGCAAACTAAACATCTGTAAGAAGCAACCTTCAGTGTCACCTGCAAGGGAATCGCCGGATCAAAACTATGTCTCCTGAGGTATTTCCAGTTTGTGCGGTTACCCGCGCGGCCTCTCGTAAGGAGATTGAGAGTAAGCCAGAAAGTCTTGAGTTGCCAGTCAAACTCCAGACAGAACAGTTGACTAGTTCTAGAGATTCATTGATGGCTGAGCAAAAGGCCGATACTACCTTGGCTGATCTGTTTTTGATAAAGTTGTTCCTGATTCAGTGGTGACGAATAGTGCTCAGTGTTATTTTCTTCTTGATGGGCTGTTGGTCAGGAAATGGGTTCCACACTATGATCAGGGTCCAGTCTTTCAAATAGTTGTACCTACTACTTTGCCAAATAAAGTGTTGCAAACTTCACATGGTGATGTGGCAGGTCGTGTGTGTGTGTGTGTGTGTGTGTGTGTGTGTGTGTGTGTAAGTAAAGAGATGTGGCAGGTCATATGGGTGTTCGTAAAACTTATGATTGCATACTTCGTTATTTTTTCTGGCCACGTTTAAAGCGGGATGTAGCTCAGTTTATTAAAACTTGTGATACGTGTCAGCGCACAAGCAAGCCAAACCAGGTTGTAAAGCCAGCACCTTTGTATCCAATACCAGCCGTAGGGCAACCTTTTGAGCATCTTATTATCGATTGTGTTGGGCCTTTACCAAGGTCCAAGTCAGGTCATAGCTACTTTATTAACTGTTATGTGTCAAGCAACCAGATATCCGGCAGCTTTTTCCTTGCGTACCATAACTTCAAAATCAGTAGTTAAAGCGTTAACTCAATTTATTTCAACATTTGGGATTCCAAAAATCATCCAGTCAGATCAGGGGTCTAACTTCACCTCCCATTTATTTTCTCAGGTTCTCAAACAGCTTAAAGTTAAACACAACAAGTCTACTGCGTTCCATGCCCAGAGCCAGGGAGCTTTGGAACGTTTTCATCAAACTTTAAAATCCTTGCTTCGTGCATACTGTACAGAACTGTCTGCAGATTGGGAGGAGGGGTTACCTTGGCTGTTACTAGCTGCTCGTGAAGTAGTGCAGGAAAGCACAGGGTTTAGCCCAAACGACTTAGTGTTTGGTCATAAGGTGCGTGGGCCTTTAGCAGTGTTGCAGGATGGTTGTTTGCCTGAGGAACCACCTCAGAACCTTATTGACGATGTAAATGGTTTTAGGTTGAAGTTGTATAGGGCTGGTGAACTGGCGAAAGAAACTAAAATGTTCTCAACGGAAAATGAAAGTGAGATATGACGGCCAGGCTGAGCTGCGTGAGTTTAGTCCCGGTGATCGTGTACTTGCTCCTCTGCCTCTTGTCAGTTCACCTTTTCAGGCAAAATACTGTGGTCCTTTCACTGTGTTGCGTAAAGTGTCAGATTTGAACTCTTATTGAAACCTCTAGTCATAGGAAGTCCTCTAAATTATGCCATGTTAAAATGTTATCACTCCCGGGATCTAAGCAAAGCAGAAGGCACTCCAGCAATGAGGTCAGCGTTGACTGCTGCTCCAGTCACTACATCTTGTGGCTTTAATTTGGTGGAGGGGATGAGAAGAGGAGGACGTTAGGGTTTCGGATTAGGTCTTACAGGGTCGGTTGAAAAACTCCCAGACTTTGCAAAACCTTGGGGTTTTGGTAGATCATATAGACTCTGAGAAACGTGATGAATTGGTAACTCTTATTAGAAACTACCCAGTTTTGTGTTCTGAAACTCCATTGCAAACCCACTTAATTGAGCATGATATAGACATCGGGGATGCTAAGCCTATCAAACAGAGAATTTTTTTTTTTTTTAACTCTGTTTATTAAGTTTTGAACACACAGACAAGACAAAGCAATATAAATAATATACTCAACTAGAAAAAAAAATACAAATAAAAATACAAATCAAAAAATAGCTTTAAAGAAACCATACTTTAGACAAGTTAAACACACCGGGCAGAAGGCTACAGAGGTTAAAGGGCAATCTATAGTACAGGGACAGGGCAAACATCTCACCATTGTTCCTGTAAACAGTCAAGGGATAAGGGTGGAGAAATGCAACCACTCAGAGTCATGGCCACAGACCGACCATCCACTGGACAAAAAAAAAGTTTACAATGCTTTAAAATAAAATGATTATTCATGTAGGCGTGAACAAAATGTAAAAATAACTGGGAAAAACAAGCTCACACTTCAGTCTCTGCCTGGGCAAGATGAACAAGGCATCTGCGGATCACAATCAATAAGCACATGGACCTTAATGCCCCCCCCAGCAAAAACACAGAGAGAAGCTCCTCCAACCCTTAAGTCACAGACTTATTTTAGTATTAATTGGAATGCCATCAGAGGATGGACTGTTTAAAGTAAGACCGGAATGGAGCCCAAGCCTCATCAAACCGTTTGGGGTTCCCACGTGAATTTAATTTAAATTTTTTCTAGTTTCAGAGAGCACAACACATCCCTCACCCAATATTTATAAGATGGGGGAGCTGCCATCTTCCAGTTCTGTAGTATTAGCCGTCTAGCTAAAAGAGTTGTATAAGCAACAGTGTCCGACTGGATTCTTGATAGGGGGGTACCCATGGGCAGTACTCCAAAAAGGGCTGTAAGGGGAGACGGATCTATAACAGTGTCATACATATCAGAGAAACATTTAAATATTAATTCCCAGAAACCTGACAGTTTATGACAGCCCCAAAACATATGCAACAGTGTGGCTGGTTCCACTTTACATCTGACACAGGTAGGATCAAAATCAGAGAATATTCTTCCAAGTTTGGCCCCCGACCAGTGGATACGGTGAACCACCTTGAATTGAATGAGGCTGTGTCTAGTGCTAAAAGAGGACGAGTGCACCCTGTGCAGCACAGATTCCCAGGCGTCTTCCCCAAGTTCCTCCCCCAAATCCTTTTCCCATCGAGTCTTTAAAGGCACCAAAGAAGGGTTCTGTAAGTCATGAATGATTGCATATACATCTGAAATTGCGCCCCTAGGAAGCTTGTTCAGCTCCAAGATGCTCTCTATAGCTGTATTCGCAGGCCTATTGGGAAATCCAGGTGTTAGCCCTGACAAAGTTTCTAGTCTGGAGATAGCGGAAAAAGTGGGATTGGGGGAGATTGAACTTTTCCTGCAGCTGAGAAAAAGAGGCAAATGTATCATCAAAGAATAATTGGGCTAGCGAGGAGAGGCCTAGTGAGTGCCAAATGCCAAAAGCCCCATCATTCAAAGATGGAGGAAATTAAATGTTCTGATTGATTGGGCCTGATAGAGAAAAGCCTCGGAGGCTAAAGGCTAAACGGAACTGATTCCAAATTTTAAGAGACTGCTTTACAATTGGGTTGGCACACCTTTTGCCTAGGGACACTGGGAGAGACGAGCACAGCACAGAGGAAAGTGCTGCAGGTTTACACGATTCAGACTCCATCTGGACCCAGAGTGGTCTAGGGCCAGTAGGATCAGTCTGCAGCCAGTACAGAACGGCTCTGAAATGTGCAGCCCAGTAGTATGTCTGAAAATTTGGTAGTGCTAAACCCCCCAATGACCTAGGCTTCTGTAAATGTTTTCTACCAATCCGTGGTACCTTGCCATCCCAAATAAAATGCATGAATTTTGATCCAGTGAAATAAAAAAAGATTTTGGAATAAACATGGGTAAACATTGAAATAAATATAAAAATTTGGGCAACACATTCATTTTAATGACATTAATCCTTCCGATAAGAGAAAGGGGTAGCGAATTCCAAAAAGTAAAAGATTAAAACAATCTGTCTGCTAGAGCAACAAAGTTTTCCTGAAACAAATTTGAATATTTCCTTGTCACTTTTACTCCCAAGTAAGTGAATTGATCCCGGACAATCCTAAACTGAGAACTTGTAAAAGAGCACTTTAAAGCAGCCTTGTTTAGCGGAAAAAGCTCACTCTTGCCTAGATTCAGCTTGTACCCTGAGATTGATCCAAACTTTTTAAGAACAGATAGGGCACGTGGCAATGAGGTATCGGGGTTGGAGATAAACAAAAGGAGGTCGTCAGCATATAGCGAGACTTTCTGCACCCAGCCCGCCCTGATTATGCCTTGAATGGCATCATTAGAGCGTAGTGCAATGGCGAGAGGCTCGATTGCCAAAGCAAACAACAAGGGGGAGAGTGGGCAGCCCTGTCTGGATCCGCGGTGCAAGGGAAAATAGTCAGAGGACAAGTTATTAGTCCGCACCGAAGCCATGGGGGAAAAATAAAGAATCTTTATCCACGCAATGAATTTGGGGCCAAAGCCAAATCTATAAAGGGCAGCTGTTAGGTAATCCCACTCAACGCGGTCAAACGCTTTTTCGGCATCAAGTGAGACCACCACCTCCGGGTCCTCCGACGCTGGGGAGTACAGTATATTCATAAAGCGCCTAATATTGAAAAATAAATGCCTATTTCACAAAGCCAGTCTGGTCAGAGTGTATTACTTGGTGCAGCAAGCCTTCCATACGGATGGCTAAAAGCTTAGCTAGGATTTTGTAATCACAGTTTAAAAGCGAGATTGGGCGATAGGATCCACATTCCAGGGGGTCTTTTGTTTTCTTTAGTAGTAATGAAATTGAAGCCTGATAAAGACTAGGCGGTAGCTTTGAAGTATTGAGGCACTCTGCAAATAGTCGAGACAAGAATGGGCAAAGCAGACCAGAAAACATCCTGTAAAATTCGGTTGGAAAACCGTCCGGACCCGGTGATTTACCACTTTTCATTGCCGACACTGCTGTTGCAATCTCCTCAAGCGTAAATTCTTCTTCTAGACTGTCATGGGAGTCTGTATCAATTGAAGGCATATTCAAGCCATTAAAGAAGGAGTCAATCAGCAAGGGGTCTTGAGGGGATTCAGAGGTGTATAGCGCAGAGTAAAATTGTTTAAATTGATCATTGATCTCTTTATGTATAACTGTGGTGGCACCAGATGGGGTCCTTATTTGTGGGATTAAACGTGAGGCCTCAGATTTACGGATCTGATGCGCAAGGAGTTTACTGGCCTTGTCGCCTTGTTCATAGACTTTGTATCGAGCTCGCAAGAGTAACTGTTCAGCTTGCCTGGTAGAAAGCTCATCAAATTCAGATTGGAGTAATTGGCGCTCTTTATGCAGATCAGACGTTTTTGGTGAAATTTGAATTGTTTTGAATATGTTGGGTTGAGGGTGGGACCCTCATTTTAAGGAGGGGGGTGTCACGGCTCCTCCTCTGCATTACAGGGGCGGTTCCTCCTGCAGGTAGAGAGAGGGTGGTTAGTGATTGGAGTCACCTGGGATCAGAGTATTTAAACTGTCACTAATCACCTCTCTCTCTCCCTCTGCTCCTCCAGGTATAAACCTGATTTGTTTGTTCTTTTGTAGTTTTGCATAGTTTTCACTCAGCCATTCACACACACAGATTCACAAATCCATGCACTTTACATACACCTTACATTATGTTACTTCCACACCTCATTCCTATTTCTTAGTTTAAAGTTAATAGTTTTGTTTACAATAAAGACAATTTTTTTATTGGCCTATACCATTTTTTAATTGGCCTATGTTCTGTCCATCCGTCACACGACGGTTCCGTCCGTCCGTCACACGACGGTTCCGTCCGTCCGTCCGTCACACGACGGTTCCGTCCGTCCGTCCGTCACACGACGGTTCCGTCCGTCACACGACGGTTCCGCCCGTCACACGACGGTTCCGTCCGTCGTGTCCGTCCGTGACACGACGGTTCCGTCCATCCGTGACACGATGGTTCCATCCGTGACACGATGGTTCCGTCCATCCGTGGGCACCTGTCCTTCAGTATTAAGCCCAGTCCCAGACAGAGATAGACAGAGATAATGAGAGAATGTTATTTCCAACTATGTGTGCTGTGCTGTGAGCAGCGAGAGTAGAGAGAGAGAGAAGCAGACAGTCACATCTGACCTCTGTCCTCCTTTAGGAATATTGTTGCTGACAACAAGCTCAGCTCCTCATAAAGTAGGCCTGGCTGACTCAGCTCCTCATGAAGTAGACCTGGCTGACTCAGCTCCTCATAAAGTAGACCTGGCTGACTCAGCTCCTCATAAAGTAGACCTGGCTGACTCAGCTCCACATAAGGTAGGCCTAGCCTCCACTCTTTCTAAATATCCCTCCAGTCTGACAAAGACGGAGTGAGAGAGAGGAAAGGAGCAAGGGGGGAAGAGAGAGAAGCGGATGGATTGCAGCCTTTTATGGGCAAAGCCCTGCTTTTCCCAGGGTTTGTGGAGTTCACCCACGGCAAGCAGCCAGCCAGCCAACAGAGGACAAACAGCCCCCTGGCGACATCTAGTGGTAGACCTGCAACAGTGTTGGATTTCAGATGAACTGTATTTGGTTGGTTTCAAATCCATCTCTTCAAATTCCCAACCATATTTTCCCACCAACCTAAATCCAATCCGCGGTCTAGGGATCTTGTCCCGGTACCTAGTGAGCAAAACCTGGTTGAAAAGCCGTCAGGATTATCTATTTTTATGACATTTTATTCTGGTCGCAAACTGGTTTGAAAGGGACGTTGTCTTTTTACTGACCAGAATATTACGTATTTTTCTGACAGCCACACGACCAGTTGGTCATAACCTCTATCTGACCAGTTGGTCATAACCTCTATCTGACCAGTTGGTCATAATTGTGACCTCTATCTGACCAGTTGGTCATAATTGTGACCTCTATCTAACCAGTTGGTCATAATTGTGACCTCTATCTGACCAGTTGGTCATAATTGTGACCTCTATCTGACCAGTTGGTCATAATTGTGACCTCTATCTGACCAGTTGGTCATAATTGTGACCTCTATCTGACCAGTTGGTCATAATTGTGACCTCTATCTGACCAGTTGGTCATAATTGTGACCACTGTATTATGTAGCCTACTGGTCATAGTTAAGACCTGGTAACCTGACTACAGCGTATTATCTACACTTAGAAAAAAAAGGTTCCAAAAGGGTTCTTCGGCTGTCCCCATAGAAGAACCCTTTTTGATTCCACATAGAACCCTTTTGGTTTCCAGGTAGGACCCTCTGCGGAAAGGGTCCTGTAGAACCCAAAAGGGTTCTACCTGAAACCAAAAAGGGTTCTTCAAATGGTTCTCCTATGGGGACAGCCGATGACGCCCTTTTATGTTCTACACTGAACAAAAATCCCTGTTAGTGAGCATTTTGTCCTTTATCAAGATAATCCATCCACCTGACAAGTGTGGCATATCGATAAAATAATTAAACAGAATTATCATTACATAGGTGCACCTTGTGCTGGGGACAATAAAAGGCCACTCTAAAATGTGCAGTTTTGTCACACAACACAATGCCACAGATGTCTCAAGTTTGAGAGAGCGTGCAATTGGCCTGCTGACTGCAGTAATGTCCTCCAGAGCTGTTGCCAGAGAATGTAATGTTAATTTCTCTACCATAAGCCGCCTCCAACGTAGTTTTAGAGAATTTGGTAGTACGTCCAACATGTCTCACAACCGTAGACCACGTGTAACCAGCCCAGGCCTTCCCCATCCGGCTTCTTCACCTCCGGGATTGTCTGAGGGTGGCGGGTGGACTGAGGAGTATTTCTGTCTGTAATAAAGACATTTTGTGGGGAAAACTCATTCTGATTCTCTGGGCCTGGCTCTGGGGTGGGTGGGTGGGTGGGGCCTGGCTCCCCAGTGGGTTGGCCTATGCCCTCCCAGGCCCACCCATGGCTGTGCCCCTGTCCAGTCATGTGAAATCCATAGATTGGGGTCTAATGAATGTATTTCAATTGACTGATTTCCTTATATGAACTGTAACTCAGTAAAATATTTGAAATTGTTGCCATATATCTCTTCACAGTTGTGTTCTGTTGGCGTCTATCTTCAGAGCTCGTGCTGTTAGGTGACCTAAACTGGGACATGCTTAACACCCCGGTCAAACGACCACCCCTCATCACTGTCAAACACTCCCTAAAACACTTCAGCGAGCAGGCCTTTCTAATCGACCTGGCCCGGGTATCCTGGAAGGATATTGACCTCATTCCATCAGTAGAAGATGCCTGGTTATTCTTTAAAAGTGCCTTCCTCATCATCTTAAATAAGCATCCCCCATTCAAAAAATGTAGAACCAGGAACAGATATAGCCCTTCGTTCTCTCCAGACCTGACTGCCCTCGACCAGCATAAAAACATCCTGCGGCGTTCTGCATTAGCATCGCATAGCCCCCGCGATAGGCAACTTTTCAGGGAAGTTAGGAACAAATACACACAGGCCAGCTTTTTCAAACAGAAATTTGCATCCTGTCGCTCTAACTCCAAAAAGGTTCTGGGACACTAAAGTCCATGGAGAATAAGAGCACCTCCTCCCAGCTGCCCACTGCACTGAGGCTAGGTAACACTGTCACCACTGATAAATACACTATAATTGAGAATTTCAATAAGCATTTTTCTACAGCTGGCCATGCTTTCCACCTGGCTACCCCTACCCCGGTCAACAGCACTGCACCCCCCACAGAAACTCGCCCAAACCTTCCACATTTCTCCTTCACCCAAATCCAGATAGCTGATGTTGTGAAAGAGCTGCAAAACCTGGACCCCTACAAATCAGCCGGTCTAGACAATCTGGACCCCTATAAATCAGCCGGTCTAGACAATCTGGACCCCTACAAATCAGCCGGGCTAGACAATCTGGACCCCTACATATCAGCAGGGCTAGACAATCTGGACCCCTACAAATCAGCCGGGCTAGACAATCTGGACCCTATAAATCAGCCAGGCTAGACAATCTGAACCCCTATAAATCAGCCGGGCTAGACAATCTGGGCCCCTACAAATCAGCCGGGCTAGACAATCTGGACCCCTATAAATCAGCCAGGCTAGACAATCTGGACCCTTACAAATCAGCCGGGCTAGACAATCTGGACCACTACAAATCAGCCGGGCTAGACAATCTGGACCCCTATAAATCAGCCAGGCTAGACAATCTGGACCCTTACAAATCAGCCGGGCTAGACAATCTGGACCCCTATAAATCAACCGGTCTAGACAATCTGGACCCTTACAAATCAGCCGGGCTAGACAATCTGGACCCCTATAAATCAGCCGGGCTAGACAATCTGGACCCCTATAAATCAGCCGGTCTAGACAATCTGGACCCCTATAAATCAGCCGGGCTAGACAATCTGGGCCCCTACAAATCAGCCGGGCTAGACAATCTGGACCCCTATAAATCAGCCGGTCTAGACAATCTGGACCACTACAAATCAGCCGGGCTAGACAATCTGGACCCCTATAAATCAGCCGGGCTAGACAATCTGGACCCCTATAAATCAGCCAGGCTAGACAATCTGGACCCCTATAAATCAGCCGGTCTAAACAATCTGGACCCTTATAAATCAGCCGGGCTAGACAATCTGGAGAGAGGATGAGATCTAGTATCAGAGGGAAAGAGAGAGGCTGAGATCTAGTATCAGAGGGACAGAGAGAGGCTGAGATCTAGTATCATAGGGAAAGAGAGAGGTTGAGATCTAGTATCAGAGGGAAAGAGAGGCTGTGCTCCATTATCAGAGGGAAAGAGAGAGGCTGTGCTCCATTATCAGAGGGAAAGAGGGAGGATGAGATCTAGTATCAGAGGGAAGAGAGAGGCTGAGATCTAGTATCAGAGGGAAGAGAGAGGCTGAGATCTAGTATCAGAGGGAAAGAGAGGCTGAAATCTAGTATCAGAGGGAAAGAGAGAGGCTGAGCTCCAGTATCAGAGGGAAAGAGAGAGGCTGAGCTCCAGTATCAGAGGGAAAGAGAGAGGATGAGATCTAGTATCGGAGGGAGAAGGGGATACAGAACATTAGTTTAAATAGTATATTGAGTAGAACGTCATTAGATATAGTCTCAAATATTGTGTTATCTTTTTTAAGAGCAACAGGGCTGGCAGGTTGGAGTACAGTAGGTGACGGTAATGCACCATAACGTTGGCTGCCAACAGTCGAGTAGGTGACGGTAATGCACCATAACGTTGGCTGCCAACAGTCGAGTAGGTGACGGTAATGCAGCCGATAAACCCCCACCGAAGAAGAAGTACTTCACACTAAAAGGTCATCTAAAAATTGAAAAAATGTGGTTGTTGAGGGTTTTTTTAATCAACGAGAGATTAACAACCGCTGCAGAGGAGATATTCGAGGTCGTTGGGAAAAAAACGATAGCAGAGAACCAGGAAGAGGTTGACCGTCTACAGAGGAGATATTCGAGGTCATTGAAAAAAACGATAGCAGAGAACCAGGAAGAGGTTGACCGTCTACAGAGGAGATATTCGAGGTCGTTAAAAAAAACGATAGCAGAGAACCAGGAAGAGGTTGACCTGATTAAGTATAACACGGTTGATTTGCGATGGTGACACAAACATTATATTAAGCAGGACGTTCATACGGGCCTTAAAATCCAATTATCATCCAATAGTAATGTGAAATACACTACCCTGTTCTTTTGTGGTTGAGTCTGTGGTTGAAATTCACTGCTTGACTGGGGGACCTGTGAATTTCAACCCCAGATTTAACCACAAAGACAAGGGAGGTTTTCCACTGCCTCGCAAAGGAAGGGCACCTAATTAGGAAACGGGTAATACATTTTTTTTTTTACATTGAATATCCCTTTAATCTGTCCTCCCTATGTGAAAAGGGACTTTGATGAGGACCCAACTCAGCCCTCACATCTCTAACAAGCGCAGAAGGAAGGAAGTGGAGAGAGAGAGAGACTTGTGGGGGAATAATCAGAATTAGTTGGGTAACATAGATAGGATGTTTTATTTTCATTATATGCTTGTGAGTTACTTCTCATCAGAATGTATTTTGTTGTACTATAGTGGTGGCTGGTTGCAGTTATCTGTTCTCTGTCATGGGGTCAGTTACTTGGGCAACAGAGAGGGGAGAGGTCAAGCTTGTCTTCATATGTAAACATATCTTTTAAACCATGTTAAAGGATGATTGAGGGGGAACCAATTATCTCTTGGCTCCACAATGTCTGTGTGCCAGTCACTGTGTCTCTGTGATCTTGTCAAGGAGGGGTGTATTTGATATATGCCTGTTGAGATAGGTTTTGTTTTATGGTCCTGAGAGCGAGATAAGAACATAGTTTAGGAGACAAAGCTGAACGATAATTTATAGCCAATGCTGTGTGGCTATGTGTGTCTTTGCTATAAAGGATCTCAGTTGCAATGTGTGAGGTCTCTCAGAGAATTAATTTATTGACACTGAATTGATCTGAGAGTCACAGGGTTGTGATGGAGCTCATATAATTAAAGATGGACTTTATGATAACTCTGACTTGTGTGTGGTTTGCTCTCATGATTTGGGAAATACAGGAAATTTCCACTACAGACTCGACCCAGTACTACACCTGAACAGATCCAAACCGAGCCTGACGGAGAAGACTACAGAGAATCACAACCAAATTAGTGTCTCCCAGCCCCTCTCTGCAGCACATCCAGACTGTTCTGCAGCTCACAGTGAAAACAGTGGAAGTGTCAGTGGTATGAAGACTGGAAGGACCTCTGTCAGGTTTTAAGCCAGTCATATCAACGAGAACAAATAAGGCAAAAGGACAAATCTCCCAAAATCAATACCAAGGGTAGAAAATTAACACCGCTGTCCATTCTGAAATGACCCAGTAAAAGTCATGCTAGTCACAGTTGTTGTAAGGTGTGTGGCGTGGATTTATACTACAGAGGTTCATTGATTAAACATGTGCAATCCCATACAAAGTATAAAGAACAGTTTTGTGGTGTGGAATCCATGTTCAGTCCACAGAAAGTATGAAATATCACCTCCAGACTCAACGTTGCAGACAGGTTTGTCATGTTTGTGGTAAAAGGTTCACCTTCAACAGTAGGCTGATAGAGCACATGAAGAGTCACACAGGGGAGAAATCATGTCACTATCCACACATGGGGGAGAAATCATGTCACTATCCACACAAGGGGGAGAAATCATGTCACTATCCACACAAGGGGGAGAAATCATGTCACTATCCACACATGGGGGAGAAATCATGTCACTATCCACACAAGGGGGAGAAATCATGTCACTATCCACACAAGGGGGAGAAATCATGTCACTATCCACACAAGGGGGAGAAATCATGTCACTATCCACACAAGGGGGAGAAATCATGTCACTATCCACACAAGGGGGAGAAATCATGTCACTATCCACACATGGGGGAGAAATCATGTCACTATCCACACATGGGGGAGAAATCATGTCACTATCCACACATTGGGGGAGAAATCATGTCACTATCCACACATGGGGGAGAAATCATGTCACTATCCACACATGGGGGAGAAATCATGTCACTATCCACACGTGGGGGAGAAATCATGTCACTATCCACACGTGGGGGAGAAATCATGTCATTATCCACACATGGGGGAGAAATCATGTCACTATCCACACGTGGGGGATAAATCATGTCACTATCCACATGTGGGGGAGAAATCATGTCATTATCCACACATGGGGGAGAAATCATGTCATTATCCACACATGGGGGAGAAATCATGTCACTATCCACACATGGGGGAGAAATCATGTCACTATCCACACATTGGGGGAGAAATCATGTCATTATCCACACATGGGGGAGAAATCATGTCATTATCCACACATGGGGGAGAAATCAAGAATGAAGTTCTTAAAAAAACACATTATGATTCACACGGGAGAATCCTTATCGTTGTCATGATTGTGGCAAACTATTTAGTCAGACAGGACCTCTAAAAACCCACAACAAAAGACCGGCAAACTGACCGGCGTCCGCCAGAAAAAGACCGGCGACCTCCACAAGACTGGCGACAAGACTGGCACCTGCCACAAAAGACCGGCGACCTCCACAAGACTGGCGACAAGACTGGCACCTGCCACAAAAGACCGGCGACCTCCACAAGACTGGCACCTGCCACAAAAGACCGGCGACCTCCACAAGACTGGCGACAAGACTGGCACCTGCCACAAAAGACCGGCGACCTCCACAAGACTGGCACCTGCCACAAAAGACCGACGACCTCCACAAGACTGGCACCTGCCACAAAAGACCGGCGACCTCCACAAGACTGGCACCTGCCACAAAAGACCAGCGACCTCCACAAGACTGGCACCTGCCACAAAAGACCAGCGACCTCCACAAGACTGGCACCTGCCACAAAAGACCAGCGACCTCCACAAGACTGGCACCTGCCACAAAAGACCAGCGACCTCCACAAGACTGGCACCTGCCACAAAAGACCAGCGACCTCCACAAGACTGGCACCTGCCACAAAAGACCAGCGACCTCCACAAGACTGGCACCTGCCACAAAAGACCAGCGACCTCCACAAGACTGGCACCTGCCACAAAAGACCAGCGACCTCCACAAGACTGGCACCTGCCACAAAAGACCAGCGACCTCCACAAGACTGGCACCTGCCACAAAAGACCGGCGACCTCCACAAGACTGGCACCTGCCACAAAAGACCAGCGACCTCCACAAGACTGGAACCTGCCACAAAAGACCAGCGACCTCCACAAGACTGGCACCTGCCACAAAAGACCAGCGACCTCCACAAGACTGGAACCTGCCACAAAAGACCAGCGACCTCCACAAGACTGGAACCTGCCACAAAAGACCAGCGACCTCCACAAGACTGGAACCTGCCACAAAAGACCAGCGACCTCCACAAGACTGGCACCTGCCACAAAAGACCAGCGACCTCCACAAGACTGGAACCTGCCACAAAAGACCGGCGACCTCCACAAGACTGGCGACAAGACTGGCACCTGCCACAAAAGACCGACGACCTCCACAAGACTGGCACCTGCCACAAAAGACCAGCGACCTCCACAAGACTGGAACCTGCCACAAAAGACCAGCGACCTCCACAAGACTGGCACCTGCCACAAAAGACCGGCGACCTCCACAAGACTGGCACCTGCCACAAAAGACCAGCGACCTCCACAAGACTGGCACCTGCCACAAAAGACCAGCGACCTCCACAAGACTGGCACCTGCCACAAAAGACCGGCGACCTCCACAAGACTGGCACCTGCCACAAAAGACCAGCGACCTCCACAAGACTGGCACCTGCCACAAAAGACCAGCGACCTCCACAAGACTGGAACCTGCCACAAAAGACCAGCGACCTCCACAAGACTGGCGACAAGACTGGCACCTGCCACAAAAGACCAGCGACCTCCACAAGACTGGCACCTGCCACAAAAGGAAAATGGATTACAAATGAATAAAAAATGAAAAGCTGAAATGTCTCGAGTCAATAAGTATTCAACCCTCTTTGTTATGACAAACCTAAATAAGTTCCCGGAGTGAAAATGTACTTAACAAGTCACATAAGTTTAATGTAGTCACTCTGTGTGCAATAATAGTGATTAACGTGATTTTTGAATAACTACCTCACCTCATCTCTGTACCCCACACATACTATTATCTGTAACATCCCTCAGTTGAGCAGTGAATTTTAAACACAGGTTCAACCACAAAGACCTGGGTGATTTTTCAATACCTCGCAAATAAGGGCACTTGGTATATGGGTAAAAATTAAAAAGCAGACATTGAATATCCCTTTAAGCATGGTGAAGTTATTAATTACTCTTTGGATGGTGTATCAATACACCCAGTCACTACAAAGATACAGGCGTCCTTCCTAACTCAGTTGCCGAAGAGGAAGGAAACTGCTCAGAGATTTCACCATGAGGCCAATGGTGTCTTTAAAACAATAACAGAGTTTAATGGCTGTGATGGGAGAAAACTAAGGATGGATCAACAACACTATAACAACAACACTGTAGTTACTCCACAATACTAACCTAAATGACAGTGAAAAGAAGGAAGCCTGTACGGAATAAAAATATTCCAAAACATGCATCCTGTTTGCAACAAGGTACTAAAGTAATACTGCAAAGAATGTGGCAAAGCAATTCACTTTTGTCCTGAATACAAAGTGTTATGTTTGGGGCAAATCCAATACAACACTGAGCACCGCGCTCCATATTTTCAAACATAGTGGTGGCTGCATCATGTTATGGGTATGCTTGTAATCATTAAGGACTGGGGAGTTTTTCAGGATAAAAAAAAAGAAATGGAATGGAGCTAAGCACAGGTCAAATCCTAGAAAGCCTGGTTCAGTCTGCTTTCCATCAGACACTATTGCCCTTTCAGTAGGGCAATAACCTAAAACACTAGGGCAAATCAACACTGGATTTACTTACCAAGAAGACAGTGACTGTCCTGAGTGGCCGAGTTACAGTTTTGACTAAACATTTGTTTAAGGACCTGAAAATGGTTGTCTTAGCAATGATCAACAACAACTATCACAGAGCTTAAAAATGTTTAAAAAAGAATAATGGGAAAATATTGCACAATCAATGTGTGGAAAGCTCTTAGAGACTTACCCAGAAAGACTCACTTCTGTAATCGATGCCAAAGGTCATTCTAACATATTGACTCCGGGAGCTGAATACTTATGCTACAATGTTACAATCTTTCTTCCACTTGACTGAGGATTTTGTGTAGATTTTTTTTGACAAACAATGATGTGGTGTGATGGTGTGGTGATGGTGTGATGGTGGTGTGGTGATGGTGTGGTGATGGTGTCGCGATGGTGATGGTTTGATGGTGTGGTGATGGTGAGGTGATGGTGTGGTGATGGTGTGGTGATGGTGTGGCGATGGTGTGGTGATGGTTTGAAGGTGTGGTGATGGTGTGGCGAGGTGTGCTGATATGATGGTGTGGTGATGGTGTGATGATGTGATGGTTTGATGGTGTGGTGATGGTGTGGCGATGGTGTGATGATATGATGGTGTGGTGATGGTGTGATGGTGTGGCGATGGTGTGGCGATAGTGTGGTGATGGTGTGGCGATGGTGTGGTGATGGTGTGATGATGGTGTGGTGATGGTGTGATGATGGTGTGATGATGTGATGGTGTGGTGATGGTGATGGTGTGGTGATGGTGTGATGGTGATGGTTTGATGATGGTGTGATGGTGTGGTGATGGTGTGGTGATGTGATGGTGAGGTGAGGCGATGGTGTGATGATGTGATGGTGATGGTGTGATGATGGTGTGATGGTGTGATGATGGTGTGATGATGGTGTGGTGATGGTGAGGTGATGATGTGATGATGGTGTGGTGATGGTGTGATGATGGTGTGATGATGGTGTGGTGATGGTGAGGTGATGATGTGATGATGGTGTGGTGATGGTGTGATGATGGTGTGATGATGGTGTGGTGATGGTGTGGTGATGATGTGATGATGGTGTGATGGTGTGATGATGGTGTGATGATTGTGTGGTGATGGTGATGGTGTGATGATGGTGTGATGATAGTGTGGTGATGGTGATGGTGTGATGATGGTGTGATGATGGTGTGGTGATGGTGTGATGATGGTGTGATGATAGTGTGGTGATGATAGTGTGGTGATGGTGATGGTGTGATGATGTGTGATGATGGTGTGATGATGGTGTGGTGATGGTGATGGTGAGGTGATGATGTGATGATGGTGTGGTGATGGTGTGATGATGGTGTGATGATGGTGTGGTGATGGTGTGGTGATGATGTGATGATGGTGTGATGGTGTGATGATGGTGTGATGATAGTGTGGTGATGGTGATGGTGTGATGATGGTGTGATGATAGTGTGGTGATGATGATGGTGTGATGATGGTGTGATGATGGTGTGATGATAGTGTGGTGATGATGTGATGATAGTGTGGTGATGGTGTGGTGATGGTGAGGTGATGATGTGATGATGGTGTGGTGATGGTGTGATGATGGTGTGGTGATAGTGTGGTGATGATGTGATGATGGTGTGATGGTGTGATGATGGTGTGATGATAGTGTGGTGATGGTGATGGTGTGATGATGGTGTGATGATAGTGTGGTGATGGTGATGGTGTGATGATGGTGTGGTGATAGTGTGGTGATGATGTGATGATGGTGTGATGGTGTGATGATGGTGTGATGATAGTGTGGTGATGGTGATGGTGTGATGATGGTGTGATGATAGTGTGGTGATGGTGATGGTGTGATGATGGTGTGATGATGGTGTGGTGATGGTGTGATGATGGTGTGATGATAGTGTGGTGATGATGTGATGATAGTGTGGTGATGGTGTGGTGATGGTGTGGTGATGGTGAGGTGATGATGTGATGATGGTGTGGTGATGGTGTGATGATGGTGTGATGATGGTGTGGTGATAGTGTGGTGATGATGTGATGATGGTGTGATGGTGTGATGATGGTGTGATGATAGTGTGGTGATGGTGATGGTGTGATGATGGTGTGTTGATAGTGTGGTGATGGTGTGGTGTGATGATGGTGTGATGATGGTGTGGTGATGGTGTGATGATGATGTGATGATAGTGTGGTGATGGTGTGATGGTGTGATGATGGTGTGATGATGGTGTGGTGATGGTGATGGTGTGATGATGGTGTGATGATAGTGTGGTGATGGTGATGGTGTGATGATGGTGTGATGATGGTGTGGTGATGGTGTGGTGATGTGATGGTGAGGTGAGGCGATGGTGTGATGATGTGATGGTGATGGTGTGATGATGGTGTGATGGTGTGATGATGGTGTGATGATGGTGTGGTGATGATGATGTGATGATGGTGTGGTGATGGTGTGATGATGGTGTGGTGATGGTGTGATGATGATGTGATGAAAAGCAGACATTGAATATCCCTTTAAGCATGGTGAAGTTATTAATTACTCTTTGGATGGTGTATCAATACACCCAGTCACTACAAAGATACAGGCGTCCTTCCTAACTCAGTTGCCGAAGAGGAAGGAAACTGCTCAGAGGTTTCACCATGAGGCCAATGGTGTCTTTAAAACAATAACAGAGTTTAATGGCTGTGATGGGAGAAAACTGAGGATGGATCAACAACACTATAACAACAACACTGTAGTTACTCCACAATACTAACCTAAATGACAGTGAAAAGAAGGAAGCCTGTACGGAATAAAAATATTCCAAAACATGCATCCTGTTTGCAACAAGGTACTAAAGTAACACTGCAAAGAATGTGGCAAAGCAATTCACTTTTTGTCCTGAATACAAAGTGTTATGTTTGGGGCAAATCCAATACAACACTGAGCACCGCGCTCCATATTTTCAAACATAGTGGTGGCTGCATCATGTTATGGGTATGCTTGTAATCATTAAGGACTGGGGAGTTTTTCAGGATAAAAAAGAAATGGAATGGAGCTAAGCACAGGAAAAATCCTAGAAAGCCTGGTTCAGTCTGCTTTCCATCAGACACTATTGCCCTTTCAGTAGGGCAATAACCTAAAACACTAGGGCAAATCAACACTGGATTTACTTACCAAGAAGACAGTGACTGTCCTGAGTGGCCGAGTTACAGTTTTGACTAAACATTTGTTTAAGGACCTGAAAATGGTTGTCTTAGCAATGATCAACAACAACTATCACAGAGCTTAAAAATGTTTAAAAAAGAATAATGGGAAAATATTGCACAATCAATGTGTGGAAAGCTCTTAGAGACTTACCCAGAAAGACTCACTTCTGTAATCGATGCCAAAGGTCATTCTAACATATTGACTCCGGGAGCTGAATACTTATGCTACAATGTTACAATCTTTCTTCCACTTGACTGAGGATTTTGTGTAGATTTTTTTTGACAAACAATGATGTGGTGTGATGGTGCGGTGATGATGGTGTGATGGTGATATGGTGATGGTGTGATGATGGTGTGGTGATGGTGATGGTTTGATGGTGTGGTGATGGTGGGGTGAGGTGATGGTGTGGTGATGGTGTGATGATGATGTGGTGATGGTGTGGCGATGGTGTGGTGATGGTGTGGCGAGGTGTGATGATATGATGGTGTGGTGATGATGTGATGGTGATGGTTTGATGGTGTGGTTATGGTGTGGCGATGGTGTGATGATATGATGGTGTGGTGATGGTGTGATGGTGTGGCGATGGTGTGATGATGGTGTGGCGATAGTGTGGTGATGGTGTGGCGATGGTGTGGTGATGGCGATGGTGTGATGATGTGATGGTATGGTATGATGGTGGTGTGATGATGTGATGGTGTGGTGATGGTGATGGTGTGGTGATGGTGTGATGATGTGATGGTGATGGTTTGATGATGGTGTGATGGTGTGGTGATGGTGTGGTGATGTGATGGTGAGGTGAGGCGATGGTGTGATGATGTGATGGTGATGGTGTGGTGATGGTGTGATGATGGTGTGATGGTGTGATGATGGTGTGATGATGGTGTGGTGGTGTGGTGATGGTGTGATGGTGTGGTGATGGTGTGATGGTGTGGTGATGGTGTGATGATGGTGTGGTGATGGTGTGGTGATGGTGTGATGGTGTGGTGATGGTGTGATGATGGTGTGGTGATGGTGTGGTGATGGTGTGATGGTGTGGTGATGGTGTGATGATGGTGTGATGGTGTGATGATGGTGTGATGATGGTGTGGTGATGGTGTGGTGATGTGATGGTGAGGTGAGGCGATGGTGTGATGATGTGATGGTGATGGTGTGGTGATGGTGTGATGATGGTGTGATGGTGTGATGATGGTGTGATGATGGTGTGGTGGTGTGGTGATGGTGTGATGGTGTGGTGATGGTGTGATGGTGTGGTGATGGTGTGATGATGGTGTGGTGATGGTGTGGTGATGGTGTGATGGTGTGATGATGGTGTGATGGTGTGATGATGGTGTGATGATGGTGTGGTGATGGTGTGGTGATGTGATGGTGAGGTGAGGCGATGGTGTGGTGATGGTGATGGTGATGGTGTGGCGATGGTGTGATGGTGTGATGATGGTGTGATGATGGTGTGGTGATGGTGTGGTGATGGTGTGGTGATGGTGTGATGATGGTGTGATGATGTGATGGTGATGGTGTGGTGATGGTGTGATGATGGTGTGATGGTGTGATGATGGTGTGATGATGGTGTGGTGATGGTGAGGTGATGATGTGATGATGGTGTGGTGATGGTGTGGTGATGGTGTGATGATGGTGTGGTGATGGTGTGGTGATGGTGTGATGATGGTGTGGTGATGGTGTGATGATGGTGTGGTGATGGTGAGGTGATGGTGTGATGATGGTGTGGTGATGGTGTGATGATGGTGTGGTGATGGTGAGGTGATGGTGTGGTGATGGTGTGGTGATGGTGTGGTGATGGTGTGGTGATGGTGAGGTGATGGTGTGGTGATGGTGTGATGATGGTGTGGTGATGGTGAGGTGATGGTGTGATGATGGTGTGGTGATGGTGTGGTGATGGTGTGATGATTGTGTGGTGATGGTGTGATGATGGTGTGATGATGGTGTGGTGATGGTGATGGTGTGGTGATGATGTGATGATGGTGTGGTGATGGTGAGGTGATGGTGAGGTGATGGTGTGGTGATGGTGTGGTGATGGTGTGGTGATGGTGTGGTGATGGTGTGACCATTTTTACATTTCTCCTGTGTTCCTAAACAAATCTCTAGTCCAGTTAAAGTGGCTAGTTTCTTCTTTTAGCTATTAAAACCATCCTTCTGCGTTCCTACCATCTATAGTGTAGTCCAGACAGTAAAGTTCTAGATATGTTAATTGGGCTATTTGCATTCTACGGTCTTCTTTGACTAGCGTTGCCCTTTATGAGGTTAACTGTGTCTGATAGAGTAGCGGTCAGAGTGCCTAGTTAGTAACCATGTGGTTAACTGTGTCTGATAGTGTAGCGGTCAGAGTGCCTGGTTAGTAACCATGTGGTTAAATATATCTGTAAACAGACATCTGTTTTCATGTTGCTACTGTGGTTTTCATATCAGTCCCTTTGTGTTTTCTCCACATGTTCTCTAAGAGCCTGAATATGATATCTGATATCTGATATCTGATATCTGATATCCACTCTGAAGTTAAAGACATTTTTATTAGGCTTTTTGACCGGCAGTAAGCAGTGCCTCCAGACGTTTTGTTTGTTTGTGATAGTTGTTTGATTTTGCTGTGGTAACAATGACATTTGGCATGGAAAATCTGCAATGATTTTGTCTAATTTATCATAAAATTGCCGAGGGGAGAAAGTTTGTTTTACGTTTTGCTTGACCCAACCATTTTATGCGGTAAAAGTGTTTGGTGATTGGTTAAAATTGTGAGCCCTCTTTTTGTAGTGTGGTGATCGGTAATATTGCAATGGTCCGTTTTATGCAGTAATAATGAAGTGATTGGTCAAATTTGTAAGCCCTCAGAATTTTTGATTTGACCCCCCCCAAAAAAATGCAACTGCTATCAGAGGGTGATGGTTACTAACCTAGCTACACAGATATACCACCAGAAGAAGACAGATTGTGATGGTTACTAGCCTAGCTACACAGATATACCACCAGAAGAAGACAGATTATGATGGTTACTAGCCTAGCTACACAGATATACCACCAGAAGAAGACAGATTGTGATGGTTACTAGCCTAGCTACACAGATATACCACCAGAAGAAGACATATTGTGATGGTTACTAACCTAGCTACACAGATATACCACCAGAAGAGGAAGACAGAGAGTGATGATTACTAACCTAACTACACAGATATACCACCAGAAGAGGAAGACAGAGAGTGATGGTTACTAACCT
Source organism: Oncorhynchus clarkii lewisi (assembly GCF_045791955.1). NCBI lineage: Eukaryota > Metazoa > Chordata > Actinopteri > Salmoniformes > Salmonidae > Oncorhynchus > Oncorhynchus clarkii. Next base: position 46,288 of record NW_027261140.1, on the reverse strand, counting down.
AACTACACAGATATACCACCAGAAGAAGACAGATTGTGATGGTTACTAACCTAGCTACACAGATATACCACCAGAAGAAGACAGATTGTGATGGTTACTAGCCTAGCTACACAGATATACCACCAGAAGAAGACAGAGGGTGATGGTTACTAATCTAGCTACACAGATATACCACCAGAAGAAGACAGAGGGTGATGGTTACTAGCCTAGCTACACAGATATACCACCAGAAGAAGACAGAGGGTGATGGTTACCAGCCTGGCTACACAGATATACCACCGGTGTGCCACAAGGGGGCGTGGTCTTGCCATCTGTTTCTCCTTCACATGTCCACCTGAAAAGTTGTCTTCCAGCATCATGCTCCTGAATGGGAAAAAGTCTGTGGAAATTGGGATATGTTTTCCCTAGAAACCATCCACAACCTGCACCACTAATCCTAGGAGGACAGGAAGTATCAGTGGAAACAGCAACCAAGTGTCTTGGTTTTCATCTAGACTCTAACCTCATCATTCACACCACATCAACCTGCACCACTAATCCTAGGAGGACAGGAAGTACCAGTGGAAACAGCAACTAGGTGTCTTGGTTTTCATCTAGACTCTAACCTCATCATTCACACCACATCAACCTGCACCACTAATCCTAGGAGGACAGGAAGTACCAGTGGAAACGGCAACTAAGTGTCTTGGTTTTCATCTAGACTCTAACCTCATCATTCACACCACATCAACCTGCACCACTAATCCTAGGAGGACAGGAAGTACCAGTGGAAACAGCAACTAGGTGTCTTGGTTTTCATCTAGACTCTAACCTCATCATTCACACCACATCAACCTGCACCACTAATCCTAGGAGGACAGGAAGTACCAGTGGAAACGGCAACTAAGTGTCTTGGTTTTCATCTAGACTCTAACCTCATCATTCACACCACATCAACCTGCACCACTAATCCTAGGAGGACAGGAAGTACCAGTGGAAACGGCAACTAGGTGTCTTGGTTTTCATCTAGACTCTAACCTCAGTGGCGACACGCATGTGGAGCAGTCAGTTAGAAAGGCCTTAAAACACCTGCATTTTATGACTATTCTTGTCAGAAATGTCCTACCCACTGAAGATCTGGTCCCAGTCTATACTACCCTGGTCAGGCCTTGTCTGGAATACGGTGGAGTTCTGTTAGTTGGATGCAGGAAAAAGCAGCAGGCCCAACTAGACAGGCTGCAGAGGAGGTGGAGCAGTCCAATCACAGCTCCCCTCACTGCAGAGCAGGAAACAGCAGGCCGCAGTGCACCTGGTGGAAGGCCATGCACACTCTTGACCAGTCACTGAATGACCTGCTCCCTCTACCACCAGGCTCCTTCCACCACCAGGCTCCCTCCACCACCAGGCTCCCTCCACCACCAGGCTCCCTCCACCACCAGGCTCCCTCCACCACCAGGATCCCTCCACCACCAGGATCCCTCCACCACCAGGATCCCTCCAAAAAGAGGTAACTGCACCACCAGGATCCCTCCACCACCAGGCTCCCTCCAAAAAGATGTAACTGCACCACCAGGCTCCCTCCAAAAAGAGGTAACTGCACCACCAGGTTCCGACAACTGTCCTGTATAACACCACTCTGCCTGCTATCAGACTGTATAACACCACTCTACCTGCTATCAGACTGTATAACTGTCCTGTATAACACCACTCTACCTGCTATCAGACTGTATAACACCACTCTACCTGCTATCAGACTGTATAACACCACTCTACCTGCTATCAGACTGTATAACACCACTCTACCTGCTATGAGACTGTATAACACCACTCTACCTGCTATCAGACTGTATAACTGTCCTGTATAACACCACTCTACCTGCTATGAGACTGTATAACACCACTCTACCTGCTATCAGACTGTATAACACCACTATATCTGCTATCAGACTGTATAACACCACTCTACCTGCTATCAGACTGTATAACTGTCCTGTATAACACCACTCTACCTGCTATGAGACTGTATAACACCACTCTACCTGCTATCAGACTGTTTAACTGTCCTGTATAACACCACTCTACCTGCTATGAGACTGTATAACACCACTCTACCTGCTATCAGACTGTATAACACCACTCTACCTGCTATCAGACTGTATAACTGTCCTGTATAACACCACTCTACCTGTTATGAGACTGTATAACACCACTCTACCTGTTATGAGACTGTATAACACCACTCTACCTGCTATCAGACTGTATAACTGTCCGGTATAACACCTCTCTACCTGCTATGAGACTGTATAACACCACTCTACCTGCTATGAGACTGTATAACACCACTCTACCTGCTATGAGACTGTATAACACCACTATATCTGCTATCAGACTGTATAACACCACTTTACCTGCTATCAGACTGTATAACACCACTCTACCTGCTATGAGACTGTATAACTGTCCTGTATAACACCACTCTACCTGCTATGAGACTGTATAACACCACTTTACCTGCTATCAGACTGTATAACACCACTCTGCCTGCTATCAGACTGTATAACTGTCCTGTATAACACCACTCTACCTGCTATCAGACTGTATAACACCACTCTACCTGCTATCAGACTGTATAACTGTCCTGTATAACACCACTCTACCTGCTATCAGACTGTATAACACCACTCTGCCTGCTATCAGACTGTATAACTGTCCTGTTTAACACCACTCTACCTGCTATGAGACTGTATAACACCACTCTACCTGCTATCAGACTGTATAACAGACTGTATAACACCACTCTACCTGCTATGAGACTGTATAACACCACTCTACCTGCTATCAGACTGTATAAGACTGTATAACACCACTCTACCTGCTATCAGACTGTATAACAGACTGTATAACACCACTCTACCTGCTATCAGACTGCATAACAGACTGTATAACACCACTCTACCTGCTATCAGACTGTATAATAACTCTTGCTCTTAAATGGTCCCCTCCCCCCCCAAAAAAAATAATGTTTTAATCACATTTGAATATTTTCATTTCCATCATGAAAAATGTCCTGTAATGTTTCAAGTGTTCAGTATTCTACTTATGTCAACTATTAGATTTTATGGATTTTAAATGAACGTTTTGCAATTATTAATCATGTAAATTATGCATTTCTTCAGTTTCATCTGAGAATAAGAAATATGAATTGGTCATATGATGTGTATGTGTCGGTCATCAAATCAAATCAAATGTATTTATAAAGCCTTTTCTACATCAGCCGATGTCACAAAGTGCTGTACAGAAACCCATAGTCTTTATCTTCGTGGTGGAAACTCGTCGTCCGTGAGGGTGGTGGGATGTCTGTGCTGTGGAGGGAAAAAGAGGTAGGAGCATGGGCTCATTGTAAAGACTGGAATGGAATAGTACCAAACACGTGGAAACAGCGTGTTTCACTCCTGAGCTCTTGGAAGTCCCATGCAGAAAAAGCTAGACTAGAATAGATTGGCCCTCTTTCTGGGACTCACCCACAAACAGGACCAAGCCTGACCTGCTGAGGAGTGACGGACTCCATCCTAGCTGGAGGGGTGCTCTCATCTTATCTACGAACATAGACAGGGCTCTAACTCCCCTAGCTCCACAATGAAATAGGGTGCAGGCCAGGCAGCAGGCTGTTAGCCAGCCTGCCAGCATAGTGGAGTCTGCCACTAGCACAGTCAGTGTAGTCAGCTCAGCTATCACCATTGAGACCGTGTCTGTGCCTCGACCTAGGTTGGGCAAAACTAAACATGGCGGTGTTCGCCTTAGCAATCTCACTAGGATAAAGACCACCTCCATTCCTGTCATTATTGAAAGAGATCGGGATACCTCACATCTCAAAATAGGGCTACTTAATGTTAGATCCCTTACTTCAAAGGCAATTATAGTCAATGAACTAATCACTGATCATAATCTTGATGTGATTGGCCTGACTGAAACATGGCTTAAGCCTGATGAATTTACTGTGTTAAATGAGGCCTCACCTCCTGGCTACACTAGTGACCATATCCCCCGTGCATCACGCAAAGGCTGGGGTGTTGCTAACATTTACGATAGCAAATTTCAATTTACAAAAAAAAAAATGACGTTTTCGTCTTTTGAGCTTCTAGTCATGAAATCTATGCAGCCTACTCAATCACTTTTTATAGCTACTGTTTACAGGCCTCCTGGGCCATATACAGCGTTCCTCACTGAGTTCCCTGAATTCCTATCGGACCTTGTAGTCATAGCAGATAATATTCTAATCTTTGGTGACTTTAATATTCACATGGAAAAGTCCACAGACCCACTCCCAAAAGGCTTTCGGAGCCATCATCGACTCAGTGGGTTTTGTCCAACATGTCTCTGGACCCACTCACTGTCACAGTCATACGCTGGACCTAGTTTTATCCCATGGAATAAATGTTGTGGATCTTAATGTTTTTCCTCATAATCCTGGACTATCGGACCACCATTTTATTACGTTTGCAATTGCAACAAATAATCTGCTCAGACCCCAACCAAGGATCATCAAAAGTCGTACTATAAATTCACAGACAGCACAAAGATTCCTTGATGTCCTTCCAGATTCCCTCTGTCTACCCAAGGACGCCAGAGGACAAAAATCAGTTAACCACCTAACTGAGGAACTCAATTTAACCTTGCGCAATACCCTAGATGCAGTTGCACCCCTAAAAACAAAAAACATTTCTCATAAGAAACTAGCTCCCTGGTACACAGAAAATACCAGAGCTCTGAAGCAAGCTTCCAGAAAATTGGAACGGAAATGGCGCCACACCAAACTGGAAGTCTTCCGACTAGCTTGGAAAGACAGTACTGTGCAGTACCGAAGAGCCCTTACTGCTGCTCGATCATCCTATTTTTCTAACTTAATTGAGGAAAATAAGAACAATCCGAAATTCCTTTTTGATACTGTCGCAAAGCTAACTAAAAAGCAGCATTCCCCAAGAGAGGATGACTTTCACTTTAGCAGTGATAAATTCATGAACTTCTTTGAGGAAAAGATTATGATTATTAGAAAGCAAATTTCGGACTCCTCCTTAAATCTGCGTATTCCTTCAAAGCTCAGTTGTCCTGAGTCTGCACAACTCTGCCAGGACCTAGGATCAAGAGAGACGCTCAAGTGTTTTAGTACTATATCTCTTGACACAATGATGAAAATAATCATGGCCTCTAAACCTTCAAGCTGCATACTGGACCCTATTCCAACTAAACTACTGAAAGAGCTGCTTCCTGTGCTTGGCCCTCCTATGTTGAACATAATAAACGGCTCTCTATCCACCGGATGTGTACCAAACTCACTAAAAGTGGCAGTAATAAAGCCTCTCTTGAAAAAGCCAAACCTTGACCCAGAAAATATAAACTATCGGCCTATATCGAATCTTCCATTCCTCTCAAAAATTTTAGAAAAGGCTGTTGCCTTTTCACTGCCTTCCTGAAGACAAACAATGTATACGAAATGCTTCAGTCTGGTTTTAGACCCCATCATAGCACTGAGACGGCACTTGTGAAGGTGGTAAATGACATTTTAATGGCATCGGACCGAGGCTCTGCATCTGTCCTCGTGCTCCTAGACCTTAGTGCTGCTTTTGATACCATCGATCACCACATTCTTTTGGAGAGATTGGAAACCCAAATTGGTCTACATGGACAAGTTCTGGCCTGGTTTAGATCTTATCTGTCGGAAAGATATCAGTTTGTCTCTGTGAATGGTTTGTCCTCTGACAAATCAACTGTAAATTTCGGTGTTCCTCAAGGTTCCGTTTTAGGACCACTATTGTTTTCACTATATATTTGACCTCTTGGGGATGTGGATGGCTGCAAACTTTCTACTTTTAAACTCGGACAAAACAGAGATGCTTGTTCTAGGTCCCAAGAAACAAAGAGATCTTCTGTTGAATCTGACAATTAATCTTAATGGTTGTACAGTCGTCTCAAATAAAACTGTGAAGGACCTCGGCGTTACTCTGGACCCTGATCTCTCTTTTGAAGAACATATCAAGACCATTTCAAGGACAGCTTTTTTCCATCTACGTAACATTGCAAAAATCAGAAACTTTCTGTCCAAAAATGATGCAGAAAAATTAATCCATGCTTTTGTCACTTCTAGGTTAGACTACTGCAATGCTCTACTTTCCGGCTACCCGGATAAAGCACTAAATAAACTTCAGTTAGTGCTAAATACGGCTGCTAGAATCCTGACTAGAACCAAACAATTTGATCATATTACTCCAGTGCTAGCCTCTCTACACTGGCTTCCTGTCAAAGCAAGGGCTGATTTCAAGGTTTTACTGCTAACCTACAAAGCTCCTACCTATCTCTTTGATTTGGTCCTGCCGTACATACCTACACGTACGCTACGGTCACAAGACGCAGGCCTCCTAATTGTCCCCAGAATTTCTAAGCAAACAGCTGGAGGCAGGGCTTTCTCCTATAGAGCTCCATTTTTATGGAACTGTCTGCCTACCCATGTCAGAGACGCAAACTCGGTCTCAACCTTTAAGTCTCTACTGAAGACTCATCTCTTCAGTAGGTCATATGATTGAGTGTAGTCTGGCCCAGGAGTGGGAAGGTGAACGGAAAGGCTCTGGAGCAACGAACCGCCCTTGCTGTCTCTGCCTGGCCGGTTTCCCTCTTTCCACTGGGATTCTCTGCCTCTAACCCTATTACAGGGGCTGAGTCACTGGCTTACTGGGGCTCTCTCATGCTGTCCCTGGAGGGGGTGCGTCACCTGAGTGGGTTGATTCACTGATGTGGTCATCCTGTCTGGGTTGGTGCCCCCCCCCCCCCCCCCCTTGGGTTGTGCCGTGGCGGAGGTCTTTGTGGGCTATACTCAGCCTTGTCTCAGGATGGTAAGTTGGTGGTTGAAGATATCCCTCTAGTGGTGTGGGGGCTGTGCTTTGGCAAAGTGGGTGGGGTTATATCCTTCCTGTTTGGCCCTGTCCGGGGGTGTCCTCGGATGGGGCCACAGTGTCTCCTGACCCCTCCTGTCTCAGCCTCCAGTATTTATGCTGCAGTAGTTTATGTGTCGGGGGGCTAGGGTCAGTTTGTTATATCTGGAGTACTTCTCCTGTCCTATTCGGTGTCCTGTGTGAATTTAAGTGTGCGTTCTCTAATTCTCTCTTTCTCTCTCTCGGAGGACCTGAGCCCTAGGACCATGCCCCAGGACTACCTGACATGATGACTCCTTGCTGTCACCAGTCCACCTGGCCGTGCTGCTGCTCCAGTTTCTTTCAACTGTTCTGCCTTATTATTATTCGACCATGCTGGTCATTTATGAACATTTGAACATCTTGGCCATGTTCTGTTATAATCTCCACCCGGCACAGCCAGAAGAGGACTGGCCATCCCACATATGCTCTCTCTAATTCTCTCTTTCTTTCTCTCTCTCGGAGGACCTGAGCCCTAGGACCATGCCCCAGGACTACCTGACATGATGACTCCTTGCTGTCACCAGTCCACCTGGCCGTGCTGCTGCTCCAGTTTCTTTCAACTGTTCTGCCTTATTATTATTCGACCATGCTGGTCATTTATGAACATTTGAACATCTTGGCCATGTTCTGTTATAATCTCCACCCGGCACAGCCAGAAGAGGACTGGCCATCCCACATATGCTCTCTCTAATTCTCTCTTTCTTTCTCTCTCTCGGAGGACCTGAGCCCTAGGACCATGCCCCAGGAATACCTGACATGATGACTCCTTGCTGTCCCCAGTCCACCTGACTGTGCTGCTGCTCCAGTTTCAACTGTTCTGCCTTATTATTATTCGACCATGCTGGTCATTTATGAACATTTGAACATCTTGACCATATTCTGTTATAATCTCCACCCGGCACAGCCAGAAGAGGACTGGCCACCCCACATAGCCTGGTTCCTCTCTAGGTTTCTTCCTAGGTTTTGGCCTTTCTAGGGAGTTTTTCCTAGCCACCGTGCTTCTACACCTGCCTTGCTTGATGTTTGGGGTTTTAGGCTGGGTTTCTGTACAGCACTTTGAGATATCAGCTGATGTACGAAGGGCTATATAAATACATTTTATTTGATTTGATTTGATTTGAATAGATTGCTGGACAGTATTTTTTTGTTGTATAATTTCTTATACCAATAGAATAGACTAATCAAAGAGGTACGGAAGCTGTTGTTGGCTGAATGTTAAATACAGCAGCCAATAGAACTCACGGGTAGTTTGAAAGAAGAACGAACGCTGATGGCGGTAGACTACAACAGCTATATATTCAGACCCGTAACCATTTAGTCTTCCCGAAGACAAGTGAAAGGTTTATACATCTAATGTATTGTCCTATATTATTCAAGGATGTCATTAGAATGACGAGGACAACAAAACGTATTTCATTTAACTGTTGAAAGCGAGGAAGGAATGAAGCAACAATAGACAGAGAAAGAGCCTACTACATACAGTATGCCTCCTATATAGAGTATGTATTGGATAAAGCTGTAATCAAATCCAGACATATTAATATGCTTTATAATGATTTTGAATGACCCTTCCTGTTTTGGCAGGAAATACCGGGTTACCTGGGAGAAAAGGGATTTATTCTCGGGTTGAAAAATATTCAACCCTTATGTAAAGTACACAGGTTTATCCACACGCAGAGTACACGCACAGGGAGACGATAGCTCGCTTAGCTAGATTCTCCGTGCCATCAAATGGAGTTTCTCCGTGCCATCAAATGAAGTTTCTCCGTGCCATCAAATGGAGTTTCTCCGTGCCATCAAATGAAGTTTCTCCGTGCCATCAAATGAAGTTTCTCCGTGCCATCAAATGGAGTTTCTCCGTGCCTTCAAATGAACTTTCTCCGTGCCATCAAATGGAGTTTCTCCGTGCCATCAAATGGAGTTTCTCCGTGCCATCAAATGAACTTTCTCCGTGCCATCAAATGAAGTTTCTCCGTGCCATCAAATGAAGTTTCTCCGTGCCATCAAATGAAGTTTCTCCGTGCCATCAAATGGAGTTTCTCCGTGCCATCAAATGGAGTTTCACCGTGCCATCAAATGGAGTTTCTCCGTGCCATCAAATGGAGATTCTCCGTGCCATCAAATGGAGTTTCTCCGTGCCATCAAATGGAGTTTCTCCGTGCCATCAAATGGAGTTTCTCCGTGCCATCAAATGGAGTTTCTCCGTGCCATCACTCACCCCCCATAGTCGCCATCATGAGGAAAGTGTTCTAAAAATATACGTCGCCGGGACATGACGTCTGTGCGTCTGAAAATCCTTATTCAATTCATTCAAAAAGCAGAGTGTTTTTCTAGAAGCTCAGATGAACGGTTTACAGCAGCAGTGTCAGGCCCAGTCCTGGCCGTTCTGCGGCCTGAGGCAAAAAACGACCAAATAAACACGTCCAAAAGTAGGAAGCGTCGGTCCGTGCTTACTGGGTGTAACCTACAGTGTCAGGCCGCAATGGAATGTTATGAATGGCCATCCATCTGGTAGTTTTTAAAACACACCAAAAAAAGACATAAAGCATGTGGACACCTGCTCGTCAAACATCTCGTTCCAAAATCATGGGCATTAATATGGAGTTGGTCCCCCCCCTTCGCTGCTATAACAGCCTCCACTCTTCTGGGAAGGCTTTCCACTAGATGTTGGAACATTGCTGCAGGGACTTGCTTCCATTCAGCCACAAGAACATTAGTGAGGTCGGACACTAATATTGGGCGATTAGGTCTGGCTCACAGTCTGTGTTCCAATTAATCCCAAAAGTGTTCGATGGAGTTGAGGTCAGGGCTCTGTGCAAACCAGTCAAGTTCTTCCACACCGATCTCTACAAACCATTTCTACAAGGACCTCGCTTTGTGAACGGCGCATTGTCATGCTGAAACAGCAAAGGACCTTCCCCAAAGGGCTCGTCCTAATATTTATATATTTATTTATTCCATTATTTTTCTTTTAGATTTGTGTGTATTGTTGTGAATAGTTAGATACCACTGCACTGTTGGAGCTAGGAACACAAGCATTTCACAACACCCGCAATAACATTTGCTAAATATGTGACCAATACAATTTGATTTGAAACTGTTGGCACAGAATCGTCTAGAATGTAATTGTATTCTGTAGCGTTAAAATTTCACTTCACTGGAACTAAGGGGCCTGAAACATGAAAAACAGCCCCAGACCATTATTCCTCCTCCACCAAACTTTACAGTTGGGACTATGCATTGGGACAGGTAGCGTTCTCCTGGCACTCGCCAAATCCAGATTCTTCCGTCAGACTGCCAGATGGTGAATCGTGATTTATCACTCCAGAGAACACGTTTCCATGGCACCAGAGTCCAATTCCACCCCGCTGATCCTCAACACTGGGGCCCCACAAGGGTGCGTTCTGAGCCCTCTCCTGTACTCCCTGTTCACCCACGACTGCGCGGCCACGCACGCCTCCAACTCAATCATCAAGTTTGCGGACGACACAACAGTGGTAGTCTTGATTACCAACAACGACGAGACGGCCTACAGGGAGGAGGTGAGGGCCCTCGGAGTGTGGTGTCAGGAAAATAACCTCACACTCAACGTCAACAAAACTAAGGAGATGATTGTAGACTTCAGGAAACAGCAGAGGGAACACCCCCCTATCCACATCGATGGAACAGTAGTGGAGAGGGTAGTAAGTTTTAAGTTCCTCGGCGTACACATCAGACAAACTGAATTGGTCCACCCACACAGACAGCATCGTGAAGAAGGCGCAGCAGCGCCTCTTCAACCTCAGGAGGCTGAAGAAATTTGGCTTGTCACCAAAAGCACTCACAAACTTCTACAGATGCACAATCGAGAGCATCCTGTCGGGCTGTATCACCGCCCGGTACGGTAACTGCTCCGCCCACAACCGTAAGGCTCTCCAGAGGGTAGTGAGGTCTGCACAACGCATCACCGGGGGCAAACTACCTGCCCTCCAGGACACCTACACCACCCGATGTCACAGGAAGGCCATAAAGATCATCAAGGACAACAACCACCCGAGCCACTGCCTGTTCACCCCGCTATCATCCAGAAGGCGAGGTCGGTACAGGTGCATCAAAGCAGGGACCGAGAGACTGAAAAACAGCTTCTATCTCAAGGCCATCAGACTGTTAAACAGCCACCACTAATATTGAGTGGCTGCTGCCAACACACTGACTCAACTCCAGCCACTTTAATAATGGGAATTGATGGGAAATGTAAAATATATCACTAGCCACTTTAAACAATGCTACCTAATATAATGTTTACATACCCTACATTATTCATCTCATATGTATATGTATATACTGTACTCTATATCATCTACTGCATCTTTATGTAATACATGTATCACTAGCCACTTTAACTATGCCACTTTGTTTACATACTCATCTCATATGTACATACTGTACTCGATACCATCTACTGTATCCTGCCTATGCTGCTCTGTACCATCACTCATTCATATATCCTTATGTACATATTCTTTATCCCCTTACACTGTGTATAAGACAGTAGTTTTGGAATTGTTAGCTAGATTACTCGTTGGTTATTACTGCATTGTCGGAACTAGAAGCACAAGCATTTCGCTACACTCGCATTAACATCTGCTAACCATGTGTATGTGACAAATAAAATTTGATTTGATTTGAGTTGGACGCAAGTCCAACGCAATGGTACCTAAATTAGCATTTTCCAAATCATGTCCAAATGATCTACAAGTAACTTTGTAACTTTGTTAAGTTACACAGTAAATTTTTTTTATTTTATTCAGTGTTTGATTTAATCCAAATAAGATACCTAGACATTAGCTTTTAAGAGTTAATTAATTAACGCACTGATCTTTTGGGGGCCTGGGGGAAGGGGGGGGACAGTTACCCCAGTAATTGGAGGAAAATATACCTTTTCCAAAAACAATAATTAAATAACTAAAAAAAAAATGTAAATGGTAGCCACTTGTTTCCCTTAATAGTTTGTTTGCCTAAGCATGACCATCATCCACATATCTTAATTTTTTACCATACTTTGCTTGTTTGTGTCAGCAGTTGGACATTTATTTTAGGGAGGGGCTATTGTCCCCGACATAGACTACTAGCGTATTAGGATCCTATCAGAATGCATTTAAATGACGATCTGACATCGATGTACCAATGCCTAGCATGTGCACAGTAAAATAACCTATGTATTGCAGATTTTCCTGTAGAGACCTAGCATGCATGATGTCTTTATGAAGTTGTCCTAAATTAGGGCCAAACTCGCTGCGAGGGCTCGGTGCGGCTGAGAGGTGGTTTACCATCTAAATCTTCACAAACAATCATGGTTCCATTTCAATCCCTCAGAAACCCAACCAACTAATCTAAATCCAATCCGTATTCTAGGAATCCTGTCCAGGTTTGTCCGTTGACCAACCTTGATATGGTCTTCACTAGTTACCACAGTCGCAAAGTCATACGCCCCGCCCATTTCTTCAATTTCAAAATGTGATTTAAAACCTAACCTTAAACACACTGCTAACCTTATGCCTAACTATAACTTTAAATTAAGACAACAAAAAACAACGTTTTCATGAGTTTGTACTATATTGGCCATTTCGACTTTGTGTCTGTGGTAACTAGTGGAACCCCTCGCTATGCCTCCTCCCCTTCATAGTTCCATACCGGAGATAAACCTACATTTTGTTTTCCTCTATACAGTCTGGAAGAAGAACTGACAGTACCTGTAGGAGTTTCTTTTCAACTAAATACACGTTTGGGGCTCGGGAACATTAACACTTCGTTTAGTTCCAGATATTTGTTCTACTCATGTGAGACACGTTACCTGTTTATTTGACCTTTGTTTCTATTCCTCATTTATTTTCTGCATTCCTTTCATCCCCGGTAACGGCGGATTCCCCCCTTCTTCTCACGTGAGTGCGACGGTTCCCCGGTCAGAAATATCAAGGAGTTGTTGAGAATTACTGCGGTCTGTAGACGGCAACAGTTTTCACCTGACAAGAGACTGACGCTGACAGAGTTGCGTTTAATTAAGACTTGTTGCTCTTCGGCATTTAACGGGTCGCCATGAACACTTTGCCGTTATCATCTTCTCATCATTCATTACGGTTTCCTTTCTCGAGATCATGAGATTCATTCAATGTGTCATGCTGCTCTTTGTGTTTTGGTGAGGCGATCCACTTTTTACTGTCATGTTTTTATCTCACATCACATGTCATGAGGAGTGCTTGTGACAAAAACCAGATGTCGCATTGGTTTTCACTCGTTAGAACGGCAGTGGTTTTCAGTAAGGCGCTTTCAGGACATTACTATTACACTATACAGTTACAGTATGAGACTAATGCATGTTTCTCTTGTGTTTTCTTGCTGTAGTTTTTTGTCTTTGTTAAACTATAGGCTCTACTATTCTCATTTACTCATACCCAAATTGTCCCTTGTGTGGTAAGTATCTATGGAATATAAATTAATATATGATATATCAAATATATCAAACGAATATATAAAATATATATTTGAACCTTTTTATCTTAATAGTAGGAAACACATTTTTACAGCTGAAAGCAGAATTGTAGCATACAGAAGCTCGCACGCAAATAAATGAGAAACTAAACAACCGGGTTAAAATGCAAAATAGAAGGTAGGCCTACTGCTGTTTGTGCTACCTGTCAGTCTGGGTAGGACAGCAGAGCATTGGGCTGTTGTACTACCTGTCAGTCTGGGTAGGACAGCAGAGCATTGGGCTGTTGTACTACCTGTCAGTCTGGGTAGGACAGCAGAGCATTGGGCTGTTGTACTACCTGTCAGTCTGGGTAGGACAGCAGAGCATTGGGCTGTATAATACCCTTCAGTCTGGGTAGGACAGCAGAGCATTGGGCTGTTGTACTACCTGTCAGTCGGTAGGACAGCAGAGCATTGGGCTGTTGTGCTACCTGTCAGTCTGGGTAGGACAGCAGAGCATTGGGCTGTTGTAGGAGGATCTGGGGTTAAAGTAGAAGTTTGTGGCTGGATCTTGTGGATCTGCCACTGACATAGGCATTCTGCGTGTGTGTGACATAGGCATTCTGTGTGTGACAGGCATTCTGTGTGTGTGTGTGTGTGACATAGGCATTCTGTGTCTGACATAGGCATTCTGTGTGTGTGTGTGACAGGCATTCTGTGTGTGACATAGGCATTCTGTGTGAAAGGCATTCTGTGTGTGACATAGGCATTCTGTGTGTGTTGTACTGTTCTGTTGTAGGTACCATTGATTTAACCTTTTATCATCCTAAGTGGAAGAGGACACGCTCTCCCCACGATGACCAATGAGACCCCAGTTGACCCCTACATCTTCACCACTGACCTCCTGCCCCTTGACCCTCGCTTCCTTCCTCCGCTGGCCAATGGGCTGCTGGGTTGGAGGGTGTACGGTGACATCATGCACATGGGCGGAGTCTATAACGGCGAGGGCGGGGACTGTCACCGTGCCAATCTCCCCTGTCCTCTGGCTGTGAGGATGGATCTAGATGAGGTGGAAAAGGCAGGGCATCTGCAACACTCCTACAGTCTAGACACACACACAGGTACGTTGGTACAGTCTAGATACACACACACACACACACACACACACACACACGGGAAAGTTGGTACAGTCTAGACACACACACGGGTACGTTGGTACAGTCTAGACACACACACGGGTACGTTGGTACAGTCTAGATACACACACGGGTACGTTGGTACAGTCTAGATACACACACGGGTACGTTGGAACAGTCTAGATACACACACGGGTACGTTGGTACAGTCTAGATACACACACGGGTACGTTGGAACAGTCTAGACACACACACGGGTACGTTGGTACAGTCTAGATACACACACGGGTACGTTGGTACAGTCTAGACACACACACGGGTACGTTGGTACAGTCTAGACACACACACGGGTACGTTGGTACAGTCTAGACACACACACGGGTACGTTGGTACAGTCTAGATACACACAGGTACGTTGGTACAGTCTAGATACACACAGGTACGTTGGTACAGTCTAGATACACACAGGTACGTTGGTACAGTCTAGATACACACAGGTACGTTGGTACAGTCTAGATACACACAGGTACGTTGGTACAGTCTAGATACACACAGGTACGTTGGTACAGTCTAGATATACACACGGGTACGTTGGTACAGTCTAGATACACACGGGTACGTTGGTACAGTCTAGATACACACACGGGTACGTTGGTACAGTCTAGATACACACACGGGTACGTTGGTACAGTCTAGATATACACACGGGTACGTTGGTACAGTCTAGACACACACACGGGTACGTTGGTACAGTCTAGATACACACAGGTACGTTGGTACAGTCTAGATACACACGGGTACGTTGGTACAGTCTAGATACACACAGGTACGTTGGTACAGTCTAGATACACACACAGGTACGTTGGTACAGTCTAGATACACAC
This sequence comes from Oncorhynchus clarkii lewisi, assembly GCF_045791955.1. Classification (NCBI taxonomy): domain Eukaryota; kingdom Metazoa; phylum Chordata; class Actinopteri; order Salmoniformes; family Salmonidae; genus Oncorhynchus; species Oncorhynchus clarkii. The sequence goes on along the minus strand of NW_027261140.1, from coordinate 30,877 downwards.
ACAGGTACGTTGGTACAGTCTAGATACACACACGGGTACGTTGGTACAGTCTAGATACACACACGGGTACGTTGGTACAGTCTAGATACACACACGGGTACGTTGGAACAGTCTAGATACACACCCGGGTACGTTGGTACAGTCTAGATACACACACGGGTACGTTGGTACAGTCTAGATACACACACGGGTACGTTGGTACAGTCTAGATACACACACGGGTACGTTGGTACAGTCTAGATACACACACGGGTACGTTGGTACAGTCTAGATACACACACGGGTACGTTGGTACAGTCTAGATACACACACGGGTACGTTGGAACAGTCTAGATACACACACGGGTACGTTGGTACAGTCTAGATACACACACGGGTACGTTGGTACAGTCTAGATACACACACGGGTACGTTGGTACAGTCTAGATACACACACGGGTACGTTGGTACAGTCTAGATACACACACGGGTACGTTGGTACAGTCTAGATACACACACGGGTACGTTGGTACAGTCTAGATGCACACACGGGTACGTTGGTACAGTCTAGATAGACACACGGGTACGTTGGTACAGTCTAGATAGACACACGGGTACGTTGGTACAGTCTAGATACACACACGGGTACGTTGGTACAGTCTAGACACACACACACACGGGTACGTTGGTACAGTCTAGATACACACACAGGTACGTTGGTACAGTCTAGATACACACACGGGTACGTTGGTACAGTCTAGATACACACACACACACGGGTACGTTGGTACAGTCTAGATACACACAGGTACGTTGGTACAGTCTAGATACACACACACACACGGGTACGTTGGTACAGTCTAGATACACACACGGGTACGTTGGTACAGTCTAGATACACACACGGGTACGTTGGTACAGTCTAGATACACACACGGGTACGTTGGTACAGTCTAGATACACACACGGGTACGTTGGTACAGTCTAGATACACACACACACACACACGGGTACGTTACACACAGGTACGTTGGTACAGTCTAGATACACACACGGGTACGTTGGTACAGTCTAGATACACACACGGGTACGTTGGTACAGTCTAGATACACACAGGTACGTTGGTACAGTCTAGATACACACACACACGGGTACGTTGGTACAGTCTAGATACACACACGGGTACGTTGGTACAGTCTAGATACACACACGGGTACGTTGGTACAGTCTAGATACACACACGGGTACGTTGGTACAGTCTAGATACACACACGGGTACGTTGGTACAGTCTAGATACACACACGGGTACGTTGGTACAGTCTAGATACACACACGGGTACGTTGGTACAGTCTAGATACACACACGGGTACGTTGGTACAGTCTAGATACACACACGGGTACGTTGGTACAGTCTAGATACACACACGGGTACGTTGGTACAGTCTAGATACACACACGGGTACGTTGGTACAGTCTAGATACACACACGGGTACGTTGGTACAGTCTAGATACACACACGGGTACGTTGGTACAGTCTAGATACACACACGGGTACGTTGGTACAGTCTAGATACACACACGGGTACGTTGGTACAGTCTAGATACACACACGGGTACGTTGGTACAGTCTAGATACACACACGGGTACGTTGGTACAGTCTAGATACACACACGGGTACGTTGGTACAGTCTAGATACACACACGGGTACGTTGGTACAGTCTAGATACACACACGGGTACGTTGGTACAGTCTAGATACACACACGGGTACGTTGGTACAGTCTAGATACACACACGGGTACGTTGGTACAGTCTAGATACACACACGGGTACGTTGGTACAGTCTAGATACACACACGGGTACGTTGGTACAGTCTAGATACACACACGGGTACGTTGGTACAGTCTAGATACACACACGGGTACGTTGGTACAGTCTAGATACACACACGGGTACGTTGGTACAGTCTAGATACACACACGGGTACGTTGGTACAGTCTAGATACACACACGGGTACGTTGGTACAGTCTAGATACACACACGGGTACGTTGGTACAGTCTAGATACACACACGGGTACGTTGGTACAGTCTAGATACACACACGGGTACGTTGGTACAGTCTAGATACACACACGGGTACGTTGGTACAGTCTAGATACACACACGGGTACGTTGGTACAGTCTAGATACACACACGGGTACGTTGGTACAGTCTAGATACACACACGGGTACGTTGGTACAGTCTAGATACACACACGGGTACGTTGGTACAGTCTGGATACACACACGGGTACGTTGGTACAGTCTAGATACACACACGGGTACGTTGGTACAGTCTAGATAGACACACGGGTACGTTGGTACAGTCTAGATACACACACGGGTACGTTGGTACAGTCTAGATACACACACACACACGGGTACGTTGGTACAGTCTAGATACACACGGGTACGTTGGTACAGTCTAGATACACACACACACGGGTACGTTGGTACAGTCTAGATACACACACGGGTACGTTGGTACAGTCTAGACACACACACGGGTACGTTGGTACAGTCTAGACACACACACGGGTACGTTGGTACAGTCTAGATACACACACGGGTACGTTGGTACAGTCTAGACACACACACGGGTACGTTGGTACAGTCTAGACACACACACGGGTACGTTGGTACAGTCTAGACACACACACGGGTACGTTGGTACAGTCTAGACACACACACGGGTACGTTGGTACAGTCTAGATACACACACACACGGGTACGTTGGTACAGTCTAGATACACACACACACGGGTACGTTGGAACAGTCTAGATACACACACACGGGTACGTTGGAACAGTCTAGATACACACACACGGGTACGTTGGAACAGTCTAGATACACACACACGGGTACGTTGGAACAGTCTAGATACACACACACGGGTACGTTGGTACAGTCTAGATACACACACGGGTACGTTGGAACAGTCTAGATACACACACACGGGTACGTTGGTACAGTCTAGATACACACACACAGGTACGTTGGAACAGTCTAGATACACACACGGGTACGTTGGTACATGTGGTTCACTGCAGATCAAGAACAGATGTATTCTACATGTAAAGGGCTGAATACCATGTGCTGACACATTCATCATCACTTTATTTTTAACCTTTATTTAACTAGGCAAGTCAGTTAATAACTAATTCTTATTTACAATGTCGATCCTAGGAACAGTGGGTTAACTGGTCTAGGAACAGTGGGTTAACTGGTCTAGGAACAGTGGGTTAACTGGTCTAGGAACAGTGGGTTAACTGGTCTAGGAACAGTGGGTTAACTGGTCTAGGAACAGTGGGTTAACTGGTCTAGGAACAGTGGGTTAACCTGGTCTAGGAACAGTGGGTTAACTGGTCTAGGAACAGTGGGGTTAACTGGTCTAGGAACAGTGGGTTAACTGGTCTAGGAACAGTGGGTTAACTGGTCTAGGAACAGTGGGTTAACTGCCTGTTCAGGGGCAGAACAACAGATTTATATGTACATATTCTTATTCATTCCTTTACACTTGTGTGTATTAGGTAGTAGTTGTGGAATTGTTAGATTACTTGTTAGATATTACTGCATGGTCGGAACTAGAAGCACAAGCATTTCGCTACACTCACATTAACATCAGCTAACCATGTGTATGTGACCAATAACACTTGATTTGAGGTAGCATCGTTTGAATTAAATTGTTTCCAAGCTTTACAGTTGTATCACTGCATTTGTCTGTCTGTCTGGTCTGGTCTGGTCTGGTCTGGTCTGGTCTGGTCTGTCTCTTCCTCTTCCTCCTCTCTAGGTATATTCACCCACTCTCTGAGGACAGTTAGTGTTATTGCCTCCCAGTCTCTCTACACCCATCGACACCATCCCAACCTCTTGGTCATGGAGGTCCTGCTGATTCGTCAGGGCACCTCCCGGGAGCCAATCACAATCAAGCTGGACAGTAGGTTCACGCCTCAAAGCGATGACATAGTGTTCCATTCCGAACCGGACTACAAAGGAGCCAGGTGAGAAGGAAGGGAGAACTAGGAAGGAAGGGAGAACTAGGAAGGAAGGGAGAACTAGGAAGGAATGGAGAACTAGGAAGGAAGGAATGGAGAACTAGGAAGGAATGGAGAACTAGGAAGGAAGGAATGGAGAACTAGGAAGGAAGGAATGGAGAACTAGGAAGGAAGGGAGAACTAGGAAGGAAGGGAGAACTAGGAAGGAAGGGAGAACTAGGAAGGAAGGGAGAACTAGGAAGGAAGGGAGAACTAGGAAGGAAGGGAGAACTAGGAAGGAAGGGAGAACTAGGAAGGAAGGAAGGGAGAACTAGGAATGAATGGAGAACTAGGAAGGAATGGAGAACTAAGGAAGGAAGGAAGGGAGAACTAGGAAGGAAGGAAGGGAGAACTAGGAAGGAAGGGAGAACTAGGAAGGAAGGAAGGGAGAACTAGGAAGGAAGGAAGGGAGAACTAGGAAGGAAGGAAGGGAGAAAGGGAGAACTAGGAAGGAAGGAAGGGAGAACTAGGAAGGAAGGAAGGGAGAACTAGGAAGGAATGAAGTGAGAACTAGGAAGGAAGGAAGGAAGGAAGGGAGAACTAGGAAGGAAGGGAGAACTAGGAAGGAAGGGAGAACTAGGAAGGAAGGGAGAACTAGGAAGGAATGGAGAACTAGGAAGGAATGGAGAACTAGGAAGGAATGGAGAACTAGGAAGGAATGGAGAACTAGGAAGGAATGGAGAACTAGGAAGGAAGGGAGAACTGGAAGGAAGGGAGAACTAGGAAGGAAGGGAGAACTAGGAAGGAAGGGAGAACTAGGAAGGAAGGGAGAACTAGGAAGGAAGGGGAAGGAGAACTAGGAAGGAAGGGAGAACTAGGAAGGAAGGGAGAACTGGAGAACTAGGAAGGAAGGGAGAACTAGGAAGGAAGGAGAACTAGGAAGGAGAACTAGGAAGGAAGGGAGAACTAGGAAGGAAGGGAGAACTAGGAAGGAAGGGAGAACTAGGAAGGAAGGGAGAACTAGGAAGGAAGGGAGAACTAGGAAGGAAGGGAGAACTAGGAAGGAATGGAGAACAAAGGAATGGAGAACTAGGAAGGAAGGGAGAACTAGGGAAGGAAAGGAAGGGAGAACTGGAGAACTAGGAAGGAATGGAGAACTAGGAAGGAATGGAGAACTAGGAAGGAATGGAAGAACTAGGAAGGAAGGAGAACTAGGAAGGAATGGAGAACTAGGAAGGAAGGGAGAACTAGGAAGGAAGGGAGAACTAGGAAGGAAGGGAGAACTAGGAAGGAAGGAAGGGAGGAAGGGAGAACTAGGAAGGAAGGAAGGGAGAACTAGGAAGGAAGGAAGGGAGAACTAGGAAGGAAGGAAGGGAGAACTAGGAAGGAAGGAAGGGAGAACTAGGAAGGAAGGGAGAACTAGGAAGGAAGGGAGAACTAGGAAGGAAGGGAGAACTAGGAAGGAATGGAGAACTAGGAAGGAAGGGAGAACTAGGAAGGAATGGAGAACTAGGAAGGAATGGAGAACTAGGAAGGAATGGAGAACTAGGAAGGAATGGAGAACTAGGAAGGAATGGAGAACTAGGAAGGAAGGGAGAACTAGGAAGGAAGGGAGAAATAGGAAGGAATGGAGAACTAGGAAGGAATGGAGAACTAGGAAGGGAGAACTGGGAAGGAAGGGAGAACTAGGAAGGAAGGGAGAACTAGGAAGGAATGGAGAACTAGGAAGGAATGGAGAACTAGGAAGGAATGGAGAACTAGGAAGGAATGGAGAACTAGGAAGGAATGGAGAACTAGGAAGGAAGGGAGAACTAGGAAGGAAGGGAGAACTAGGAAGGAAGGGAGAACTAGGAAGCAAGGAAGGGAGAACTAGGGAGGAAGGAAGGGAGAACTAGGAAGGAAGGAAGGGAGAACTAGGAAGGAAGGAAGGAAGGGAGAACTAGGAAGGAAGGAAGGAAGGGAGAACTAGGAAGGAAGGGAGAACTAGGAAGGAAGGGAGAACTAGGAAGGAAGGGAGAACTAGGAAGGAATGGAGAACTAGGAAGGAAGGGAGAACTAGGAAGGAAGGGAGAACTAGGAAGGAATGGAGAACTAGGAAGGAAGGAAGGGAGAACTAGGAAGGAAGGAAGGGAGAACTAGGAAGGAAGGAAGGGAGAACTAGGAAGGAAGGAAGGGAGAACTAGGAAGGAAGGAAGGGAGAACTAGGAAGGAATGAAGTGAGAACTAGGAAGGAAGGAAGGAAGGGAGAACTAGGAAGGAAGGGAGAACTAGGAAGGAAGGGAGAACTAGGAAGGAAGGGAGAACTAGGAAGGAATGGAGAACTAGGAAGGAATGGAGAACTAGGAAGGAATGGAGAACTAGGAAGGAATGGAGAACTAGGAAGGAAGGGAGAACTAGGAAGGAAGGGAGAACTAGGAAGGAAGGGAGAACTAGGAAGGAAGGGAGAACTAGGAAGGAATGGAGAACTAGGAAGGAAGGGAGAACTAGGAAGGAAGGGAGAACTAGGAAGGAAGGGAGAACTAGGAAGGAAGGGAGAACTAGGAAGGAAGGGAGAACTAGGAAGGAAGGGAGAACTAGGAAGGAATGGAGAACTAGGAAGGAAGGGAGAACTAGGAAGGAAGGGAGAACTAGGAAGGAATGGAGAACTAGGAAGGAAGGGAGAACTAGGAAGGAATGGAGAAGGAAGGAAGGGAGAACTAGGAAGGAAGGAAGGGAGAACTAGGAAGGAAGGGAGAACTAGGAAGGAAGGGAGAACTAGGAAGGAAGGGAAGGAAGGGAGAACTAGGAAGGAAGGAAGGAAGGGAGAACTAGGAAGGAAGGAGAACTAGGAAGGAAGGGAGAACTAGGAAGGAAGGGAGAACTAGGAAGGAAGGGAGAACTAGGAAGGAATGGAGAACTAGGAAGGAAGGGAGAACTAGGAAGGAAGGGAGAACTAGGAAGGAAGGAAGGAAGGGAGAACTAGGAAGGAAGGAAGGAAGGAAGGGAGAACTAGGAAGGAAGGAAGGAAGGGAGAACTAGGAAGGAAGGAAGGAAGGGAGAACTAGGAAGGAAGGAGAACTAGGAAGGAAGGGAGAACTAGGAAGGAAGGAAGGAAGGAAGGAAGGAGAACTAGGAAGGAAGGAAGGAAGGAAGGGAGAACTAGGAAGGAAGGAAGGAAGGGAGAACTAGGAAGGAATGGAGAACTAGGAAGGAATGGAGAACTAGGAAGGAAGGGAGAACTAGGAAGGAAGGGAGAACTAGGAAGGAAGGGAGAACTAGGAAGGAAGGGAGAACTAGGAAGGAAGGGAGAACTAGGAAGGAAGGGAGAACTAGGAAGGAATGGAGAACTAGGAAGGAAGGGAGAACTAGGAAGGAAGGGAGAACTAGGAAGGAAGGGAGAACTAGGAAGGAAGGGAGAACTAGGAAGGAAGGGAGAACTAGGAAGGAATGGAGAACTAGGAAGGAATGGAGAACTAGGAAGGAATGGAGAACTAGGAAGGAATGGAGAACTAGGAAGGAAGGGAGAACTAGGAAGGAAGGGAGAACTAGGAAGGAAGGGAGAACTAGGAAGGAAGGGAGAACTAGGAAGGAATGGAGAACTAGGAAGGAAGGAAGGGAGAACTAGGAAGGAAGGGAGAACTAGGAAGGAAGGGAGAACTAGGAAGGAAGGAAGGGAGAACTAGGAAGGAAGGAAGGAAGGGAGAACTAGGAAGGAAGGAAGGAAGGGAGAACTAGGAAGGAAGGAAGGGAGAACTAGGAAGGAAGGAAGGAAGGAAGGGAGAACTAGGAAGGAAGGAAGGAAGGAAGGGAGAACTAGGAAGGAAGGGAGAACTAGGAAGGAAGGGAGAACTAGGAAGGAATGGAGAACTAGGAAGGAATGGAGAACTAGGAAGGAATGGAGAACTAGGAAGGAAGGGAGAACTAGGAAGGAAGGGAGAACTAGGAAGGAAGGGAGAACTAGGAAGGAATGGAGAACTAGGAAGGAATGGAGAACTAGGAAGGAATGGAGAACAAGGAAGGAAGGGAGAACTAGGAAGGAAGGGAGAACTAGGAAGGAATGGAGAACTAGGAAGGAAGGGAGAACTAGGAAGGAAGGGAGAACTAGGAAGGAAGGGAGAACTAGGAAGGAAGTGAGAACTAGGAAGGAAGGGAGAACTAGGAAGGAAGGGAGAACTAGGAAGGAAGGGAGAACTAGGAAGGAATGGAGAACTAGGAAGGAAGGGAGAACTAGGAAGGAAGGGAGAACTAGGAAGGAAGGGAGAACTAGGAAGGAAGGGAGAACTAGGAAGGAAGGGAGAACTAGGAAGGAAGGGAGAACTAGGAAGGAAGGGAGAACTAGGAAGGAATGGAGAACTAGGAAGGAATGGAGAACTAGGAAGGAAGGGCGAACTAGGAAGGAAGGGCGAACTAGGAAGGAATGGAGAACTAGGAAGGAATGGAGAACTAGGAAGGAATGGAGAACTAGGAAGGAAGGGAGAATTAGGAAGGTAGGGAGAACTAGGAAGGAATGGAGAACTAGGAAGGAAGGGAGAACTAGGAAGGAATGGAGAACTAGGAAGGAATGGAGAACTAGGAAGGAAGGGAGAAATAGGAAGGAAGGGAGAACTAGGAAGGAATGGAGAACTAGGAAGGAATGGAGAACTAGGAAGGAATGGAGAACTAGGAAGGAATGGAGAACTAGGAAGGAATGGAGAACTAGGAAGGAATGGAGAACTAGGAAGGAAGGGAGAACTAGGAAGGAAGGGAGAACTAGGAAGGAAGGGAGAACTAGGAAGGAAGCTAGATGGACAGAAACAGAAAGATCCTTCTTGTTTGTAGCAGCAGTGAGCTGTAGTTGCTTTCCCATTGCGTTTATACAGCCTAGGAAGGAAGCTAGATGGACAAACAGAAAGATCCTTCTTGTTTGTAGCAGCAGTGAGCTGTAGTTGCTTTCCCATTGCGTTTATACAGCCTAGGAAGGAAGCTAGATGGACAAACAGAAAGATCCTTCTTGTTTGTAGCAGCAGTGAGCTGTAGTTGCTTTCCCATTGCGTTTATACAGCCTAGGAAGGAAGCTAGATGGACAAACAGAAAGATCCTTCTTGTTTGTAGCAGCAGTGAGCTGTAGTTGCTTTCCCATTGCGTTTATACAGCCTAGGAAGGAAGCTAGATGGACAAACAGAAAGATCCTTCTTGTTTGTAGCAGCAGTGAGCTGTAGTTGCTTTCCCATTGCGTTTATACAGCCTAGGAAGGAAGCTAGATGGACAAACAGAAAGATCCTTCTTGTTTGTAGCAGCAGTGAGCTGTAGTTGCTTTCCCATTGCGTTTATACAGCCTAGGAAGGAAGCTAGATGGACAAACAGAAAGATCCTTCTTGTTTGTAGCAGCAGTGAGCTGTAGTTGCTTTCCCATTGCGTTTATACAGCCTTTCTCCGCGTTGTTTTTCACTTGGTAATATGATAGTTGTGTCAGTTGTACTGTTTCTGTAGATCAAAAGACTGAAACACCAGGTCCTTTATTCATATCTACTCATTATAATCTAACAAGCCAAACTGATCCTAGATCAGCATTCCTACTCTTAGACTTGATCATCCTGTGTTTTATGTACACTGAACTAATTCTTTTTTTTTTTAAATGCAACAATTTCAGTTCATATAAGGCAATCGGTCGAATACATTCATTAGGCCCTAATCTATGGATTTCACATGACTGGGAATACAGATATGCATCTGTTGTTCAGATACCTTAATAAAACAGTAGGGGCGTGGATCAGAACACCAGTCAGTATCTGGTGTGGATCAGAACACCAGTCAGTATCTGGTGTGACCACCTTTTGCCTCATGCAGCGCAACACATCTCCTTCACATAGAGTTGATCAGGCTGTTGATTATGGCCTGTGGAATGTTGTCCCCACTCCTCTTCAATGGCTGTGTGAAGTTGCTGGATATTGGTGGGAACTGGAACTCGCTGTCGATCCAGAGCACCCCAAACATGCTCAATGGGTGACATGTCTGGGGAGTATGCAGGCCATGGAAGAACTGGGACCTTTTCAGCATCCAGGAATTGTGTACAGATCCTTATGACATGGGGTTGTGCATTATCATGAAACATGATTATCATAACATGAGGTAATGGCGGTGGATGATTGGCACGATAATGGGCCTCAGGATCTCTTCACGGTGTCTCTGTGCATTCAAAATTGCCATCGATGAAATGCATTTGTGTTCCTTGTCCGTAGCTTATGCCTGCCCATACCACAACCCCACCACCACCATGGGGCACTCTGTTCACAACGCTGACATCAGCAAACACCATACCATACCATAACCCCACCACCACCACCACCATGGGGCTCTCTGTTCACAACCCCCCCCCCCCCCATCACCATGGGGCTCTCTGTTCACAACGCTGACATCAGCAAACACCATACCATACCATAACCCCACTGCCACCACGGGGCACTCTGTTCACAACGTTGACATCAGTAAACTGCTCGCCCACACGACGCCATACATGCTGTCTGCCATCTGCCCGGTACAGTTGAAACCGGGATTCATCCGTGAAGAGCTCACTTCTCCAGCGTGCCAGTGGCCATCGAAGGTGAGCATTTGCCCACTGAAGTCAGTTACGATGCTGAACTACAGTCAAGTCAAGACCCTGGTGAGGACAAAGCGCACACAGATGAGCTTCCCCGAGATGGTTTCTGACCATTTGTGCAGAAATTATTTGGTTGTCCAAACCCACAGTTTCATCAGTTGTCCTGGGGGCTGACAATCCCGCAGGTGAAGAAGCCAGATGTGGAGGTCCGATTTGGTTGAAGTTGGGGTGATTGTGGAGGCCAGGTCATCTGATGCAGCACTCCATCACTCTCCTTCTTGGTCAAATAGCCCTTACACAGCCTGGAGGTGTGTTGGGTCATTGTCCTGTTGAAAAACAAATGATAGTGGGACTAAGCCCAAACCAGATGGGATGGCGTATCGCTGCAGAATGCTGTGGTAGCCATGCTGGTTAAGTGTGCCTTGAATTCTAAATACATCACTGACAGTGTCACCAGCAAAGCACCATCACACCTCCTCCTCCATGCTTCACGGTGGGAACTACCTATGCGGAGATCATCCCTTCACCCACTCTGGGACACGGCGGTTGAAACCAAAAATATCCCATTTGGACTCCAGAACAAAGGACACATTTCCACCAGTCCATTGCTTGTGTCCACATGTCCATTGCTCGTGTTTCTTGGCCCAAACAAGTCTCTTCTTATTATTGGTGTCCTTTAGTAGTGGTTTCTTTGCAGCAATTTGACCATGAAGGCCTGATTCACACAGTCTCCTCTGTACAGTTGATGTTGAGATGTGTCTGTTACTTGAACTGACTGAAACATTTATTTGGGCTGCAATTTCTGAGGCTGGTAACTCTAATGAACTTATCCTCTGCAGCAGAGGTAACTATGGGTCTTCCTTTCCTGTGGCGGTCCTCATGAGAGCCAGTTAACTCTAATGAACTGATCCTCTGCAGCAGAGGTAACTCTGGGTCTTCCTTTCCTGTGGCGGTCCTCATGAGAGCCAGTTAACTCTAATGAACTTATCCTCTGCAGCAGAGGTAACTCTGGGTCTTCCTTTCCTGTGGTAGTCCTCATGAGAGCCAGTTTCATCGTAGCGCTTGATGGTTTCTGTGACTGCACTTGAAGAAACTTTCAGCGTTCTTGAAATGTTTTGTATTGACTGACCGTCTTAAAGTCATGATGGACTGTCATTTCTCTTTGCTTATTTGAGCTGTTCTTGACATAATATGTACTTGGTCTTTTACCAAATAGGGCTGTCTTCTGTATACCACACCTACCTTGTCACAACACTACTTGGTAGGGAAATAAAGCATTCATCATTTAAACAACATGTCATTGTATTAAATCATTATAGTCTATAAATGGCGCATATAGACTGTGACTTACTTATAATAAATACAAATTAAGTAAAAAATGCCTTCGGCTCAGTCTACAGTTCTTTTTGAGTTCATTTTTATTAACAGCAGTTTGGCCAGTCTGGGGCTTCAGGCTCATACGATGGTTCCTGGAGAGCCGGACAGCAGTGGAGAATATCCTCTCCAGACTTGCAGAGCCACTGGGGATGCTCAACACCCTTTAGGCCTCTCTTGCCAGGCTGGGCAGAGATGCAGAGCCACTGGGGATGCTCAACACCCTTTAGGCCTCTCTTGCCAGGCTGGGCAGAGATGCAGAGTTCTATATATTTTTCTTCTATAGGTAGGCCTAAAGGTTGTTTTTTTTTTAGGCAAAATAACCCATTCAAAATGGAAAGCTCCTTGAAAGATGGAATATGCCAGGTCTATTGGGCCAAAATTAATCATGGCCTATTGCACAGATCAAATGTAAAGGAAACTTTTAAGAGATCTGATTTTTTGTTTGTTGTTTATAAATACTTTGCGACAATGACACACTATTGGAGGCGGGTTATTGTAGAGAAATGAACATTGTGTTTTGTGACAAAACTGCACATTTTAGAGTGGCCTTTAATTGTCCCCAGCACAAGGTGCATCTGTGTAATTGTCATGCTGTTTAATCGGCTTCTTGATCTGCCACACCTGTCAGGTGGATGGATTCTCTTGGCAAATGATAAATTCTCACTAACAGGGATGTTTATGATTTAATTTATGATGTAAATAAATGTCTGCACAACATTTTAGAGAAATAAGCTTTTTTTTGTGCGAATGGAACATTTCTGGGATCTTTTATTTCATCTCATGAAACATGAGACCAACACTTTACCTGTTGTGTTTTATATTTTAGTTCGCTGTATATTTCCACACTGAGGTTGGAATTCTACTGTGAAAGTGTGATAATGATGATATAGATGATAATGATGATAATGATGATCTAGATAATGGTGATAACGATGATAATGATGATAATAATGATATAGATGATGGTGATAATGATATAGATGATATTGATGATAATGATGATGTAATGATGATGATAATGATGATATAGATGGTGATAATGATGCTGATATAGATGATAATGATGTATATAGATGATAATGATGTAGTAATGATGATGATGATGATGATGGCGATGATGATAATGCCCTTTTAGTGTACAAGCTGTTTGAAAGCTGTGACATCCCCAGGCAGTACGTTTGTTAATAGACCAATAAGAAAGAGTTCCAAACCTCTCAGCCAATAACAGCTAGTTTTGAGTTTTCCCCCTCCCCACTAAGACCACTCCCAGACAGAGAAATTGCTCTTTGCTAACAAGATATTGTTGTTTCTTTTTTTAATAATTTTAAGTTAAAACAATCACAGTAAGGTACTTAATTGTTACCCAGAAATGATTTAATATTGAGATAAAAAACTGCTGCATTAGACCTTTCTAATACAAAAGTCCCCAGCATTCAGCTCAGCTCACAATCACCCTTTTCCTTCCCTAGTTACATCCAGGGCCAGACCACCACGGCTGAGGTCTCTGGTGGCGTCTGTCCCAGCGTCCACATCATCTGGACCCCCATCACCCCTTCCCTTACCCTGCTGCCCGACCAGGCCCAGTCCCGCTGGGGGTTCGTGGTGGTGGTGGCGGGCAGTCAGGACAGCGTACAGGCTCACTACGACACAGGTAAAGAAAGGGAGTGAGCTCAACTATCCTCCTGCGTCACATAATGATGAAAACTAACTTGATGAAGTTGCAGCTCAGGTCTCCACTGCGGTACATCTAGTGGGACATGTCGGACTGAGGCTCGTTATGACAAGAGGTGTGGCTTTACTCTGTAATAAGAGGACACGACCAGCCGCGTCTCACGTTTTTAACGTCAGTTTAACTCGGCCATTATAGTAGTGATATAGGTGTAGTGGTGATATAGGTGTAGTGGTGATATAGGTGTAGTAGTGATATAGGTGTAGTGGTGATATAGGTGTAGTAGTGTAGTAGTGATATAGGTGTAGTGGTGATATAGGTGTAGTAGTGATATAGGTGTAGTAGTGTAGTAGTGATATAGGTGTAGTGGTGATATAGGTGTAGTAGTGATATAGGTGTAGTAGTGATATAGGTGTAGTAGTGATATAGGTGTAGTAGTGTAGTAGTGATATAGGTGTAGTGGTGATATAGGTGTAGTAGTGATATAGGTGTAGTAGTGATATAGGTGTAGTAGTGTAGTAGTGATATAGGTGTAGTGGTGATATAGGTGTAGTAGTGATATAGGTGTAGTAGTGATATAGGTGTAGTAGTGATATAGGTGTAGTAGTGATATAGGTGTAGTAGTGATATAGGTGTAGTAGTGTAGTAGTGATATAGGTGTAGTAGTAGTGATATAGGTGTAGTGGTGATATAGGTGTAGTGGTGATATAGGTGTAGTGGTGATATAGGTGTAGTAGTGATATAGGTGTAGTAGTGATATAGGTGTAGTAGTGTAGTAGTGATATAGGTGTAGTGGTGATATAGGTGTAGTAGTGATATAGGTGTAGTGGTGATATAGGTGTAGTAGTGATATAGGTGTAGTAGTGATATAGGTGTAGTAGTGATATAGGTGTAGTGGTGATATAGGTGTAGTGGTGATATAGGTGTAGTAGTGTAGTAGTGATATAGGTGTAGTAGTGATATAGGTGTAGTGGTGATATAGGTGTAGTAGTGTAGTAGTGATATAGGTGTAGTAGTGATATAGGTGTAGTGGTGATATAGGTGTAGTAGTGATATAGGTGTAGTAGTGTAGTAGTGATATAGGTGTAGTAGTGATATAGGTGTAGTAGTGTAGTAGTGATATAGGTGTAGTAGTGATATAGGTGTAGTGGTGATATAGGTGTAGTAGTGTAGTAGTGATATAGGTGTAGTAGTGATATAGGTGTAGTGGTGATATAGGTGTAGTAGTGATATAGGTGTAGTGGTGATATAGGTGTAGTAGTGATATAGGTGTAGTGGTGATATAGGTGTAGTAGTGATATAGGTGTAGTGGTGATATAGGTGTAGTAGTGATATAGGTGTAGTAGTGATATAGGTGTAGTAGTGTAGTAGTGATATAGGTGTAGTGGTGATATAGGTGTAGTAGTGATATAGGTGTAGTAGTGTAGTAGTGATATAGGTGTAGTAGTGATATAGGTGTAGTAGTGATATAGGTGTAGTAGTGATATAGGTGTAGTGGTGATATAGGTGTAGTAGTGATATAGGTGTAGTAGTGTAGTAGTGATATAGGTGTAGTAGTGTAGTAGTGATATAGGTGTAGTGGTGATATAGGTGTAGTAGTGTAGTAGTGATATAGGTGTAGTAGTGATATAGGTGTAGTAGTGATATAGGTGTAGTAGTGATATAGGTGTAGTAGTGATATAGGTGTAGTGGTGATATAGGTGTAGTGGTGATATAGGTGTAGTAGTGATATAGGTGTAGTAGTGATATAGGTGTAGTAGTGATATAGGTGTAGTGGTGATATAGGTGTAGTGGTGATATAGGTGTAGTGGTGATATAGGTGTAGTAGTGTAGTAGTGATATAGGTGTAGTAGTGATATAGGTGTAGTGGTGATATAGGTGTAGTAGTGATATAGGTGTAGTAGTGTAGTAGTGATATAGGTGTAGTAGTGTAGTAGTGATATAGGTGTAGTGGTGATATAGGTGTAGTGGTGATATAGGTGTAGTAGTGATGATATAGGTGTAGTAGTGATATAGGTGTAGTAGTGATATAGGTGTAGTAGTGATATAGGTGTAGTGGTGATATAGGTGTAGTAGTGATATAGGTGTAGTAGTGTAGTAGTGATATAGGTGTAGTAGTGTAGTAGTGATATAGGTGTAGTGGTGATATAGGTGTAGTAGTGTAGTAGTGATATAGGTGTAGTAGTGATATAGGTGTAGTAGTGATATAGGTGTAGTAGTGATATAGGTGGAGTAGTGATATAGGTGTAGTGGTGATATAGGTGTAGTAGTGTAGTAGTGATATAGGTGTAGTAGTGATATAGGTGGAGTAGTGATATAGGTGTAGTAGTGATATAGGTGTAGTAGTGATATAGGTGTAGTAGTGATATAGGTGTAGTAGTGATATAGGTGTAGTAGTGATATAGGTGTAGTGGTGATATAGGTGTAGAGGTGATATAGGTGTAGTAGTGATATAGGTGTAGTGGTGATATAGGTGTAGTAGTGATATAGGTGTAGTAGTGATATAGGTGTAGTAGTGATATAGGTGTAGTGGTGATATAGGTGTAGTGGTGATATAGGTGTAGAGGTGATATAGGTGTAGAGGTGATATAGGTGTAGTAGTGATATAGGTGTAGTGGTGATATAGGTGTAGTGGTGATATAGGTGTAGAGGTGATATAGGTGTAGTGGTGATATAGGTGTAGTAGTGATATAGGTGTAGTAGTGATATAGGTGTAGTAGTGATATAGGTGTAGTGGTGATATAGGTGTAGTGGTGATATAGGTGTAGTAGTGATATAGGTGTAGTAGTGATATAGGTGTAGTAGTGATATAGGTGTAGTAGTGATATAGGTGTAGTTGTAGTAGTGATATAGGTGTAGTAGTGATATAGGTGTTAGCACAGTGGGTACATCATTAGATGTTTTATTTGGTTTTATCATCCAGGACCACTTTGGACACAAGTGTTTTAATGAATACTTCTAAGTGGGGATACAGTATATTGGACATATTATTGTTTATGTTTCTTACCAATTTAAAAAATATAAAAAAATAAAACTTGTCATTGCAATGAGCGTAAACATGTTAACAGCTCTGGAGCTGATGGCCAATGGGAACCTTCGTCCCTCGCACCTCCGGGCGTGGGAGGAGCTGTGGGCGGGCAGCACCCTGGAGCTGACTGGTCCAGACGACCTGAGCAGGGCTCTGATTGGCTGCATGTTCTACCTGCTCAGTGCCTTCCCTTCGTTGCACGAGGCGCCCGGTCATTTCGGCGGCGTCAGTCCTGGAGGACTGTCTAACGGGGGCTCAGGGCAAGACTACTGGGGACACGTGTTCTGGGACCAGGTGAGGACAATGTTCTGTTTATTTCATGATGTATCTAATGAAGGGAAAGGTGGTTAGTTGACCCATCAGGTGTTCAAGGAGAGGGTTCATTGTGTTAGGCTAACCTCCACCTACTGAACCACGTGTCTTTTAGTGTGACTGAAATGTCCCTCGCCCTCTGTCTCCCTGTATAGGACACTTGGATGTACCCCAGTATTGGTCTCTTCTACCCTCAGTTAGCGCGGGCCGTGCTTGAGTACCGGGTGAGGACAGTAGATGGCGCTAAGGACAATGCTGAGAAGCAAGGCTACAAGGTACAGGCTTCTCTCTCTGAAGCCATGTGTTCCCACACTCCCTATTCACAGTCAGGCCTCGCGGTGATCTTCTGGCTGCAAGTTTTATATCTGGTGTCATATTGTGTGAATTTTTTTTATTTTTTATTTTTAATATTGGTATCCAATTGTTGTAGTAGCTACATTGCTATGGGCTCGGGAGAGACGAAGGTTGAATGTCATGCGTCCTCCGATACACAACCCAACCAGCCGTACTGCTTCTTAACACAGCGCGCATCCAGCCCGGAAGCCAGCCGCACCAATGTGTCGGAGGCTACACCGTGCACCTGGCAACCTTGGCTAGCGCGCACTGCGCCCGGCCCGCCACAGGAGTCGCTGGTGCGCGATGAGACAAGGAGATCCCTACCGACCAATCCCTCCCTAACCCGGACGACGCTAGGCCAATTGTGCGTCGCCCCACGGACCTCCCGGTCGCGGCCGGTTACGACAGAGCCTGGGCGCGAACCCAGGGACTCTGATGGCACAGCTGGCGCTGCAGTACAGCGCCCTTAACCACTGCGCCACCCGGGAGGCCTTGATTTTTCTTTTTTTTAGGTACAGTATAGTGACTATAGGATTTCAGCTTCAAGTAGAAACCTGTGTCTTGGTCATACTGTGTGTTGTTGAGTGTCGTGTGAGCGCATACCTTACAGTTCCTTTAAAGGAAGTATTCACACACCTCCACCTACTCCACATTTTGGTTGTTGTTACATCCTGAATTCAAAATGGATGAAATAGATGTTTCTTTTTCACCCTATCTACACACAGTATTGATACACCATCCAAAGTGTAATTAATAACGTCACCATGCTCAAAGGGATATTCAATGTCTGATTTTTTTTTTAGTATTACCCATCTACCAATCGGTGCCCTTCTTTGCGAGGCAGTGGAAAACCTCCCTGGTCTTTGTGGTTGAACCTGTGTTTAAAATGTTAAATCTCGACTGAGGGACCTTACAGATAATTGGTATGTGTGGGATACAGAGATGAGGTAGACATTTAAAAATCATGTTAAACCCTATTATTGAACACAGAGTGAGTCCATGACACTTATTATGTGACTTGTTAAGCACATTTTTACTCCTGAACATATTTAGGCTTTGCCATAACAAACGGGTTGAATACTTATTGACTCGAGACATTTTTATTCATTTGTAAAGATTATGGGGTATTGTTGTGTCACATCTACATTTAATCTATTTTAAATTCAGGCTGTAAACAACAACAACAACAACAACGTGGAAAAAGTCAGGGGTGTGAATAGTTTCTGAAGACACTGTTAGTGGGTCCCACAGGATCAGGCATCACACACTAAAAATGTATTCCCTCGCTGTACTTATAGGTGTGATGTGTTTGTAGTGTGTGTAGTTTAGTGTTTGTAGTGTGTGGTGGTGTGTAGTGTATGTTTATAGTGTGTTTATAGTGTGTGGTGGTGTGTAGTGTTGTGTTATAGTGTATAGTGTGCGTGTTGTGTATAGTGTTGTGTTTGTAGTGTAGTGTATTATAGTGTATGTGGGTCAGTGTGTTCTGTTCTGATGAAAGAGATATTATGTTGTCCTCCTAACAGGGACTAAAGTTCCCGTGGGAAAGTGCTGTGTCAGGGAGGGAGGTGTGTCCTGAAGATATATACGGACAACAAGAGATCCACATCAACGGAGACGTTACTCTGGCCTTCCAGCACTACCTCTACCTCACACAGGTAACACCTGACCCCAACACTACCTCTACCTCACACAGGTAACACCTGACCCCAACACTACCTCTACCTCACACAGGTAACACCTGACCCCAACACTACCTCACACAGGTAACACCTGACCCCAACACTACCTCACACAGGTAACACCTGACCCCAACACTACCTCACACAGGTAACACCTGACCCCAACACTACCTCACACAGGTAACACCTGACCCCAACACTACCTCACACAGGTAACACCTGACCCCAACACTACCTCACACAGGTAACACCTGACCCCAACACTACCTCACACAGGTAACACCTGACCCCAACACTACCTCTACCTCACACAGGTAACACCGGACCCCAACACTACCTCACACAGGTAACACCTGACCCCAACACTACCTCACACAGGTAACACCTGACCCCAACACTACCTCACACCAGTAACACCTGACCCCACCACTACCTCACACAGGTAACACCTGACCCCAACACTACCTCACACAGGTAACACCTGACCCCAACACTACCTCTACCTCACACAGGTAACACCTGACCCCAACACTACCTCTACCTCACACAGGTAACACCGGACCCCAACACTACCTCTACCTCACACAGGTAACACCTGACCCCAACACTACCTCACACGGGTATGGTCACATCTAGGCCAGTGATCTACATTCACAGCCGGCTCCCTAGCGCTTCTCATTTGGGCCTAGTTATTTTCTGATCTGAAAGGTATTAGCTGCTTCCACCATATTACCTCCACTTTAAAGACCTGCAACCTGTCTCTCTTCTAGGACATGTCTATGTTCACAGAGGGGCGTGGCAGCGAAGTGATTTGGGGCGTGGCTGATTACTGGGTTTCCAGGGTAACCTGGAGCGCTGAAGAACAGAACTACCACATCTTAGGTAAAGGGACACTCAGTAAACATGTTGTTTAGAAATCGTCATGCCAGCTGATGTCAGCTTATTGCTAGTACTAACTTTAATGATAGCTAGTTTGAGGTCAAAATGTACTTACTATGACTGTGATATTCAGTTGTCTCACCCGGGGGCCATCTTAAAATGAATCCACTAACTGTAAATCACTCTGGATGAGAGCGTCTGTTAAATGACAAATGTATTGCAACTGATTTAGTTGTCAAGCACACTAGGTAAGCTATTTAGCTTATTGGTCGTAGCAACCCTGTTGCTTGAGTAAACACGAGTATGCAAGACATTTACCAAAGTATCTCTGTCTGTTTTCTGCCAGGTGTCATGCCCCCCGATGAGTATTATTACAACGTCAACAACTCGGTGTACACAAACACTGTGGCCAAGTTCAGGTACCAGAGGGGTGTCATACGAAGCTACGTTCAGAAAGTATTCAGACCACCTGACCTATTCCCCAGTTTGTTACGTTACAGCCTTATTCTAAAATAGATGAATTAAAACAAGTTCATCATCAATCTAAACACAATAACCCATAATGACAAAGCGAAAACAGGTTTTTAGACATTTTTGCAAATAGTAATAGTTTATTTACATAGGTATTCAGACCCTTAGCTATGAGACTCTAAATTGAGCTCAGGTGCATCCGGTTTCTATTGATCATCCTTGAGATGTTTCTACAACTTGATTGGAGTCCACCTGTGGTAAATTCAATTGATTGGACATGATTTAGAAAGGCAAACACCTGTCTATTTAAGGTCCCACAGTTGACAGGTGCATGTCAGAGCAAAAACCAAGCCATGAGGTAGAAGAATTGTCCGTAGAGCTCGGAGACAGGATTGTGTCGAGGCACAGATTTGGGGAAGGGTAGCAAAAATTGTCTGCAGCATTGAAGGTCCCCAAGAACACAGTGGCCTCCATCATTCTTAAATGGAAGAAGTTTGGAACCACCAAGACTCTTCCTAGAGCTGTCCGCCCAGCCAAACTGAGCAATCGGGGGACAAGGGCCTTGGTCAGGGAGGTGACCAACAACTCGATGGTCACTCTGACAGAGCTCCAGAGTTCCTCTGTGGAGATGGGAGAACCTTCCAGAAGGACAACCATCTCTGCAGCTCTCCACCAATCAGACCTTTATGGTAGAGTGGCCAGACGGAAACCACTCCTCAGTAAAAGACACATGACAGCCCGCTTGGAGTTTGCCAAAAGGCACTTAAAGGACTGACCATGAGAAACAAGATTCTCTGTTCTGATGAAACCAAGATTGAACTCCTTGGCCTGAATGCCAAGCGTCTGGAGGAAACCTGGCACCATCCCTACTTGAAGCATGGTGGTGGCAGCATCATGCTGTGGGGATGTTTTTCAGAGGCAGGGACTGGGAGACTAGTCAGGATCAAGGGAAAGATGAACGGAGCAAAGTACAGATAAGATCCTTGATGGAAACCTGCTGCAGAGAGCTCAGTACCTCAGACTGGGACGAAGGTTCACCTTCCAACAGGACAACGACCCTAAGCACACAGCCAAGACAACACAGGAGTGGCTTCAGGACAAGTCTCTGAATGTCCTTGAGTGGCCCAGCCAGAGCCTGGAATTGAACCTGATCGAACATCTCTGGAGAGAAAATAGCTGTGCAGCGACGCTCCCCATCCAACCTGACAGAGCTTGAGAGGATCTGCAGAGAAGAATGGGAGGAACTCTCCAAATACAGGTGTGCCAAGCTTGTAGCGTCATACCCAAGAAGACTTGATACTATAATCGCTGCCAAAGGTGCTTCAACAAAGTACTGAGTAAAGGGTCTGAATATTTATGTAATACTTATTTTTTTAATGTATTTGTATAACATTGTTTTTGCATTGTCATTATGGGGTATTGTGATGTCATTATGGGCTATTGTGATGTCATTATGGGGTATTGTGATGTCATTATGGGCTATTGTGATGTCATTATGGGCTATTGTGATGTCATTATGGGCTATTGTGTGTAGATTGATGAGGGAAATATTGTTTTGATCAATTTTAGAATAAAGCTGTAATGTAATAAAATGTGGGGGGAAATGAAGAGGTCTGAATACTTTCCCAATGCACTGTAGAGCATTTCGCTACACTCGCATTAACATCTGCTAACCATGTGTATGTGACAAATAAAATTTGATTTAGATCTACTCAGGCTTCTCTAACACTAACCAGCTTCAGTTAGCTTCACATTCCAGCTCAGGCTTCATCTGTACAACATCGTTGGATATTGCTCGCCCTCCTGCCGCTAACTCTAGCAGGCGTGTAACTGCGTGTGCATTTCACACATGGCTAGTCGAACACCGACCTCTTCATTGAGACAACTCTGAAACATCCAATCCATGGGCCGAGTCAGTGACACGTGAAAAGTTATCTTAGTTCACCAGGCGATGGTGTGAAATGGGCTTTTAGAAGTGCCGTCTTTGATGTGCTTATCAATGCCCAAGCACCCCCCAAGCTTATCAATGCCCAAGCACCCCCCAAGCTTATCAATGCCCAAGCACCCCCCAAGCTTATCAATGCCCAAGCACCCCCCCAAGCTTATCAATGCCCAAGCACCCCCCCAAGCTTATCAATGCCCAAGCACCCCCCAAGCTTATCAATGCGCAAGCACCCCCCAAGCTTATCAATGCCCAAGCACCCCCCCAAGCTTATCAATGCCCAAGCACCCCCCCAAGCTTATCAATGCCCAAGCACCCCCCAAGCTTATCAATGCCCAAGCACCCCCCAAGCTTATCAATGCCCAAGCACCCCCCCAAGCTTATCAATGCCCAAGCACCCCCCCAAGCTTATCAATGCCCAAGCACCCCCCAAGCTTATCAATGCGCAAGCACCCCCCAAGCTTATCAATGCCCAAGCACCCCCCCAAGCTTATCAATGCCCAAGCACCCCCCCAAGCTTATCAATGCCCAAGCACCCCCCAAGCTTATCAATGCCCAAGCACCCCCCCAAGCTTATCAATGCCCAAGCACCCCCCCAAGCTTATCAATGCCCAAGCATCCCCCAAGCTTATCAATGCCCAAGCACCCCCCCAAGCTTATCAATGCCCAAGCACCCCTCAAGCTTATCAATGCCCAAGCACCCCCCCAAGCTTATCAATGCCCAAGCACCCCCCCAAGCTTATCAATGCCCAAGCACCCCCCCAAGCTTATCAATGCCCAAGCACCCCCCAAGCTTATCAATGCCCAAGCACCCCCCCAAGCTTATCAATGCCCAAGCACCCCCCCCCAAGCTTATCAATGCCCAAGCACCCCCCCCCCCCCCCCAAGGCTTTTTGCCTGTAAAAAGCGGAAGCTCCCTTTTTTAAGTCTATGGAAAACATTGTAAATGATAACATCAAGTACTTTCTTTCTCATCTCTTACCCAGTCTGGAGTTCGCGGTGGAGTTGGCTGCCCTGCTGAAGTACCCTGCTCCTCGGGAGTGGCAGCAGGTAGCAGACAAGATCAAAATCCCTTTCGATCAGAAGCAGAAATATCATCCCGAATATGACGGCTACAAAAAAGGCGAGTGTTTCCCCCACTGCCCACGTTCACCTAGCTGTCTGTTTACAGGTGTAATATTTTGACTTTGACTTTGACTCCCAGGACAATTCGTGAAGCAGGCTGACACAGTGATGCTAGGCTATCCCCTGGGTCTACCTATGACCCCTGAGGTCAGGAGAAATGACCTGGAGTTCTACGAGGCTGTCACAGACCCTGGTGGTCCAGCTATGACATGGGTAGGTCACATACTGGTATTACCATGCACTGCCAAGAACGGGTCAATATATCAACTGTACTGTTGAAAGGGGTACCTACCTACAAAAGGGACTTTATAACACATAACCCATTCATAACCCATTCATAACCCATTCATAACCCATACATAACCCATACATAACCATACATAACCCATTCATAACCCATACATAACCAATTCGTAAGCAATACATAAGCATTTTTTTCTACTGCTAATGAATGCAGTATGTGTGTGTTATGAATGTGTTCTGAAATCCTTACTGGTAGAGTGTTACTCAGTTGGGGGTTGTAGAATAGTGTCAGTCAGTGTAGAAGAGTGTCAGTCAGTTGGGGGTGTAGAAGAGTGTCAGGGGGGTGTAGAAGAGTGTCAGTCAGTTGGGGGTGTAGAAGAGTGTCAGTCAGTTGGGGGTGTAGAAGGGTGTCAGTTGGAGGTGTAGAAGGGTGTCAGTCAGTTGGAGGTGTAGAAGGGTGTCAGTCAGTTGGGGGTGTAGAAGAGTGTCAGTCAGTTGGAGGTGTAGAAGGGTGTCAGTTGGAGGTGTAGAAGGGTGTCAGTCAGTTGGGGATGTAGAAGAGTGTCAGTCAGTTGGGGGTGTAGAAGGGTGTCAGTCAGTTGGAGGTGTAGAAGGGTGTCAGTCAGTTGGGGGTGTAGAAGGGTGTCAGTCAGTTGGGGGTGTAGAAGGGTGTCAGTCAGTTGGGGGTGTAGAAGGGTGTCAGTCAGTTGGAGGTGTAGAAGGGTGTCAGTCAGTTGGGGGTGTAGAAGAGTGTCAGTCAGTTGGGTATGTAGAAGAGTGTCAGTCAGTTGGAGGTGTAGAAGGGTGTCAGTCAGTTGGAGGTGTAGAAGGGTGTCAGTCAGTTGGGGATGTAGAAGAGTGTCAGTCAGTTGGGGATGTAGAAGAGTGTCAGTCAGTTGGGGATGTAGAAGAGTGTCAGTCAGTTGGGGGTGTAGAAGGGTGTCAGTCAGTTGGGGGTGTAGAAGGGTGTCAGTCAGTTGGAGGTGTAGAAGGGTGTCAGTCAGTTGGGGATGTAGAAGAGTGTCAGTCAGTTGGGGGTGTAGAAGGGTGTCAGTCAGTTGGGGGTGTAGAAGGGTGTCAGTCAGTTGGAGGTGTAGAAGGGTGTCAGTCAGTTGGTGGTGTAGAAGGGTGTCAGTCAGTTGGGGGTGTAGAAGGGTGTCAGTCAGTTGGAGGTGTAGAAGGGTGTCAGTCAGTTGGGGGTGTAGAAGGGTGTCAGTCAGTTGGATGTAGAAGAGTGTCAGTCAGTTGGGGGTGTAGAAGGGTGTCAGTCAGTTGGAGGTGTAGAAGGGTGTCAGTCAGCTGGGGGTGTAGAAGAGTGTCAGTCAGTTGGGGGTGTAGAAGAGTGTCAGTCAGTTGGAGGTGTAGAAGGGTGTCAGTCAGTTGGAGGTGTAGAAGGGTGTCAGTCAGTTGGGGGTGTAGAAGAGTGTCAGTCAGTTGGGTATGTAGAAGGGTTTTACCAGCCTCCTGAGTGGTGCAGAGGTCTAAGGCGTCACTACAGCCTGGGGTTAGATCCCATATATAATATATAATCATTTTTTACAAAAGACGAGTTTTACGTAGTTGGGGATATCGAAGCCCATTTGTCAAGTGTGTTTGTCTCTGTATGGTGCCAGGGTATGTTTGCAGTGGGCTGGCTGGAGCTGGGGGAGGTGGAGAAGGCTGGACATCTACTCCAGAAGTGTTTCAAAAATATCCAGGGACCATTCCAGGTCAGAATGGGAAAATGCTCTGTCTCTCTCTCTCTCTCTCTCTCTCTCTCTCTATCTCTCTCTGTCTCTCTCTCTGTCTATCTCTCTCTGTCTATCTCTCTCTGTGTCTCTCTCTGCCTCTCTCTCTATATATCCCTGTCTCTCAATTCAATTCAATTCAAGGGCTTTATTGGCATGGGAAACATGTGTTAACATTGCCAAAGCAAGTGAGGTAGATAATATATAAAGTGAATATATAAAGTGAAATAAACAATAAAAATGAACAGTAAACATTACACATACAGAAGTTTCAAAACAATAAAGACATTACAAATGTCATATATATATATATATATATATATATATATATATATATATATATATATATATATATATATATATATATATATATACACACAGTGTTTTAACAATGTACAAATGGTTAAAGGACACAAGATAAAATAAATAAGCATAAATATGGGTTGTATTTACAATGGTGTTTGTTCTTCGCTGGTTGCCCTTTTCTCGTGGCAACAGGTCACAAATCTTGCTGCTGTGATGGCACACTGTGGAATTTCACCCAGTAGATATGGGAGTTTATCAAAATTGGATTTGTTTTTGAATTCTTTGTGGATCTGTGTAATCTGAGGGAAATATATCTCTCTAATATGGTCATACATTGGGCAGGAAGTTAGGAAGTGCAGCTCACCTCATTTTGTGGGCAGTGAGCACATAGCCTGTCTTCTCTTGAGAGCCATGTCTGCCTACGGCGGCCTTTCTCAATAGCAAGGCTATGCTCACTGAGTCTGTACATAGTCAAAGCTTTCCTTAATTTTGGGTCAGTCACAGTGGACAGGTATTCTGCCACTGTGTACTCTCTGTGTAGGGCCAAATAGCATTCTAGTTTGCTCTGTTTTGTTGTTAATTCTTTCCAATGTGTCAAGTAATTATCTTTTTGTTTTCTCATGATTTGGTTGGGTCTAATTGTGCTGCTCTCTCTCTATATATCTATTTCTCTCTCTCTCGCATGTATCACACACACAGTATGTGTCACATTAATGTCTCTCAGGTATGGAGTGAATCGTCTGATGGTTCTGGGGCGGTGAACTTTCTCACTGGTATGGGAGGATTCCTGCAGGCTGTTCTGTTTGGCTACACTGGATTCAGGTCCGTTATATCCACCACACAAACCAAATTGTCATATAGCGGCATCGTAAGACGTACATTACACTATTATTGCAGAATACAAGTGTATGTACCTACTTCCTGTCTTAAAGACATTCTCCGGTACGTTTGTATACTTTTTAGACAGTAGTTCTGAAAGTAGCGCTCGCGAGCCAAAAGCCCCCCCCCCCCCCCCACGACAATTACATACTACGTCATATATGTACGTCGTCTCTCTCTGTCTGCTGTGTCGACTGAGCCGTTGGGCCCGCCCTACAACCTCATTGGCTGGGCAGGCCTCTTGCTAGCTGTCACACAAATGCGAGGGGCTGAAGCTCATTGGCTAGAATTCCAACTGCTAGGGGGCTGGCCCACGTGGGGAGAAGTGTAGGGGAAATGGTGCAGCATAGCTTCAAGAAAACAGTCGCTTTCAAACCAGGGAATTTGTGAATAATTGAGGTTAGACAAAAATGATGCTCATAGATTATAAATGAATGATCTACTCATTGACACATCAGCCATCAAAGTTTTAAAAAAATACTTTCTTAGTGTCCACAATACCAGAGAATGTCTTTAACTGCTGGGACATAAGGCAACAATGAGCTCCTCGGTGAGGGGATCTGCAGTATGTACCCTTCTCGTTTTCATTTTCCTTCTCAGAGTACAGAAGGATTGTCTGGCCTTCGCCCCTTCCATCCCTGATGACATCACTCAGCTGTGTATCCGGGGGGTCAGTTACCTGGGCAACAAGATGGACTGGCTGGTGAGGGGACAGGAAGTTTACATCATACTGAGAGAGGGAGCAAAGCATACTGGGAATACCAAACCCTGCGCTCTGCAGGTGGTCCTCAAGAACTCCGGGACCAAGATCCCTCTTATACCAGGTAAACTCTATTCTATTCCATTTTATTTTACTCTCTACCAACTCACAAATGCTGAAACTGAGCATTCAAATACTGTATGGATATTATAGTAAAGTTATAATTAAATACTGTCTGGATATTACAGTAAAGTTATAAATACTGTCTGGATATTATAGTAAAGTTCTAATTAAATACTGTGTGGATATTATAGTAAAGTTATAATTAAATACTGTCTGGATATTATAGTAAAGTTATAATTAAATACTGTCTGGATATTATAGTAAAGTTATAATTAAATACTGTCTGGATATTATAGTAAAGTAATAATTAAATACTGTCTGGATATTACAGTAAAGTTATAGTTAAATACTGTCTGGATATTATAGTAAAGTTATAATTAAATACTGTATGGATATTACAGTAAAGTTATAATTAAATACTGTCTGGATATTATAGTAAAGTTATAATTAAATACTGTCTGGATATTATAGTAAAGTTATAATTAAATACTGTCTGGATATTATAGTAAAGTTATAATTAAATACTGTCTGGATATTATAGTAAAGTTATAATTAAATACTGTGTGGATATTATAGTAAAGTTATAATTAAATACTGTGTGGATATTATAGTAAAGTTATAATTAAATACTGTCTGAATATTATAGTAAAGTTATAATTAAATACTGTCTGGATATTATAGTAAAGTTATAAATACTGTCTGGATATTATAGTAAAGTTATAAATAAATACTGTCTGGATATTATAGTAAAGTTATAATTAAATACTGTCTGGATATTATAGTAAAGTTATAATTAAATACTGTCTGGATATTATAGTAAAGTTATAATTAAATACTGTCTGGATATTATAGTAAAGTTATAATTAAATACTGTCTGGATATTATAGTAAAGTTATAAATACTGTCTGGATATTATAGTAAAGTTATAATTAAATACTGTCTGGATATTATAGTAAAGTTATAATTAAATACTGTATGGATATTGTAGTAAAGTTATAATTAAATACTGTCTGGATATTATAGTAAAGTTATAATTACATACTGTCTGGATATTACAGTAAAGTTATAATTAAATACTGTCTGGATATTATAGTAAAGTTATAAATACTGTCTGGATATTACAGTAAAGTTATAATTAAATACTGTCTGGATATTACAGTAAAGTTATAATTAAATACTGTCTGGATATTATAGTAAAGTTATAAATACTGTCTGGATATTATAGTAAAGTTATAATTAAATACTGTCTGGATATTACATTAAAGTTATAATTAAATACTGTATGGATATTACCGTAAAGTTATAATTAAATACTGTATGGATATTATAGTAAAGTTATAATTAAATACTGTCTGGATATTATAGTAAAGTTATAATTAAATACTGTCTGGATATTATAGTAAAGTTATAAATACTGTCTGGATATTACAGTAAAGTTATAATTAAATACTGTCTGGATATTACAGTAAAGTTATAATTAAATACTGTCTGGATATTATAGTAAAGTTATAAATACTGTCTGGATATTACAGTAAAGTTATAATTAAATACTGTCTGGATATTACCGTAAAGTTATAATTAAATACTGTCTGGATATTATAGTAAAGTTATAAATACTGTCTGGATATTATAGTAAAGTTATAATTAAATACTGTCTGGATATTACAGTAAAGTTATAATTAAATACTGTCTGGATATTATAGTAAAGTTGTAATTAAATACTGTATGGATATTATAGTAAAGTTATAATTAAATACTGTATGGATATTATAGTAAAGTTATAATTAAATACTGTATGGATATTACCGTAAAGTTATAAATACTGTCTGGATATTACCGTAAAGTTATAAATACTGTCTGGATATTACCGTAAAGTTATAAATACTGTCTGGATATTATAGTAAAGTTATAATTAAATACTGTCTGGATATTATAGTAAAGTTATAATTAAATACTGTCTGGATATTATAGTAAAGTTATAATTAAATACTGTCTGGATATTATAGTAAAGTTATAATTAAATACTGTCTGGATATTACAGTAAAGTTATAATTAAATACTGTCTGGATATTATAGTAAAGTTATAATTAAATACTGTCTGGATATTATAGTAAAGTTATAATTAAATACTGTCTGGATATTATAGTAAAGTTATAATTAAATACTGTCTGGATATTATAGTAAAGTTATAATTAAATACTGTCTGGATATTACCGTAAAGTTATAATTAAATACTGTCTGGATATTATAGTAAAGTTATAATTAAATACTGTCTGGATATTACCGTAAAGTTATAATTAAATACTGTCTGGATATTATAGTAAAGTTATAATTAAATACTGTCTGGATATTATAGTAAAGTTATAATTAAATAATGTCTGGATATTATAGTAAAGTTATAAATACTGTGTGGATATTATAGTAAAGTTATAATTAAATACTGTCTGGATATTATAGTAAAGTTATAATTAAATACTGTCTGGATATTATAGTAAAGTTATAATTAAATACTGTCTGGATATTATAGTGAAGTTATAAATACTGTGTGGATATTACAGTAAAGTTATAATTAAATACTGTCTGGATATTACAGTAAAGTTATAAATACTGTGTGGATATTATAGTAAAGTTATAATTAAATACTGTCTGGATATTATAGTAAAGTTATAATTAAATACTGTCTGGATATTATAGTGAAGTTATAATTAAATACTGTCTGGATATTATAGTGAAGTTATAATTAAATACTGTCTGGATATTATAGTAAAGTTATAATTAAATACTGTCTGGATATTATAGTGAAGTTATAATTAATTACTGTCTGGATATTATAGTAAAGTTATAAATACTGTCTGGATATTATAGTAAAGTTATAATTAAATACTGTCTGGATATTATAGTAAAGTTATAATTAAATACTGTCTGGATATTATAGTAAAGTTATAATTAAATACTGTCTGGATATTATAGTAAAGTTATAATTAAATACTGTCTGGATATTACAGTAAAGTTATAATTAAATACTGTCTGGATATTATAGTAAAGTTATAATTAAATACTGTCTGGATATTACAGTAAAGTTATAATTAAATACTGTCTGGATATTACAGTAAAGTTATAATTAAATACTGTCTGGATATTATAGTAAAGTTATAATTAAATACTGTATGGATATTATAGTAAAGTTATAATTAAATACTGTATGGATATTATAGTAAAGTTATAATTAAATACTGTCTGGATATTATAGTAAAGTTATAATTAAATACTGTCTGGATATTATAGTAAAGTTATAATTAAATACTGTCTGGATATTATAGTGAAGTTATAATTAAATACTGTCTGGATATTATAGTAAAGTTATAATTAAATACTGTCTGGATATTATAGTAAAGTTATAATTAAATACTGTATGGATATTACAGTAAAGTTAGAATTAAATACTGTCTGGATATTATAGTAAAGTTATAAATACTGTATGGATATTATAGTAAAGTTATAATTAAATACTGTCTGGATATTAC